>NW_026782519.1:0-376672 GCF_031769215.1 Ylistrum balloti | reverse complement strand
ACAATGGTGTCACCACTGATGGTTACTACACAATAGTGTCACCACTGATGGTTACTACACAATAGTGTCACCACTGATGGTTACTACACAATAGTGTCACCACTGATGGTTACTACACAATAGTGTCACCACTGATGGTTACTACACAATAGTGTCACCACTGATGGTTACTACACAATAATGTCACCATTGATGGTTAGTGTACAATAGTGTCACCACTCACTGCTGCCATACAATAATGTCACCACTGATGGTTACTACACAATAGTGTCACCACTGATGGTTACTATACAATAGTGTCACCACTGATGGTTACTACACAAGTGTCACCACTGATGGTTACTACACAATAGTGTCACCACTGATGGTTACTACACAATAGTGTCACCATAGATGATTATAACAGAATGTTGTCACCTCTGATGGTTACTACACAATAGTGTCACCACTGATGGTCACTACACAATAATGTCACCACTGATGGTTACTACACAATAGTGTCACCACTGATGGTTACTACACAATAGTGTCACCACTGATGGTTACTACACAATAGTGTCACCACTGATGGTTACTACACAATAGTGTCACCACTGATGGTTACTACACAATAGTGTCACCACTGATGGTTACTACACAATAGTGTCACCACTGATGGTTACTACACAATAGTGTCACCACTGATGATGGTTACTACACAATAGTGTCACCACTGATGGTTACTACACAATAGTGTCACCACTGATGCTTACTGTACAATAGTGTCACCACTGATGGTTACTACACAATAGTGTCACCACTGATGGTTACTACACAATAGTGTCACCACTGATGGTTACTACACAATAGTGTCACCACTGATGGTTACTACACAATAGTGTCACCACTGATGGTTACTACAAAATAGTGTCACCACTGATGGTTACTACACAATAGTGTCACCACTGATAGTTACATCACAATAGTGTCACCACTGATGGTTACTACACAATAGTGTCACCACTGATGGTTACTACACAATAGTGTCACCACTGATGGTTACTACACAATAGTGTCACCATTGATGGTTACTACACAATGGTGTCAACACAGATATTAACTACACAATAGTGTGACCACTGATGGTTACTACACAATGGTGTCAACACAGACAGTAACTATACCATAGTGTCACCACTGATGTTTACTACACAAAGGTGTCCCCACTGATGGATACTACACAATAGTGTCACAAGGATGGTTACTACACGAAAGTGTCACCACTGATGGTTACTACACAATAGTGTCACCACTGATGGTTACTATACAATAGTGTCACCACTGATGGTTACTACACAATAGTGTCACCACTGATGGCTATTACAAAATAGTGTCACCACTGATGGTTACTACACAATAGTGTCACCACTGAACGTTATTACATAAAAATGTCACCACTGATGGTTACTACACAATAGTGTCACCACTGATGGTTACTACATAAAAGTGTCACCACTGATGGTTACTACACAATAGTGTCACCACTGATGGTTACTACACAATAGTGTCACCACTGATGGTTACTACACAATAGTGTCACCACTGATAGTTACTACACAATAGTGTCACCACTGATGGTAACTACACAATAGTGTCATCACTGACTGTCACTACACAACGGTGTCACCACTGATGGTTACTACACAATAGTGTCACCACTGATGGTTACTACACAATAGTGTCACCACTGATGGTTACTACACAATAGTGTCACCACTGATAGTTACTACACAATAGTGTCACCACTGATGGTTACTACACAATAGTGTCACCACTGATAGTTACTATACAATAGTGTTACTACACATGGTTACTACACAATAGTGTCACCACTGATGGTTACTACACAATAGTGTCACCAATGATGGTCACTACACAATAGTGACACCACTGATGGTTACTACACAATAGTGTCACCACCGATGGTTACTACACAATAGTGTCACCACTGATGGTTACTACACAATAGTGTCACCACTGATGGTTACTACACAATAGTGTCACCACTGATGGTCACTACACAATAGTGTCACCACTGATGGTTACTACACAATAGTGTCACCACTGATGGTTACTACACAATAGTGGCACCACTGATGGTTACTACACAATAGTGTCACCACTGATGGTTACTACACAATAGTGTCATCATTGATGGTTACTACACAATAACTGTCACCACAGATGGTTACTACACAAAAGTGTCACCACTGATGGTTACTACACAACAGTATCACCACTGATGGTCTACACACTGATGGTTACTTACTGTACAATAGTGTCACCACTGATGGTTACTGTACAATAGTGTCACCACTGATGGTTATTACACAATAGTGACAACACTGATGGTTACTACACAATAGTGTCACCAATGATGGTAACTACACAATAGTGTCACCACTGATGGTTACTACACAATAGTGTCACCACTGATGGTTACTACACAATAGTGTCACCACTGATGGTTACTACACAATAGTGTCAACACTGATGGTTACTACACAATAGTGTCACCACTGATAGTTTCAACACAATATTTTCAACACTAATGGTTACTACACAATAGTGTCAATACAGATAGTAACTAGACAAAAGTGTCACCAATGATGGTCACTACACAATAGCGTCATTAATGATGGTTACTACACAATAGTGTCACCGCTTATTGTTGCTACACAATACTGTCACCACTGATGGTTACTACACAATAGTGTCAACACAGATAGTAACTACACAATAGTGTCACCAATGATGGTCACTACACAATAGTGTCATCAATGATGTTTGTTACACAATAGTGACACCACTGATGGTCACTACACAATTGTGTCACCACTGATGGTTCCTACACAATAGTGTCACCACCGATGGTTACTACTCAATAGTGTCACCATTGATGGTTACTACTCAATAGTGTCACCGCTTATTGTTGCTACACAGTACTGTCATCACTGATGGTTACTGCACAATAGTTTCAACCCAGATAGTAACTACACAATAGTGTCACCAATGATGGTTACTACACAATAGTGTCAACGAAGATAACAACTACACAACAGTGTCATCTTTGATGGTTACTACAAAATAGTGTCAACACAGATAGCAACTACACAATAGTGTCACCAGTGATGGTTACTTAACAATAGTTTCAACACAGATAGCAACTACACAATGGTGTCAACACTGACGGTTACTTCACAATAGTATCATCGCTTATTGTAACTGCACGGTACTGTCACCACTGATGGTTACTACACAAAAGTGACATCGCTTATTGTAGCTACACAATACTGTCACCACTGATGGTTACTGCACAATAGTGTCACCACTGATGGTTATTACACAATAATGGCACCACTGATGGTCACTACACAATAGTGTCAACACTGAGGGTTGCTACACAATACTGTCATCAGTGATGGTTACTTCACAATAGTGTCAACACAGATAGCAACTACACAATAGTGTCACTACTGATGGTTACTACACATTAGTGTCACCACTGATGGTAACTACACAATAGTGTCATCGCTTATGGTTACTCCAAAATAGTGTCACCAATGATGGTTACAACACAATAGTGTCCCCACTGTTGATTACTACACAATATTGTCCTCAATAATGGGCACTGCACAATAGTGTCACCAATGATGGTTACTACACAATAGTGTCACCGCTGATAGTTTCAACACAATTTTCTCGCCTACGATGGTTACAACACAATAGTGTCACCAATGATGGTTGTTACACAATAGTGACACCACCGATGGTCACTGGCCAATAGTGTCACCACTGATGCTTCCTACACAATAGTGTCACCACTGATAGTTACTACACAATAGTGTCACCACTGATGGTTCCTACATAATAGTGTCATCGCTTATGGTTACTCCACAATGGTGTCACCACTGACGGTTAGTTCACAATAGTATCATCGCTTATTGTTACTACACAGTACTGTCATCACTGACGGTTACTGCACAATAGTGTCAACACAGATAACAACTACACAATAGTGTCACCAGTGATGGTTACTTCACAATAGTTTCAACACAGATAGCAACTACACAATGGTGTCAACACTGACGGTTACTTCACAATAGTATCATCGCTTATTGTAACTGCACGGTACTGTCACCACTGATGGTTACTGCACAATAGTGTCACCACTGATGGTTACTACACAATAATGGCACCACTGATACCAACTACACAAAAGTGTCACCACCGATGGTTACTACACATTAGTGTCACCACTGATGGTAACTACACAATAGTGTCATCGCTTATGGTTACTCCACAATGGTGTCACCACTGACGGTTAGTTCACAATAGTATCATCGCTTATTGTTACTACACGGTACTGTTACCGCTGATGGTCACTACACAAAAGTGTCATCGCTTATTGTTGGTACACAATGGTTTCACCCCTGATGGTTACTACACAATAGTGAGACAACTGATGGTTACTACACAATAGTGACACCGCTTATTGTTGCTACACAATACTGTCACCAGTGATGGTTACTGCACAATACTGTCACCACTGATGATTACTACACAATAGTGACACCACTGATGTTTACTAAACAATAGTGTTACCGATTATTGTTGCTACACAATACTGTCACCACTGATGGTTACTACACAATAGTGTCACCACTGATGGTTACTACACAATAGTGTCACCACTGATGGTTACTACACAATAGTGTCACCACTGATGGTTACTACACAATAGTGTCACCATTGATGGTTACTACACAATGGTGTCAACACAGACAGTTACTATACAATAGTGTCACCACTGATGTTTACTACATAAAAGTGTCACTACTGATGGTTACTACACAATAGTGTCCCCACTGATGGATATTACACAATAGTGTGACAAGGATGGTTACTACACGAAAGTGTCACCAATGATGGTTACTACACAATAGTGTCACCACTGATGGTTACTACACAATACTGTCACCACTGATGGTTACTACACAATAGTGTCACCACTTATTGCTTTCACACAATAGTGTCACCACTGATGGTTACTATACAATAGTGTCAATACAGATAGTAACTACACAATAGTGTCAACACAGATATACAAAACATTGTCCAATACACAATAGTGTCATCACTCATGGTTACTACACAATAGTGTCACCAATGATGGTTACTATACAATAGTGTCACCAATGAAAGTTAGAATACAATAGTGTCACAACTGAAGGTTACTATACAATAGTGTCATAATTGACGGTCACTACACAACAGTGTCACCACTGATCGTTACAACACAATAGTGTCACCACTGATAGTTGCTACACCACATTGTCACCACAGATAGTTATTATATAATAGTGTCACCACTGATGGTTACTACACAATAGTGTCACCACTGATGGTTACTACACAATAGTGTCACCACTGATGGTTACTACACAATAATGTCACCACTGATGGTTACTACACAATAGTGTCACCACTGATGGTAACTACACAATAGTGTCAACAAAGAAACAAACAACATAATAGTGTCACTACTGAAGGTCACTACAAAAATATCACCACTGATTGCTACTACACAATAGTGTCACCGCTTATTGCTTACACACAATACTGTTACCACTGATGGTTACTACACAATAGTGTCACCAATGATGGTTACTAAACAATAGTGTCACCAATGATGATTACTACACAATAGTGTCAACACTGATGGTTACTACAAAATAGTGTCACCACTGATGGTAACTACACAATAGTGTCAACGGTTATTGTTGCTAAACAATGGTGTCATCACTGATGGTTACCACACAATAGTGTCACCACTGATGGTTACTACACAATAGTGTCACCACTGATGGTTACTACACAATAGTGTCACTACTGATTGTTACTACACATTGGTGTCACCACTGATGGTTACTACACAATAGTGTCACCATCGATGGTAACTACACAATAGTGTCATCACTGATTGTTACTACACAATAGTGTCACCACTGATGGTTACTACACAATAGTGTCACCAATGATGGTCACTACACAATAGCGTCATTAATGATGGTTACTAGACAATAGCGTCATTGATGATGGTTACTAGACAATAGTGACACCACTGATGGTTACTACACAATAGTGTCAACACATATAGTAACTACACAATAGTGTCACTAATGATGGTCACTACACAATAGTGTCATCAATGATGGTCACTATACAATAGTGTTACCACTGATGGTTACTTCACAATAGTGTCACCGCTTATTGTTGCTACACAATACTGTCAACACTGATTGTTACTACACAATAGTGTCACCACTGATGCTTCCTACACAATAGTCTCACCACTGATGGTTACTACACAATAGTGTCACCACTGATGGTTCCTACACAATAGTGTCACCACCGATGGTTACTACACAATGGTGTCACCACTAATGGTTACAACAGAATATTGTCATCAATGATGGGCACTACACAATAGTGTCACCACTGATGGTTACTACACAATAGTGTCAACACTGATGGTAACTACACAATAGTGTCACCACTGATGGTTACTTCACAATAGTGTCAACACAGATAGTAACTACACAATAGTGTCACCACTGATGGTCACTACACAATAGTGTCACCACTGATGGTTACTACACAATAGTGTCACCACTGATGGTTACTACACAATAGTGTCACCACTGATGGTTACTACAAAATAGTGTCACCACCGATGGTTACTACACAATGATGTCACCACTAATGGTTACAACAGAATATTGTCATCAATGATGGGCACTACACAATAGTATCACCAGTGATGGTTACTTCACAATGGTTTCAACACAGATAGCAACTAAACAATGGTGTCACCACTGACGGTTACTTCACAATAGTATCATCGCTTATTGTAACTACACGGTACTGTCACCACTGATGGTTACTACACAAAAGTGTCATCGCTTATTGTTGCTACACAATACTGTCACCACTGATGGTTACTGCACAATACTGTCACCACTGATGGTTACTATACAATTGTGTCACCACTGATGGTTACCACACAATAGTGTCACCACTGATGGTTATTACACAATAGTGTCACCAATGATGGTCACTACACAATAGTGTCAACACTGATAACAACTACACAACAGTGTCACCACTGATGGTTACTTCACAATAGTGTCAACACAGATAGCAACTACACAATAGTGTCACCACTGATGCTTACTACACATTAGTGTCACCACTGATGGTAAAAACACAATAGTGTCATCGCTTATTGTTACTACACGGTACTGTCACCACTGATGGTTACTACACAATAGTGACACCGCTTATTGTTGCTACACAATACTTTCACCACTGATGGTTACTACACAATAGTGTCAACACAGATAGCAACTACACAATAGTGTCACCAATGATGGTTACTACACAATAGTGTCAACACTGATGGTTACAACACAATAGTGTCCCTAATGATGGTTACTACACAATATTGTCACCAATGATGGTTACAACACAATAGTGTCCCCACTGTTGATTACTACACGATATTGTCCTCAATGATGGGCACTGCACAATAGTGTCACCAATGATGGTTACTACACAATAGTGTCACCGCTGATAGTTTCAACACAATCTTCTCGCCTACGATGGTTACTACACAATAGTGTCACCGCTTATTGCTGCCACACAATACTGTCACCACTGATGGTTACTACACAATAGTGTCACCGAGATGACATTTAACGATATTATGGTATGTGAAACTGAAGGATCACAGGGACGTGTGGATACATCTAACGGTATCATGATATTTGAGACCGAGGAAACATAGGGACGTGTGGAGACAGCTAACGTTATAATGATTTGTGACGCCGGTTAATCAAAGGGACTCGTGGAGACACATCTAGCGGTAATATGATATGTGAAGACAGGGAATCACATGGACTTTTGGAGACATAAAGCGGTATTCTGATATGTGAGACTGGAAGAATCACAGACACGTGCGGAGACGGTATTATAATAAATGACACCGGGAAAGCAGAGGGACGTGTGGAGATATGTACTTGTATTATAAAAAAAGACACCGGGGAATCACAGGGACTTGAGGAGACATTTAACGATGTTATGATGTGTGAGATCGGTGACGTGTGAAGACATCTAGCGGTATTCTGATATGTGACACCGGGAATTACTGGGACATTTAATGACATCTAACTATATCATGATATGTGACACCGGGGAATCACAGACACTCATGGAGTCATCTAGCGGTATTATAATATGTTAGACAGGGACGTGTGGAGACATCTAGCGGTATCACGATATATGAGACCGGAAAATCAAAGTGACGTATGGAGATATCTAAAGGTATTATAATAAATGACAGCGGGGAATCACAGGGACTTGTGGAGACATCTAGCGGTATTATGATATGTGAGACCGAAATAATCACAGGGACTTTTGGAGACATCTAGCGGTATTCTGAAAGGTGAGACCGGAAAAATCACAGACACGAGTTGAGAAATCGAACAGTATTATAATAAATGACATCCGGGAATCACATGGACTTGTGGAGACATTTAACGTTATAATGATATGTGACGCCGGTTAATCAAAGGGACTTGTGGAGACACATCTAGCGGTAATATGATATGTGAAGCCAGGGAATCACATGGACTTTTGGAGACATCAAACGGTATTACGATGTGTCAGATCTGTGAATTACAGTGATTTGTGGAGTAATCTATCCTTTTTCTGATGTGGTATGATACCGAATAATCACAGGGACTCGAGGGGCATTTAACGATATTATGATATGTGCGATTGAAAGATAATAGGGACGTGAAGATAGCTAATGGTATTATGACATGTGAGACCGGGGAATCACAGGGACGTGTAGAGACATCTAGCGATATTATGATATGTGACACCAGGAAATACAGGGAATTTTAATGACATCTTACAATATCATGATATGTGACACCGGGGAATCACAGACACTCGTGGAGTCATCTAGCGGAATTATGATATGTAAGACAGGGGGATCACAAGGACTTGTGGAGACATTTAACGATATTATGATATGTGAAACCGGGGAATCGCAGGGATTTTTGGAGACATCTAGCGGTATTCTGAAATGTGAGACCGAAAAAATCACAGACACGAGTAGAGAAATCAAACAGTATTATAATAAATGACACCAGGGAATCACATGGATTTGTGGAGACATTTTACGATATTATGATAGGTGACCCCGGGCAAAGGGACGTGTGGAGACACATCTAGCGGTAATATGATATGTGAAGCCAGGGAACCACAGGGACTTTTGGAGACATCAAGCGGTATTCTGATATGTGAGACCGGAAGAATCACAGACACGTGCGGAGATATCAAACGGTATTATAATAAATAACTCCGGGAAACCAAAGGGACGTGTGGAGATATGTACTTGTGTTATAAAAAATGATACCGGGGAATCACAGGAACTTGTGGAGATATTTAACGATATGATATGTGAGATCGGGAAATCACAGCGATTTATGGAGTAATCTGTCCTTTTTTGATGTGGTATGATACCGAATAATCACAGGGACTTGAGGAGATATTTTACGGTATTCTGATATGTGATATTGGGGAATCACTTGGACTTGGGGAAACATGTGACGGTATTAAGATATGCGAGACGGGGGAATCACAGGGACTTGGGGAGTCGTGAAACGGTGTCCTGATATTATGTCAAATCGGGGATTTGGTATGAATTGTCGTGTGAACTATTGGTATCATGATATTATGTCATACCAGCGAATCACAGGGACTTGGGTAAACATCTAATGATATTATGATATATGACTCCGGGGAATCACAGGGACTTGTGAAGACATCTAACGGTATAATGATATATGACACCGGGGAAACACAGGGACGTGTAGAGACATCTAGCAGTATTATAATAATACGTGACACCAGGGAACCACGGGACTTATAAACTATTGGCATTCTGATATTGTGTCACATCAGGGAATTTCAGTGATTTGTCGTATCATTTATTGGTGTAACACCGGGGAATCACAGGGACTTGTGGAGTCATCTAGCAGTATTATGGTAATATGTGACACCGGTGAATCACAGGGACTGGTGAAGTCATCTAGCTGCATTCTGATAATGTATGTTACCGGGTAATCACAGGAACTTGTAGAGACATCTAGCGGTCTTCTGATCATATGTCACATCGGGGAACAAGATTTACTAAAAAAAATCTCAATATAATACAGGTAATGATAAAATAATAATATTCTCAAACAACCTGGTATCTCACATCCAACACATAGATTTTTAAAGTGTATAAATTTATGCAAGATCCCAAATTTGACGACCAACTCGTCAGAAAAACGATCAACGATCATCGGCGAGATTTTGTCAAATTTTGTGTATCCTTGCTTTTAAAATGAATCCCGCCGAAATGGTATTTGTGACACACATTGAAAATATGGGACATGTACACCGGACAGAAAGATGATCTCATCTTCTCGATCGTCAAATTTGCGTAAATACTTGAGCATTCATGCATTCTGTATCGTCAGATCCCTAAGTATTCTGACACTTTGTTAAATAGGAGCCCGGAGTACTCTGACATCCTGGTAAATCACATTCCGGAATTGTTTTACACATATATAACAGAAAAACATCAACAGTAAAAATTAAAACCAATATAATTTCAAAGTATTTTATTGCTGATTAAATGACAAATATACAAAACACACTATACACAGATAGGGATACAGTATACATGTACATTATAAGACATTGGTCACCTCTAAATACACAACATAACTTTATACTGATTTTCATTGCAATCAGAAAGAAAAATGGAAGACAAATCTTTAACACAGTTTACAAAGTGAAGAATATGGGTGGTGACACCAATACATTTTGCTGACAAGCATCATTCATTTAAACGCATCATTCATTTAAATGGTATTGTTCTTGTCACATGTAAATATTATCTTCAAAGTTTGTTACCATGGTAACTCACTAGAATAACATATATCTGTCTAGTTCTGTCTGTAGTAGTACTGTTACACACTGTACTGTAGTAGTACTGTTACACACTGTACTGTAGTAGTACTGTCACACACTGTACTGTAGTAGTACTGTTACACACTGTACTGTAGTAGTTTTACATTGTTACCCCCAAACCCTGCCCACAGAACATCCTCCCTGTCTATACCTACAGCCACTGTCCACTCTCTGTCTGTGTGTATGATCCTGAGGAACTCACCATCTCCATTGAGGAGTAGGACCCTACGGTTGTACCTGTCCCCTATGATGAGGTTCCCCACACTGTCATACACCACACCATAGGGGTCAAATGTTACACATCCTGTTTGTGGTGTTTGTTTATATGTACTGGGGATGTCACCTCTATATACAAACACTTCCTGGAAGTCAGTATCCATGACAACAACACGTACCTTTCCATCACCACCGTCACTTTTGCTGCTGATATCACTCACTGTGACATTGTGAGTTACTGGACACTCTGACATCCTCCATGGTGTATACACTAATGGTTTCCCAGTCCCTACAGCCATTGTAGTGAGTACCATTTGACCTTGTGTAGTAAATTTACAGATGTGTTTCTTCATCCCCACAATGATATGGTTACTGGCTGTAACACATATACACTGGGGGAACTCCTTGGTTCTGAATTTGTTTGTAAGTCGTCCTGATACCAGCTCCATGATGTTGTTTTTACTGTCACAGACCCACAGTGTGTGTGTTGTGGGTGATAGACTGATGTCATTGATGCCAGTCGTGTGTGTGACCTCCTGTACTACTTCACCCTCCCTGTTAAGGAGAGTTAATGTATCACTGTAATCACTGGTCCACACCTGACCATCAGTGGTGGGACATATAGACCAAATGTCACATGGAGACTCCCACTCCTTCACCACTTTGGTCTCTGACAGTAGTGCTTTACTTATCACTGCTTTCTTCCCTTTTACTCCTGTTTGTTGTTGTTTAGAGGATTGTCCCTGGTCATGTGATACTGAGACTGACCGATCCTGGTCAGTTGATGTTTGACCTGAGGTGATAATCGTCCCTACGGCCTGTTGTAGATGATGTTGTGGATTTGTGTTAGGTGTGAAGATGACCGTACCCAGGACAGGTTTGACAGGGAGATGTAACGAGGAATGTATATCTGTGTCATAGATGTCCAGGTGAGAACCACGTTGTAGAGTCACCTTACATTCCTGTAGTTGTTGTTTCAGCTGTCTGTTGTACATCTCCAGTTCTTGTTTGTATTTCTGTATCATCCTGGTGTTGTCCTCTTCCATCTGTTTATACACTGAGAGTGTCTGTGCTGTAAATAGATCGAGTTCATGTTTTAGTTGATCTGTTTGATTTTTTAGTTGCTGTGAAAGTTTCTCAAAATGACTGGTATTGTCTTTGAGTAATGAATCAGCAGAAGTTATATATTCCCTGACTTCTACCAGGTCATTTTGTTCTGTTTTGTTGATAAAGTTTGTAATTTCTTGTTTCTTTTGGGGAGTAATGTCACTAAGCTCACAAACAGGATGGCTTTTGTGAATGGAAGTAATGCATTTTGGACAAATAGGTTCCTGACATTTCTCACAATAATAATCCAGGTGTTTCCCTTTATGATGGATACATGTTTTCACACCTTTAGGACGGAAAGCAGTCACAGGTGTTGCCATGACGGAGACAGGAAAATCTGAAAATAGACAAGAATTATTAACGTTGTTATATATCTTTATAAATATTAATGTTCTGATAAAAGTACACCCTTACAACACAGTATGACATGTTCATACATCTGTGAGTTTGAGTGACATAATAATATGGTTATACATTTGAATGTTTGTAATGGTACAGTCCAATCTCTCTCTCCCAGAGTACAGTGTAGTAGCCTCATATCACAGTAGTAATAGGTGCATGGAACAACAACTCTGGTATTTCAATGATTGTACTCAGGATTAAGAAAGTAATATACATCAGAGAGAATGTTGAGGCTGATGTTGGAGAAATGATTCATTCACAAACCTCCAAACAGATGCAGTCACTTTAAGTAAGGTTAGGTAATATATCATAAACCTGTCTATACAACCTTAGTACATTTTGTACATCTATAATTGAGGGTATTCCATGTATATAATGGTCCTCCATATATAGCCTGTTTATACTTGATATTACTGACAGGGATAACAGTACATGTTTACATCATAACTTTAGTTAAAAAATGAGCTGATTAAAACATTGATATATTGATCAGTATACATACATAAATGGCTCTGGACTGAGGTGACCTATATTTTGACCTTTGGTATCACTTCTCATTTAAATATATATTCTTGCCTTCTTTTTAATCGTTGACATCTGTTATGATGTTTGACCTTTGACATTTTGTGACCTATAAATTGACTGTTTGATTTGGTTCTGTCAATAGCCCTTATTAGATATAAAAAAAATCTGAAAATGAGTTAAATCTCATCTTATATTTGCCTTCAGCTGAACATGTACATGAATAACCTTTCTAAAGTCACCAAAAAGTTTTGAAAATAGTACAGAAAGTATCTGTAACTATAATAGAACACGTAATTTATTTTGTAAGTCAAAAGTATTTTTAAAAAAAATCGTCCTTGTCCTCAGGACAGGACGTAAGTTTTTGTAATTGTCCTAGTCCACAGGACAGGATGTAAGTCTTGGTCCACAAGACAGGACATAAGTCTAAGTCCACAAGACAGGATGTAAGTCTTGGTCCACAAGACAGGACATAAGTCTTAGTCCACAAGACAGGACGTAAGTCTTTGTAATTGTCCTAGTCCTAAATACAGGACAAAAGTCTTTGTAATTGTCCTAGTCCTCAGGACAGGACGTAAGTGTTTGTTATTGGCCTAGTCCTCAGGACAGGACATAAGTTTTTGTAATTGTCCTTGTCCTCAGGACAGGACGTAAGTGTTTGTTATTGGCCTAGTCCACAGGACAGGACTTAAGTCTGTGTTATTGGCCTTGTCCACAGGACAGGACGTAAGTCTTTGTAATTGTCCTAGTCCACAAGACAGGATGTAAGTCTTGGTCCACAAGACAGGACGTAAGTCTTAGTCCACTAGACAGGACGTAAGTCTTTGTAATTGTCCTAGTCCTAAATACAAGACATAAGTCTTTGTAATTATCCTAGCTCTCAGGACAGGACGTAAGTGTTTGTTATTGGCCTAGTCCACAGGACAGGACTTAAGTCTGTGTTATTGGCCTTGTCCACAGGACAGGACGTAAGTCTTTGTAATTGTCCTAGTCCACAAGACAGGATGTAAGTCTTGGTCCACAAGACAGGACGTAAGTCTTAGTCCACTAGACAGGACGTAAGTCTTTGTAATTATCCTAGTCCTAAATACAAGACATAAGTCTTTGTAATTATCCTAGCCCTCAGGACAGGACGTAAGTGTTTGTTATTGGCCTAGTCCTCAGGACAGGACATAAGTCTTTGTAATTATCCTAGCCCTCAGGACAGGACGTAAGTGTTTGTTATTGGCCTAGTCCTCAGGACAGGACGTAAGTGTTTGTTATTGGCCTAGTCCTCAGGACAGGACGTAAGTGTTTGTTATTGGCCTAGCCCTCAGGACAGGACGTAAGTGTTTGTTATTGGCCTAGTCCTCAGGACAGGACGTAAGTGTTTGTTATTGGCCTAGTCCTCAGGACAGGACGTAAGTGTTTGTTATTGGCCTAGTCCTCAGGACAGGACGTAAGTGTTTGTTATTGGCCTAGCCCTCAGGACAGGACGTAAGTGTTTGTTATTGGCCTAGCCCTCAGGACAGGACGTAAGTGTTTGTTATTGGCCTAGTCCTCAGGACAGGACGTAAGTGTTTGTTATTGGCCTAGTCCTCAGGACAGGACGTAAGTGTTTGTTATTCGCCTAGTCCTCAGGACAGGACGTAAGTGTTTGTTATTGGCCTAGTCCTCAGGACAGGACGTAAGTGTTTGTTATTGGCCTAGTCCTCAGGACAGGACGTAAGTGTTTGTAATTGCCCTGTTCCTCAGGATAGGATGTATATTTTTGTAATTGTTCTAGTTCGTAGAACAGGCCATAATTAGTGTTTGGGATTGATATAATTAAAAAAAACAAAATATTCAAATACAAGATAAATTCAAGATATTGGCATTATTTAGCCACTGCAAAAGCTATTAACTAATGATATATATTATTTTGTTCATATCTTTATAAAAGTTACTTCACTTGATATTTCACTTGGCGGCAGACATACCTGTTATCTCATAAATCAATGAATTTTTCACCTATATACATTTACTTACATGACCCAAATGCTTTTTTTCTAATTTTTAACTAGACACTTGTCCGTCTCTGCTTTTTGTTCAGCAACAGAAATTAATTGCCTCACCACACTGTCATCATATACCTATTGAAAACATAAAGAAAAAAAATATAAGTGAAATTCTATATGGAGGGAAGTGCTCTGCTTCCTGGAAGTAGCTAAAAACCTCAAAGTGCATCAGAATTGCCTTTCAATTTTTCATAAAAATCTGCCAAACATCAATGTATTATGTAACTCTGGTTACGAGCAATGTTCAAGATCCATCAATTTACTGCACGTTTAGGTACAAAAATCAATACCATAGGTCTGAACATATGTAAAATATTGTACTGACAGACTGACGAAAGAAAGATACACTGTTTTCCTGATCAGTAGGCTTACATGAATTTATCAAACTTAGGTGTTTTTAAAACCATTCCAGACTGAGCCTATAGCTGTAACTATGTTGATCCAATGAAACCAACATCTCTTTCAAGGTACATCTGTACTTTTAATTGACATGAAATAGACAACCCTGAAACTTATAGTTTCATGTAGATTTAAGTAATGGGCAACAAGGATAAACAATGGTTTTCTGTGAAAAGAACAAGAGGTCCATGGGACCTGCACTGCTTATCTGGATCTATCAGCTTTTACTTCAATACATTTTTTTTCACAATAACATTACAGTTTCCCAGTATGATGAGGAAATTCCTCTTTTTCCCCTTTCTGGCCCCAAGGAGGTCAGACCAACCCTTTGTAGAAAATTAGAAGTCCCCTTCAGACAAGCATGTTTCAAACCAAATTGGGACAGAGACCAGACATTTGTTGAGAGGAAGAAGGGTTTTGAATGATTAGCTCTATTTCCACTATTGGACTCAGTATTTTTTAGAGCCAAAGGATCAAAGATGCAATGTTTATACAAAGCTGAATCCCAAATACCCAAGGATCTTTCAGACTAAATTGCTCATTCATTCATGACTAAATGTGTTTTAAATAAACTGTTGACAGAAGAGGGATAAACAATGGACAACGGACAGGTGATGGAAGCCATGGTACAGCATAAGCTCATCTTTGGGACCATGTGAGCTAAAACCGAGAGACCCATACCTCACTAGTTTTGGCTGAAATTGCTCAATTCACACTACAGGAAGATATTTGTTTACCGGGGGGGGGGGGGGGGTATATCCATTTTTACATTGGACCCTATTCTCTGCCCTCACAGGATCGGCAAAACTATTTATACTACATTCTCCTTTATCCACAAATGCTTTGGATCAAATTGGTCCAGAATCATGAAATATTCCTACAGAAAAAGAAATATTTCAAAGAAAACTATTTCAATGGGGCCCAGCCCCTAAAGTTTTTACAGAATTGAATTCCTCGCATCAAGGTATGCTTCAGATTAATTTGGGACAGAATCTAGGCATTCCAACAAACAAAGAAGGAATTAAATTTTTGGTATTTCCCCAATTGGCCCCATCCCATTGGGTCGAGACACAATATCAATCCTCATAACTAATGGATGTAATAACAAATTTCCCCCATTTCCCCTATTAGTCACTGCCTATCCAGCTCAAGGGAGCCTAAGCTAAACATTTATACAAAATTTAGTTCACCTTCACACAAGGATGCTTTAGATTAAAGTTGGACTGAATTCTGGCATTTCTACAGAAGAAGAAGGACTTTAAAGGATTTACTCCATTTCCCTTATCGGGCCCCACCACTTCAGGAGGCTGAGATCCACTGTTTATACAGGACTTCAATCACCTCCACTCAAGAATACTTCTCACCAAATTTGGACAGAATTCATGCAACCAAAAGAAGGAAATATCAAAGAATTTGATATATTTCATATATTGGGTTCCACCCCTAGGGGATCAAATTTGGTCAAATCCTCCGAGACATTAATTACTAGTAGCAGATTTTTTTCTTTTAAAATGAAAAATGCCGCATGGACGACAAAAAACATTATATGGCATAAGCTCACCAGCCATTCAGACAAGGTTAGCTTAAAATTAACAAGAGGGTCATGGGCCCAAATTGTCACCTGGCTAATGCATATTGTCACACTCATCAGAGCCATAACTCTGAAAGTTACAAAGGAATCGGTAACATAATCAATATGAGAACTTATAACTTGTTACCTTGCAATATAAGTCTGCAAACTAAGGTTCATCAAAATCTGTTCACATTTATTCCAGTTTTTGTGTTCACATTGCCCATGGTAATAAAATTGCTATGGGCTAAAACCATGTCAATTACAACTGGATCAGTCCCATTGTCAAACTCCTTGGAGATCTGATTAATATAATAATTTACTCAAGATATTGCGTTCACAAAGCCCTATGGTACTTACATTTTAAAGGGACATTACTCTGTAAATTACAGTTTAAGTGGTTCTATTGTCAAACTCATCTGATACCTTATTGATATAAGGCTGCATACCAATTTTAATCAAAATTGATTCACTTTTTCACAAGCCATTGTGCCAATATCAGAAGCTTTGGCATTTTGCCTATTGAGAAGTCGTTTGAAGACTTCAACATGTTTGACTCCTGTGACTTTTGAAATGGGTCAAGATTATATTCATTTCAACAGACTTGCTAGCTACAGAACCAATATCAGTACCCCAGACTTTTTTATTATTGAGCATGGGCTCTCATGTATATATATATTCCCCTTCTTCTCATCTTTTTCTTCTAATCTACTTCAATTGAGAGATCAATTTATTAAGTTGTTCATAATATACACTATGTTTTTTTCACTAGCACTTTATATTTCAAAAGTGGTCAAGGATGACTTTTTACCTTTAATCTTGATCAATGCCGATCAAAATCTTATCAGATAAAGCAATGTTAATTTTGAACATGATTTAAACCTGTTCAGTCGTTCATGAGATATAGAACACATGCTTTCTATTTCAAGTTTGACCAAGGGTGATCTTTGACCTTTACCCAGGAAATTGACCACCAAAATCTGACCAAGTGTTGACCTTGTTACCATGTTGGGGTGATGCTATTGTTTAAATATGAATTAAACCTGTCGAATGATTTCGGATAAAATACTATTATAGATACACGGACAGACGGACGTACAAAATGATTACTATATATTCATCTAATTTGGGATACAGCTGAAGCATAACAAGATTTAAAGAGACGGCTTGACAACCGTGTGTGCAATGTACAGTGTATTCCCAACACGTCAATGGACACCGAGTCATTCAAGAGTAATGGAGAACACTGATTAAAGTGTACATCCTGATTTTCTAAAGTTATCGTTTATAAATATTGAACAGAAGTTACGTCAGTTTCCATCTTAGCTGAATGACCACAAAACCTTTTTTGAACTGAAATCTTCCTTCCATTCTTATGTCGTCTGCAAAATGTGGAGTCAGTCGATGTCACCGAAACGCTTGAAATGTTAATCTGATGTAAGGGAAGCAACTCTTATAATTATAAGCTTATGACAAAGTTGTTCGATTCAAATCAAAACAGATTTGATTATTTATTGTTGGGAAAATAGAGGACTGGCATATTTAATGGAGACAGACGTAGACAAACACCTAAAATATGAGCTGTGCGCAGATGATGGCAATACTATGAGAAAATAATTACTGTGCGTTCACTATGCGATATAAATAGCCGTGGTATATAATGAATTTAGAAGATTTTACTAGAGTTACTCAGTATCCCCCTGCATATTTATATAGGTTTGCGTGCAAATGTGTGTGTACTTTACTATTAAAGTGGGGTATGAATTAAATTTCGAATGAGAAGATGTTCAAGCATAACTTTGCACAGTACAACAATTGTCATTACGGCAATTACCTAAGGATCACTTCGTCCGATAGTTATTGACACGGAACTGGTTATTCAGATTAGTTATAGAAACATGGATATTGACTGAGAAACAATTGAAAAACAAACAAAGCAAACACACAACAAAACATTTGCCTTCATTTGTACGTAATCATGCCCGTACACCTTTTCCCCTGAAAATCTAATCGAATAGCACTTATATCTATCATTGTATGATATGGACGTCTCGTCCTATCTCTTTAAAATTCCCGAAAGTATATGAAAACATTCCGAACCCAGATAAAACGAAATCAAGAATGAATGCATTTGTTATAATTATATCTGCATTGTACACTTCTCGTTAAATGATTGTACATGTAAGTGTCAACGTCAACATAGAATATACATTGTACACTTCTTCAATAATGCTTGTACGTGTAAGTATCAACGTCAACATAGTATATACATTGTACACTTCTTCAATAACGCTTGTACATGTAAGTATCAATGTCAACATAGTATACACATTGTACACTTCTTCAATAACACTTGTACATGTAAGTATCAACATAGTATATACATTGTACACTTCTTCAATAATGCTTGTACATGTAAGTATCAACATAGTATATACATTGTACACTTCTTCAATGACGCTTGTACATGCAAGTATCAACATAGTATATACATTGTACACTTCTTCAATAATGCTTGTACGTGTAAGTATCAACGTCAACATAGTATACACATTGTACACTTCTTCAATAATGCTCACATGATTCGTCATTATTGGTTTATTTACTTAAGTGAATCGGTAAGTATATATTCACACCAATGGTTACAAATGTTATTCGTAAACTTTACGTATGTCTTTTAAATTGCATTACATATATACGAAAGGAATGCGTGGAGTAATACGCTTATATATAAATAAATGAAAAAAACCCCAGACGTTAATGTAAACTCCAGTTACTGTTTGATATTCACATCCTGTGAACTATATTTTGTTATAGCTTGCTGCTATGTAGAAGTATCGTTTATATTGTAGTATTCATTTCCTTACTTACGTATGAAATCTTTTACTTCGAAGAAAACAATATAACAATTTACTGTATATATAAACAGCAGTCCGTCTTAATGACTAATCGATACACGTACATTGATGCCGTGTTTACATGTGCAGCGGTGAGACTAAGAAAATTTCCGTGAACTGGAATTATGTGCTGTTTTCACCTAAAAAAATACACAGGTAATTTTGTAATAAAAGTTTGTCAAAGTTATATCAATGTGTTGGAAAGTTACTTAACTTGACAGCCAGAGGCGTAAATTTGGAGATTTCTTGTAATGTTGCTTTTATTTCACATTGAAGTTGTCAAATTAATAGTTTTGTTAAAAGTTTGGTAAAACTATGAAGGAGATTCATTTTTTTTTATTATATAATTATTTATAAAAAAAAAAGAAAAAAATGAAGGAGATTCATGTGTAAAATTCAAGTAAAAATTGACACTACTAATTTTCGCCTAAAAATTCAAAATATATATATATATATATTTGAATTGAAGGGGTTTAGACTAGATAAGTACTAACAGTGTCGTCGGCCCCTCTACAACAAATACATGTTGAGCACTCCTCCTTAAATGGTTATGTTCGCAGCTTTCCATCATTCCATATTTAAGTCCAAAATGATGCAACGTTATACAAACTCTGCGGTTTCTCATGGTATACAGCCTGTCTCGACCCTCCAGCTTAGTCGGGTGAATATGCGTATATTATGGGCGGAATGAGATCTCGTGACACATGACGTCAAAGTGTTACTTTGACGATAGAGATATTGCTTTTACATCGAATGATATGCTTGTTGTATAATAGAGAGACAACATGTAATATATAGTGCTATTCCTTCCACCTATTACCCACCCACCCCGGACAAACCAAACCCTTTTATCTTATCGTATGGGCCGCATGTAGTATAAAAACAGTGCCGTTCCAATTATTCCACACCCACCCTACACAAAGTAAATCTCCAACCTCACTCTCTGGGCTGCCTCACAACCTATCCGCAACGTATGTGGTATTCCGGTTCTACCCTAACACAACCTACAAACACCAAAATACCTTACCTCACCCGAATACATGACTACTTTCCTGGAAATTTACTGAGATGAATGTTAAAAAGGTGAAGCAAAGTCTTCTAAGCACACTTCAGACAGTCAAAAGAAACAGTTCTATTGTAACACTTGCTCTCTCACAAAATAAGTAGATTAATTGTGCTCGCTGATCTACATGTACGGACTTATAAACAGATAATATTAGTTCCTTGTCGTGTAACGTTTTAAGCCCTGCTAGCTTAGTCTGTTGAATATTCATATTGTGCAGGCGGAACGAGGTCACGTGATGCGTGACGTCAATATGTTAATTTGGCGATATGGAGATTTCATTTCCTTGGAAAGATGTGTTTCTTGACACCCTACAAACATCACACTATCTAACCTTGACCGAACACATTATTACGTACGTGGAAACTTACTAAAGGTATTCCCAAAATAGTGAAGCCAACTTCTTTTACTCTAACCCTAGAAACAAGCATATTGTATTTTCTTCAACGTAAGCAGATAAATTACCGATTGTGATTGCTGATCTACATATATGGACTTATAAACAGGAAATATTAGTTATTGTTTCATAACGTTGCTAACACTGACGATACAAGTTTAGATTGCACAGTTGATCGCTCAAGTGTTTTTTTAAAGTTCTGCAGTTAAACTGTCACGTAGTGTAAGTTCATATTTCGAACGTGTATTGGGTAATGTGAAATGAGCACTAAAGGCGTTGCCCTACTCAGTACGGATACTATATCAAAACAAAAATTCCGAACTCCGCTTAATGAAAACATCTATCTCTGATATTACTAACAACACAATCTGTGTGTACTTTTAAAATAATATACACATCAGCTGCACTGGATGTCTGTATGTATACATTTTAAGATGTTCAACGCGGAGAGATCTTAACCGTGACTTAAGCGATATAGGTCTGTCGTTAATCTTATATATATGAACACAATGATTGTTGTAATCTTGTCGGCGGTTGCTTTCAGCAAAAACCCTGATGTCAAAAAAACAAGGCAACAAGATTAACTTAATAAGCTGAGTGGTATATTTGAAGAAAATCTTGTGTGGATATCGAAACATGTAAAAAAAAATAATTAAACTGGGTCCCGCTTACAATACAAACCGAAGTTATACAAAGTTCAGGAAGTCGTCACGAAAAGACATGTACATGTGTAGAAAGTGCGTTTACAAGTAAGGTGTGATGTCGCAATGCTGCAAGCTTTTTATAACGCCATATCACAGGTAGAATGCAAGTGTATAAGACATACGTTATATTGTATATGTGTTTGCACGACCTCTCATGTAAATGCTTAAAGGATTTTTCGACTTCTTTTCAATAACGTAGAATGCAAGTGTATAAGACATACGTTATATTGTATATGTGTTTGCAGTAAATATCGACCTCTCATGTAAATGCTTAAAGGATTTTTCGACTTCTTTTCAATAACGATTGTAAATGGAGACATGTTTACAAAACGTGAGAAAAAGCTTTTATATATCAATAGTGACGAACGATATCGTCTTGGGTAAGCAAAAGTGATTGTTACCCCTACCCCGGACAAATCAAACCCTTCTATCGCATCGTATGGGCCGCATGTAGTATAAAAACAGTGCCGTTCCAATTATTCCACACCCACCCTACACAAAGAAAATCTCCAACTTTACTCTCTGGGCTGCCTCACAACCTATCCGCAACGTATGTCGTGTTCCAGTTCTACCCCACGCAACCTACGAACACCAAAATACCTTACCTCACCCGAATACATTACTACTTACCTGGAATTTTACCGATGTGAATGTTAAATTGATGAAGCCAGGTTCTTTTACTCCAACCTCAGAGAGTCAAATGAAACACACTTGTAAATATTGTCGACGTATCTAAGTGATCGTTCCGAGGATACTCTCACAGTTCTATTGTAACACTTGCTCTCTCACAAAATAAGTAGATTAATTGTGCTCGCTGATCTACATGTACGGACTTATAAACAGATAATATTAGTTCCTTGTCGTGTAACGTTTTAAGCCCTGCTAGCTTAGTCTGTTGAATATTCATATTGTGCAGGCGGAACGAGGTCACGTGATGCGTGACGTCAATATGTTAATTTGGCGATATGGAGATTTCATTTCCTTGGAAAGATGTGTTTCTTGACACCCTACAAACATCACACTACCTAACCTTGACCGAACACATTATTACGTACGTGGAAACTTACTAAAGGTATTCCCAAAATAGTGAAGCCAACTTCTTTTACTCTAACCCTAGAAACAAGCATATTGTATTTTCTTCAACGTAAGCAGATAAATTACCGATTGTGATTGCTGATCTACATATATGGACTTATAAACAGGAAATATTAGTTATTGTTTCATAACGTTGCTAACACTGACGATACAAGTTTAGATTGCACAGTTGATCGCTCAAGTGTTTTTTTAAAGTTCTGCAGTTAAACTGTCACGTAGTGTAAGATCATATTTCGAACGTGTATTGGGTAATGTGAAATGAGCACTAAAGGCGTTGCCCTACTCAGTACGGATACTATATCAAAACAAAAATTCCGAACTCCGCTTAATGAAAACATCTATCTCTGATATTACTAACAACACAATCTGTGTGTACTTTTAAAATAATATACACATCAGCTGCACTGGATGTCTGTATGTATACATTTTAAGATGTTCAACGCGGAGAGATCTTAACCGTGACTTAAGCGATATAGGTCTGTCGTTAATCTTATATATATGAACACAATGATTGTTGTAATCTTGTCGGCGGTTGCTTTCAGCAAAAACCCTGATGTCAAAAAAACAAGGCAACAAGATTAACTTAATAAGCTGAGTGGTATATTTGAAGAAAATCTTGTGTGGATATTGAAACATGTAAAAAAAATAATTAAACTGGGTCCCGCTTACAATACAAACCGAAGTTATACAAAGTTCAGGAAGTCGTCACGAAAAGAAATGTACATGTGTAGAAAGTGCGTTTACAAGTAAGGTGTGATGTCGCAATGCTGCAAGCTTTTTATAACGCCATATCACAGGTAGAATGCAAGTGTATAAGACATACGTTATATTGTATATGTGTTTGCAGTAAATATCGACCTCTCATGTAAATGCTTAAAGGATTTTTCGACTTCTTTTCAATAACGATTGTAAATGGAGACATGTTTACAAAACGTGAGAAAAAGCTTTTATATATCAATAGTGACGAACGATATCGTCTTGGGTAAGCAAAAGTGATTGTAACCCCTACCCCGGACAAATCAAACCCTTCTATCGCATCGTATGGGCCGCATGTAGTATAAAAACAGTGCCGTTCCAATTATTCCACACCCACCCTACACAAAGAAAATCTCCAACTTTACTCTCTGGGCTGCCTCACAACCTATCCGCAACGTATGTCGTGTTCCAGTTCTACCCCACGCAACCTACGAACACCAAAATACCTTACCTCACCCGAATACATTACTACTTACCTGGAATTTTACCGATGTGAATGTTAAATTGATGAAGCCAGGTTCTTTTACTCCAACCTCAGAGAGTCAAATGAAACACACTTGTAAATATTGTCGACGTATCTAAGTGATCGTTCCGAGGATACTCTCACAGTTCTATTGTAACACTTGCTCTCTCACAAAATAAGTAGATTAATTGTGCTCGCTGATCTACATGTACGGACTTATAAACAGATAATATTAGTTCCTTGTCGTGTAACGTTTTAAGCCCTGCTAGCTTAGTCTGTTGAATATTCATATTGTGCAGGCGGAACGAGGTCACGTGATGCGTGACGTCAATATGTTAATTTGGCGATATGGAGATTTGATTAAGAAGTGTTGTTTTTTTTTTTTTTTTTGTTTTAACAAATTTGGCTCTGGTTACCTTGAATAAGGGTCAAATTCATATTTTCGCAAATATGGTCCTATACCAGCCAAATATCTTGACGTTTCGCGTATTAATTATTGAGCAGTCGTTTGATTGGATAAGTTGACACAGGACTGACAACTGACGAAACACGACGGATGGATGGACGGACGGAATACGGCGCCGCGCTACGGCTTAAGCTCACTTATCCTTCTGGCCAGTGACCTGAAAATGCATTTATTTATGTCAAGCTTTAAGCATAGGACATCAACAAAATTGTTTAAGTAAGCTTTTACTTCCCTAGTAAATTTAATTTAGGATGAACATATTTCTATCATAATGTTTAGGCTGTTTCAAGTTTCAGCTTTGTATTTTCCATTGATATACATATAAAAAAAACCGCAATGTTATTTTTTTGTCAATTTTAAACAAAGTTTAGAATTGTTTCTCTTTGCTGAATTTTTTTTTGTTGTTGGCTAGTGTGACCCGACAATCCCTTTTCATTAAAACCGAATCGTATAACGTTTCGAAACGTTGGACTTGCAGAGTAAACATTCAGGTAATCTGTTTCTTTTATTGCTTTTCAATTTTTTATTTTTTGGTGGTTTTTTTCGGGCACATATCGAACAGACATGAATAATTTATTGGGGAAATGGGTAGCCCATGTGACCTGTTACTTTCATACAAAAACGGAAATACGTTTTGAAATATCTGGCAATTTTAACATTTCTTAGGATGTGTACGCTATCTTTGTTTCCTTATTTCAAAATTCGCATATATTATCTTCAAAATATTCCTGTTTACGTTCGGCTTGAAAAACAACTTTCAATTCAGATGCTTAAGAGATCTTGTTTACTTGTAATTATGCGAAAACTTCACCAAGGATTTTAACGTAGATTTTTCAATCTTTGTAATAGTGTCTTCATATATGACATTACATTACGCGTCTATTCAACTATGGAACACCTTTGAACCGGTCTGTATTGATCTACACTATAGGAGAACATTTGGGTCTGATATGTAAGTGTGAATATTCATGTCACATGTAATAGCTTTTTCTAGATACTGTTTTTTTCTGTTCCATTAAATAAACAGAAAAAATAAATTGTATTATAATTAAAAACCATTATCAATCCTGCAAGGCTGGGTTGTGTTGTCCCTGATTTTCTTTAGAAGGGTATACATTTTTATACTTGGGTGCTTCCATGTTTAATGTCACAGTTTTTGTTTACTGTTGGTATTTCCAGTGTCTGTAACGTGTCCTTTTCTGGGTAGAAGTTAATTTCTTTGAATACGGTCTTCTTGGAAGAGCTGTGTTAATACAGCTACAAACGGGTGTCGGTTATACGTTTTCCTGCACCCAGTGTAGAAAGGAATTTAAAGTAGCACCGGTGAAATCAGTGACGCGTATTCATGATATCATGTTTTGTTTCTGAGACTATTGTGAGCCTGTTTGTTAAAAAGAAACGAGTAAAGATTCCCCGGCGACGCTATTCAGTAAACATTATATACGGTTTATGGCTCTCGGCTACCTTTAACCATATTTTGATCAAAATAGATATATGGGTTGCAGCTAAATTATTGCGCATAGAATTCTATGCATTGGGCAAACTATCAGGAATGCATGTAACATAGCGAACATCAACTTTTGATGAACGCATACAATATTTGAGATCCAGTATGAGTGACCGAAATCTGCTATGAAATCAGCAGCTAGCGGAGTATGACCTATGTCGATATAGCTGGCGAGAAGCTACTCATGTTGCAGTTTGTTTGATAATGTTTGGCTGTCGTAATATTATATATAGTAATTGTACTGGAGACCACCGTTAATCAGCTACATACGGATACTGTAAATGTACCACAAATATAAACATATTACATAAGATTCATAGTCTATATTGTGCAATATGGAGTGGCCAGAATGTATCTTAAGTGTATTAAGAATTTAATATAAACAGGCTATGTTACAGGTAATATGTATGATTTGTTTAGTTTCCTATTTAATTAACGGCAAAAAATAACTTCCAGGATTGCTCGTCATAGTGACATGCCAGACAGACATAGCCCCTTAGTGCAAGCTATTTTCAGAAAACATTAAGGCTGACCAATATTTCGTGTCAAGTTATAAATCAGACGTTATTTATTTGATAGGTTGTAATTTCGTGTATGGAATTATACATCTTGTAACATCCATGATGTGATGTTTCAGTGACTACTGTCACCTTTATCAGACGTGATGGATGCGGAGAAGATATGTATTTATCCTGGTGTACAATAATTAAGGAAAACAAGCTGGAAATTCCGGCATTACCATCTCACTTAGAGTTAAATCTTTAAAACACATCTCGACAACAAAACACTCAATATCACCGATATTGGGCCTGTGAAAGGGTAGAGGATGAAACCATATAATAATTACCTTGACCCGCAATAAGAATCAATATTCAAATTAATGGCAATTATAAAATTATCAACCAAAACACTAAAAAAAGAAAACAAAATACAGACATATCGAGTTTGTTTTATCAAATGTTAATAAAGTTTGGTAAAATGAAATTTATATCGAAATATCGTAAGCTGCTGTCGTGGCATAGAAGAAAAACACCCAAAAGATGCATGTAAATGAATGATATTGGCCGATTTTTACTTCTTAATTACGTCAACAGCATCCAAAGGTCAATAATTCAATGGATGACAAAGCAAGCAGTATAACCACCAAATGTATTAATGTTTATCCAGTTAACAAAAGCTTTAGTAATCAAGAATTCAATTTATCTTCCTTACACGGAGACAAATAATCCCATGTGAACTGAATCATAAAAAGTTGAAGAGATAGAAATTCATGTCCTTATGATAGTTTCATATTTATCTTAACATCTTTGCAAAGAATCTATATTTATTCACGAAATAAAGTGCCTGCGATGTAATTTATCTGTTTTTATCTTTTTGTTTGTTTTTAACCATGGAAAATTGAAAATAGGCGATAACGCAGTAACACAAAGCGAGACATTATCCTACACAAGGGTACATATTGACACTATAAAAAGAGTCGATAAAAGTATCCACAACACTATTGAGTTATAAAATAATGGTCTCTGTTTTATTTCAAAGCACTTTTAACACACACGTGTGTCTATATGCAGTGTTTTTCATTCAATTAGTATAACCGACAACAGCATAACCTGAGTTCTTAGTGTGGCGGAAATAGGCCTTACAGTTATGATACATGTGTCATGTGTGTAAATTCTCCGTACGTGTGCTGTTATTGTTGATGTCCGCCAGAGGTTTCATCAATCGTAATGTCATGTAAGCGTTTCTGTGATTAGTTTTTGTTATCACCTCTAGGGGTCGTTGTTTCCCTCCAAAGTATAAATAGCGGTCGGCAGACACTGGGAGGATTATTCTTCGTTCGAAGGTTGGTCGTTATTGGTAAGATGTCTCACTCTTCACTATTGGTAGGTATTGGCATAGACAGACAGAAGTGACTGAGTAAGCCTTGCCTTGATCTATGTCAATACTGAACATGACGCAGTACTGTTCGTAGTACCAGTGTTAGGTATCACTTTCTCAGTATATCATTAGTGGTCACGACACGGTAGTCGTGGACTGCGTAGTGTATTAACAGCAGATAGCTGTGTTGTGAACAGTATTGGCGGAAGATGTCCTAAGTTGATATAGGTCTCATCAGTCTCGAGTGACAACCTCACTAGAGGAGCGTTTTTCACCACCTAATCAAACAGAGCTATACCGGGTACAGCTACTGGAGGGGAGGCAGAAGTCATCAGAAACACTGCCCGAGCTGGGACAAGCTATTCGGAGGCTTGTAAATTTAGCATACCCTTGAGTGCCTAGTGATATGAGAGACACTCTTGCCAAGCAGCAGTTCATAGAGGCACTGAGTGATTCTGAGATGAGAATAAGAATAAAGCAAGCCCGACCTCGTAACCTTACCAATGCTACACGGTTAGCAGTAGAGCTTGAGGCGTATAAACGGTGCGAGAAGCAGTATAGAGATCGACTCACCAAATGCTGAGTTACCTGAAATAATCACCCTATTGAAAGATATCCAGAGAAAACTGGTTACTCTGGAGACTGGTGTCCAAAGGATGAAAGAGAAAAAGGACAAACAGCAGAAATTTAGCCAGGCACGTGAGTGGAAAGTCTTGTTTTTATTGTAAGAAAGAAGGACATTTCCAGCGGGATTGTCCGAAGCTACAGCAGAAAACAGGAAATGAGAGTAACAAACCAGCAGCCCAGCAGGTGGGAGTTAGACGTAAGAAGAAAAGGAAGGCAAAAGCTAGTATTGGTGCATCAGTGGCAACACCTGAGGCTGGCATGTACATAGAAGCAGATGTACATGGCGCTAGAGCATAAATCTTGGAAGATACGGGAGCAACGGTCACTATCATTTCTGAGAGTGTTTGATAGCATTGCTCATACAGCCAAACCTAAACTAAGCGAGGTACACCAAGATATCTTCACCGCAAGAGGTGACAAGCTACATGTAGTCGGTCAGTCGGGGTAGCTTTATAATTCGACTTGATGCCTGCAAAGATATATACATTGAGGCAGTTATAGCTAGGATTAGTACAGATGGTATACTAGGGCTTGATGTCATGAAAAAGAGACATGGGTCTCTCGACTTTCAGAATGGTTGTTTGACACTGGATGGTGTGGACATTGCTACTCGGTATGAGGGTGCAATGGGTTGTTTTAGGGTATACTCTACGGAACATGTTTTGTTGCCAGCAATGAGTGAGGTCCTGATCACTGGTAAAGTGTGCACACCACCAGATAGGCACATACAAGGTGAGATGCTTCTAGCTGAAGGTGCTGAAACCTTCTTACGACGAGACACAGCTCTAGTTGAAAGGACATTAGTGGCGAATGTTCCCGATATTCCCGTACGTATGATGAACATCTGTGCAGAAGGACAAGAAATATACCCAGGTACAACTCTCGGACAAGCGTGTGCTGTACAGGCCGTAAATGATAACCAGAAACCCGAAGTAACAGAAAATCCTGCTAAGCTAAGGAATGACCTGGAGGAATTGTTATAGCTTCTAAAGCAAATCTGACTGAGCAGCAACAAAAGGAGTTGGGAGGTCTGTTGAAGAGATCTGAGAAGCTTTTTGCAGTTACAGGTTCAGACTTAGGATGCACCGATATTGTAAAACATCTCATACGGACAGGGGACGCTCATCCGATCAAGCAGCCATTACGAAGGGTTCCAGGCAAACTAGGACCTAGGGTAAACAGACAAGTCGAAGATATGCTTGAGCGAGGAGTAATACAAAAATCATCTTTCCCTTGGAGTTCTGGTATCGTGCTAGTCAAGAAGAAAGATGGTACCATAAGGTTCTGTATTGACTACCGGCAGCTAAACGCAGTTAGCATCCCTGACGCCTATCCCTTACCAAGGATAGACGAAACACTAGATTAATTGTCAAGCTGTTCTTGGTTCTCGATCCTAGACCTGAATTCTGGATATTGGCAAGTTGAGGTAGAGCCAGAGGATCAAGAAAAGACTGCGTTTGCCACAATAACTGGATTGTATGAGTTTCGACTAATGCCTTTTGGGTTAGCATCGGCACCTGCTACATTTGAGCGCTTAATGGAAGCAGTTCTATCTGGTCTAAAGTGGCAGATATGTCTCATCTACCTCGACGATATAATCATAGTTGGTAGATCTTTCAAGGAAATGTTAGACAACCTCCATAGACTGTTTGAACGACTCATGTCAGCAGGACGGAAATTGAAGTGTCACCTTTGCAAGAAAGAAGTGCTGTCCCTAGGCCACGTGGTATCAGAGCAGGGCATTGCCACATATCCCAGCAAGACGACAGCAGAATACCTTGCAGACAATGTGGATTTGACCAAGAATGGGAAAGCAGTAGCCTGATGCACAACAGACCAGTGTTAAACAAAACGCTAATGAAGACATCAAAGTTGTACTGACATGGGTGACGGAAGGGAAGAAACCGTCATTTAAAAGCATTGGGGGTTGTAATATGACAGCAATCTCACTTTGGTCGCAGTTCGAGTCACTGTGAATACAAGAAAACTTGCTGCATAGAAAAAGCCCAAATGAGACATGGCAAGTTGTTCTTCCAAGGTCAGAGAGAAGGACTATTCTAGAGCATATCCATGAATAACTATAGGTCACAAGTAAGTATAGTTAGCATACCGCATTTTTTTTTTTTTTTTTTGTACACGTAACTACTTGTTACAGGACAGTAACCTTATCAGTAACACCTGTATTTCCCGAAAACGAAACACATGTAAAAAATAAAGTAACACGGCATACCACCCGTAATGTATTTATTTGAGTAATAATGGTTTGTACTGTTATATAGACACAGCCCCGACTGCTGACAGGAGAACCAGACTGCACTGTTATACGGACACGCCCCTTACTACTGACAGGAGAACTAGACTCTACTATTATACAGACACAACTTTTACTGCTAACAAGAGAACTAGACTGTACTGTTAAACAGACACAACCCCTACTGCTGACAGGAGAACCAGACCGTACCGTTATATAGACACAACTCCTACTGCTGACGGGAGAACTAGACTGTACTGTTATATAGACACAGCCCCTACTGCTGACAGGAGAACCAGACTTTACTGTTATATAGACACAACCATTACTACTAATAGGAGAACCAGACTGTACTGTTATACAGACACAAGCCTTACTACTGACAAGAGAACTAGACAGTACTATTATACAGACACAACCTTTACTGCTGACAAGAGAACCAGACTGTACTGTTATACAGACACAACCCCTACTGTTCACAGGAGAACCAGGCTGTATTGTTATATAGACACAACCCCTACTGCTGACAGGAGAACCAGACTGTACTGTTATGCAGACACAACCCCTATTGCTGAGGACTAGACTTTACTGTTATAAAGACACAACCCCTACTGCTGACAGGAGAACCAGACTGTACCGTTATATATACACAACCATTACTACTGATAGGAGAACTAGACTGTACTGTTATACAGACACAACCCCTACTGCTGACAGGAGAACCAGAGTGTACTGCTATACAGACACAACCCCTACTGCTGAGGACTAGACTTTACTGTTATAAAGATACAACCCCTACTGCTGACAGGAGAACTAGACTGTACTGTTCTACAGACATAACCCCTACTGCTGACAGCAGAACCAGACTTTACTGTTATATAGACACAGCCCCTACTGCTGACAGGAGAACCAGACTGTTCTGTTATACAGACACAACCCCTACTGCTGACAGGAGAACTAGACTGTACTGTTATACAGACATAACCCCTACTGCTGACAAGAGAACTAGACTGTAATGTTATACAGACACAACCTTTACTGCTGACAGGAGAACCAGACTCTATTGTTATATAGACACAACACCTACTGCTGACAGGAGAACCAGACTTTACTGTTATATAGACACAGCCCCTACTGCTGACAGGAGAACCAGACTTTACTGTTATATAGACACAGCCCCTACTGCTGACAGGAGAACCAGACTTTACTGTTATATAGACACAAGCATTACTACTGATAGGAGAACCAGACTGTTCTGCTATACAGACACAACCTTTACAGCTGACAAGAGAACCAGACTGTACTGCTATACAGACACAACCTTTACTGCTGACAGGAGAACCAAACTGTACTGTTATATAGACACAACCATTACTACTGACATGAGAACTAGACTGTACTATTACATAGACACAGCCCCTACTGCTGAAATGAGAATCAGACTGTACTGCTATACAGACACACCCCTTACTACTGACAGGAGAACTAGACTGTACTATTATACAGACACAACCTTTACAGCTGACAAGAGAACCAGACTGTACTGCTATACAGACACAACCTTTACTGCTGACAGGAGAACCAAACTGTACTGTTATATAGACACAACCATTACTACTGACATGAGAACTAGACTGTACTATTACATAGACACAGCCCCTACTGCTGAAAAGAGAATCAGACTGTACTGCTATACAGAAACAACCCCTACTGCTGACAGGAGAACTAGACTGTACTGTTGTATAGACACATCCCTACTGCTGCCAGGAGAACCAGACTGTACTGTTATATATACACAACCATTACTACTGATAGGAGAACTAGACTGTACTGTTATACAGACACAACCCCTACTGCTGACAGGAGAACCAGAGTGTACTGCTATACAGACACAACCCCTACTGCTGAGGACTAGACTTTACTGTTATAACGACACAACCCCTACTGCTGACAGGAGAACTAGACTGTACTGTTCTACAGACATAACCCCTACTGCTGACAAGAGAACTAGACTGTAATGTTATACAGACACAACCTTTACTGCTGACAGGAGAACCAGACTCTATTGTTATATAGACACAGCCCCTACTGCGGATAAGAGGACTAGACTTTACCGTTATATAGACACAACCACTACTGCTGACAGGAGAACTAGACTGTACTGTTCTACAGACATAACCCCTACTGCTGACAGGAGAACTAGACTTTACTGTTATACAGACACAACCCCTTACTACTGACAGGAGAACTAGACTGTACTATTATACAGACACAACCTTTACAGCTGACAAGAGAACCAGACTGTACTGCTATACAGACACAACCTTTACTGCTGACAGGAGAACCAAACTGTACTGTTATATAGACACAACCATTACTACTGACATGAGAACTAGACTGTACTATTACATAGACACAGCCCCTACTGCTGAAAAGAGAATCAGACTGTACTGCTATACAGACACACCCCTTACTACTGACAGGAGAACTAGACTGTACTATTATACAGACACAACCTTTACAGCTGACAAGAGAACCAGACTGTACTGCTATACAGACACAACCTTTACTGCTGACAGGAGAACCAAACTGTACTGTTATATAGACACAACCATTACTACTGTCATGAGAACTAGACTGTACTATTACATAGACACAGCCCCTACTGCTGCAAAGAGAATCAGACTGTACTGCTATACAGACACAACCCCTACTGCTGACAGGAGAACTAGACTGTACTGTTGTATAGACACAACCCCTACTGCTGACAGCAGAACCAGACTGTACTGTTATACAGACACAACCCCTACTGCTGACAGGAGAACCAGACTGTTCTGTTATACAGACACAACCCCTACTGCTGACAGGAGAACTAGACTGTACTGTTATACAGACATAACCCCTACTGCTGACAAGAGAACTAGACTGTACTGTTATATAGACACAACATTTACTGCTGACAGGAGAACCAGACGCTATTGTAATATAGACACAGCCCCTACTGCTGATAGGGGGACTAGACTTTACCGTTATATAGACACAACCACTACTGCTGACAGGAGAACTAGACTGTACTGTTATACAGACATAACCCCTACTGCTGACAGCAGAACCAGACTTTACTGTTATATAGACACAGCCCCTACTGCTGACAGGAGAACCAGACTTTACTGTTATATAGACACAGCCCCTACTGCTGACAGGAGAACCAGACTTTACTGTTATATAGACACAACCATTACTACTGATAGGAGAACCAGACTGTACTGTTATACAGACACAAGCCCTACTGTTGACAGGAGAACCCGGCTGTACTGTTATACAGACACAACCCCTACTGCTGACAGGAGAACCAGACTGTACTGTTATACAGACAAAACCCCTCCGGCTGACAAGAGAACTCGAATGTACTGTTATTCAGACACAGCCCCTACTGCTGACAGGATAACTAGACTGTACTGTTAAATCTGACCCCTGAGTATTCCGACATCCTTTTAAATCTGACCCCTAAGTATTCTGACACTCTGCTAAATCGGAGCCCGGAGCTATTCCGACATCCTATTAAATCACTTCCCGGAGAAAAAATAAAACACCAAAGTATTTTATTGCTTATTAAATGACAAATATACAAAACACACTATACACAGATAAGGATACAGTATACATGTACATTATAAGACTTTGGTCACCTCTAAATACACAACATAACTTTATACTGATTTTCATTTGAATTAATCAAGAAGAACAAAAGGCATATACATAAACATTGATATTTGATATAAAAAAGTAAACTTAAGCAAGGAGATCATCCAAAAGTAAAATTGAAAAGAATGTTTTTTTCTCACTTTTTCCCCAGATGAACTAGTAATGTTTCAACACACTCAAGTGAGTTCATATATGTAGTTTACAAAGTGAAGGATATGGGTGGTGACACGAAACATTTTGCTGACGAACATCATATATTTAATCGGTATTGTTTTTGTCACATGTAAATATTACTTACAAAGTTTGTTACCATGGTAACTCACTAGAATAACATACATCTGTCTAGTTATAAACTGCTGTACTGTAGTAGTACTGTTACACACTGTATTGTAGTAGTACTGTTACACACTGTACTGTAGTAGTACTGTTACACACTGTACTGTAGTAGTTCTGTTACACACTGTACTGTACTAGTACTGTTACACACTGTACTGTAGTAGTAATGTAACACACTGGTGTACTGTAGTAGAACTGTTACACACTGCTGTACTGTAGTAGTACTGTTACACACCGTACTGTAGTAGTACTGTTACACACTGCTGTACTGTAGTAGTAATGTAACACACTGCTGAACTGTAGTAGTACTGATACACACTGTACTGTAGTAGTACTGTTACACACTGTACTGTAGTAGTACTGTAACACACTGATGTACTGTAGTAGAACTGTTACACACTGGTGTACTGTAGTAGTACTGTTACACACTGCTGTACTGTAGTAGTTCTGTTACACACTGCTGTACTGTAGTAGTACTGTTACACACTGTGCTGTAGTAGTACTGTCACACACTGTACTGTAGTAGTACTGTTACACACTGTACTGTAGTAGTTTTACATTGTTATCCACAAACCTTACCCACAGAACATCCTCCCTGTCTATACCTACAGCCCCTGTCCCCTCTCTGTCTGTGTGTATGATCCTGAGGAACTCACCATCTCCACTGAGGAGTAGGACCCTACGGTTTTCACAGTCCCCTATGATGAGGTTCCCCACACTGTCATACACCACACCCCTTGGGTCAAATGTTACACGTCCTGTTTGTGGTGTTTGTTGATATGTACTGGGGATGTCACCTCTATATACAAACACTTCCTGGAAGTCAGTATCCATGACAACAACACGTTTGATTCCATCACCACCATCAATTTCATAGTTCAAATCAATTACTGTGACATTGTGAGTTACTGGACACTCTGACATCCTGCATGGTGTATACACTAATGGTTTCCCAGTCCCTACAGCCATTGTAGTGAGTACCATTTGACCTTGTGTAGTAAATTTACAGATGTGTTTCTTCATCCCCACAATGATATGGTTACTGGCTGTAACACATATACACCTGGGTTCCTCCTTGGTTCTGAATTTGTCTGTGGGTTTGTGTCTTCTAACTGGTTCTGATACCACCTCCATGATGCTGTTTTCCCAATCACAGACCCACAGTTTGTGTGTTGTGGGTGATAGGCTGATATCAGTGACCCTGGCCTTGTGTGTGACCTTCTGTACTACTTCACCCTCCCTGTTAAGGAGAGTTAATGTATCACTGTAATAACTGGTCCACACCTGACCATCAGTGGTGGGACATATAGACACAATGGCACATGAAGACTTCTACTCCTTCACCACTTTGGTCTCTGACAGTAGTGTTTTACTTATCACTGCTTTCTTCCCTTTTACTACTGTTTGTTGTTGTTTAGAGGATTGTCCCTGGTCATGTGATACTGAGACTGACCGATCATGGTCAATTGATGTTTGACCTGAGGTGATGATCGTCCCTACGGCCTGTTGTAGATGATGTTGTGGATTTGTGTTAGGTGTGAAGATGATCGTACCCAGGACAGGTTTGACAGGGAGATGTAATGAGGAATGTATTTCTGTGTCATAGATGTCCAGGTGAGAACCACGTTGTAGAGTCACCTTACATTCCTGTAGTTGTTGTTTCAGCTGTCTGTCGTACATCTCCAGTTCTTGTTTGTATTTCTGTATCATCCTGGTGTTGTCCTCTTCCATCTGTTTATACACTAAGAGTGTCTGTGCTGTAAATAGATCAAGTTCATGTTTTAGTTGATCTGTTTGATTTTTTAGTTGCTGTGAAAGTTTCTCAAAATGACTGGTATTGTCTTTGAGTAATGAATCAGCAGAAGTTATATATTCCCTGACTTCTACCAGGTCATTTTGTTCTGTTTTGTTGATAAAAGTTTGTAATTTCTTGTTTCTTTTGGGGAGTAATTTCACTGAGTTCACAAACAGGATGGCTTTTGTGAATGGAAGAAATGCATTTTGGACAAATAGGTTCCTGACATTTCTCACAATAATAATCCAGGTGTTTCCCTTTATGATGGATACATGTTTTCACACCTTTAGGACGGAAAGCAGTCACAGGTGTTGCCATGACGGAGACAGGAAAATCTGAAAATAGACAAGAATTATTAACGTTGTTATATATCTTTATAAATATTAATGTTTTGATAAAAATACACCCTTACAACACAGTATGACATGTTCATACATCTGTGAGTTTGAGTGACATAATAATATGGTTATACATTTGAATGTTTGTAATGGTACAGTCCAATCTCTCTCTCCCAGAGTACAGTGTAGTAGCCTCATATCACAGTAGTAATAGGTGCATGGAACAACAACTCTGGTATTTCAATGATTGTACTCAGGATTAAGAAAGTAATATACATCAGAGAGAATGTTGAGGCTGATGTTGGAGAAATGATTCATTCACAAACCTCCAAACAGATGCGGTCACTTTAAGTAAGGTTAGGTAATATATCATAAACCTGTCTATACAACCTTAGTACATTTTGTACATCTATAATTGAGGGTATTCCATGTATATAATGGTCCTCCATATATAGCCTGTTTATACTTGATATTACTGTCCTCAGGACAGGACATTATTATTTGTAACTGTTCTAGTTCTCCAAAAAGGACATAATTAGTGTTTGTATTGTTACAATGAAAAAGCAACACATTCAAATTGAAAAGAAATTCAAGACATTGGCATTATTTACTAATAATATATGTTATAAAATTTCTTTCTCTCAAGTAAATTTCGCACGAGTTACTTTCCTTGATTTTTTACTTGAAGACAGCCGACCCTCATATCTCACAAATCAATAAAATTTACACTGTTATACAAAACACTTAAGAAATGCTTTTCCAAGTTTTCAACTAGACACATGTCTGACTCTGCTTTGTGTTTCAGCAACAGAAATTAACTGCCTCACCACACTGTCATCATATATACCTATTGAAAAGACAAGGAAATATTCATAAGACAAATTCTACACTGAAGCCAAATTAAAGAAGCAAATACCTCGAACTAATGGTGTCAGAATTTCTTTTTCATTTTTCAAACAAAATTTGCCAAAAAACAAAAACAAAAAAATGCTGACCTGGTGAGTTAAAATTCACAATAGGGCCATGGGCTAAATGGTCATTGTCAAACTAATCCAAGGGCCATAACTCTGAAAGTTACAGAGGAATCGGTTTCATAATGTTAAACTGCATACTAAGGTTCATCCAAGTCTGTTCATTTCTACTCAAGTTTTTGTGTTCCCATTGTCCATGGTGATAAAATGCCAAGGTTTGCAATTCAATCAATTGCAACTGAATCAATCCAATTGTCAAACTCATCGGTGATCTGAGTACAAGGCTGCATACCAAGATTCATCATAATCAATTAATATTAACTCAAGGTTTTGAGTTCACGGAGTCCAATGGTACTTATATTTTAAAAGGTTATTACTCTGTTACTTACATTTGAAGTGGTCCTTTTGTTAAACTCATCTGATACCGTATTATCAATATATATCAATGTTCAGTAATAACGACCAACATTGATTAAACTGTAACTTCTGTTATTCTCCCAAAGTAATTATTTATAAACCTTAAACAGAAGTTACGTCAGTTTATATCTTAGATGAATGACCACAGATTTTTTTGTCGAACTGAAATCTCTCTTCCATTCATGTATCATCTGCAAGATGTTGAGTCAGTATATAAGTGAAACAACTCTGTCTTATAATGAGAAGGTTTGGCCTTATTATAATAGAGGACTGTCAGATTTATTATTAGAAAGGAACAAACTGTATTACACTATAGATATACAGAATTCAAACACAAAGTCGATGAAACTAGAAGAAAGACGGAGGCCAATGGAAAAAGTGCAAGGTGAATATATAAGACCAGGTGTTCTGAAAACGTTACTTTCTTCTGCTTCGTCCAAGGATAACTGCCATATAAATCGTGGTGTATTCCAGAAAAAAATGTCACGTTCTCATATGAATATAACGTAAACAAAAAATATTTCTGTCCTCAACTTTGATCTAATTATATTATTCCATTGAGACAAATATGAGTCGAGAGTGGTCAGAGATCGGAATCAATACACTGACGACATTTATATGTATAATTAAAGAAGCTGAAACAAAGAACTTTGGTACAGATAGGAATATACTTGTATATAGAATACTTAGGGTCATATCCGTGCTTTTTTGACATGTAAATAACATACATAAAAAAAACTTGTCTAAAGATATAAGTATAGAACACTAGGATCAGGGATCTATAAATATAGAAGACTAGGATCAGAGATATATAAATATATAACACTTAGGATCAGAGATATATAAATATAGAAGACTAGGATCAGAGATATATCAATATAGAACACTAGGATAAGAGATCTTTAAATATAGAACACTTAGGATCAGAGATCTATAAATATAGAACACTAGGATCAGAGATCTATAAATATAGAAGACTTAGGATCAGAGATCTATCAAAATTTAGAACACTTAGGATCAGAGATATATAAATATAGAACACTTAGGATCAGAGATCTATCAAAATTTAGAACACTTAGGATCAGAGATATATAAATATAGAACACTTAGGATCAGAGATCTATAAATATAGAACACTTAGGATCAGAGATCTATAAATATAGAACACTTAGGATCAGAGATCTATAAATATAGAACATTACGATCAGAGATCTATAAATATATAACACTTAGGATCAGAGATCTATAAATATAGAACACTTAGGATCAGAGATCTATAAATATAGAACACTTAGGATCAGAGATCTATAAATATAGAACACTTAGGATCAGAGATATATAAATATAGAACACTTAGGATCAGAGATCTATAAATATACAACACTTAGGATCAGAAACGTATAAACATAGAACATTTTTGGTCAGAGATGTTTTGATGTAGAACACTTTGGATTAGAGGTCTATGAATATCATAGAACAATAAGAATAAGAGATGTTATTAAAATTTCTCCTCTCCCTATAAAACTCCTTAACAGAGAATAATAAAACCCTATATAGGAACAAAGTATTTCTTCACTCCCCTCCAAAACCCTTGGATAAGAGCGGCGGCGCTACATAGAAAACAAGAGGCCCATGGGCCTTAACGGTCATCTGACAAAAAGCAAGCCAAACCTAGAAAGTGGGTTGAGGTCATTCATTTGAACAAACTTGGTAGCCTCTCCTCCAAGCATCTTACAGGCCCAATATCAGCACTCATGGACTTTTGCTTGTTGAGAAGAAGTCGTTTGTATATTTTAACATATTTTACCCCTGTGACCTTGAAAGTGGGTTGAGGTCATTCATTTGAATAAACTTGGTAGCCTTTCCTCCCAGCATGCTACAGACCCAATATCGGCACTCATAGACTTTTGCTTATTGAGATGAAGTCCTTTGTATATTTTAACATATTTGACCCCTGTGACCTTGAAAGTGGACCAAGGTCATTCATTTGAACAAACTTTGTAGGGCTCCATGCCAGCATGCTATGGGCCAAGTATTAGCCCCCTAGGCCTTCTAGTATTTGAGAAGAAGTTATTTAAAGATTTTAACATATTTGACCCCTGCGACCTTGAAAGTTGTTCAAGGTCATTCATTTGAATAAACTTGGTAGCCTTTCCTCCCAGCATGCTACAGACCCAATATCAGCACTCATAGACTTTTGCTTATTGAGATGAAGTCCTTTGTATATTTTAACATATTTGACCCCTGTGACCTTGAAAGTGGGCCAAGGTCATTCATTTGAACAAACTTTGTAGGGCTCCACGCCAGCATGCTATGGGCCAAGTATTAGCCCCCTAGGCTTTCTAGTATTTGAGAAGAAGTTATTTAAAGATTTTAACATATTTGACCCCTGTGACCTTGAAAGTTGTTCAAGGTCATTCATTTAAACAAACTTAATAGCCCTTCATCCCAGCATGCCACAGGCACAATATCAGCAATCTGAGCCTTTTGGTTATTGAGAAGAAGTTTAAAGATTTTAACATATTTGACCCCCGTGACCTTTAAAGTGGGTCACGGTCATTCATTTGAACAAACTTGGTAGAGCTCCATGCCAGTATCCTCTGTGCCAAGTATTAGCCCCCTAGACCTTCTAGTATTTGAGAAGAAGTTGTTTGAATGAAAAGTTTACGCACGGCGGATGGCAGACGGCGCACGGCGCATGATGGCTATAGGTCATCTTGACCCTTTGGGTCAGATGACTTAAAAAAATGTAGTACTTGAAGGGATTTTGACTAGATTCGGTGAAAGCACAGGTTTGGGTAAATATGACTCGTATTAGTTGAACCTTGTATTATATTCCTCCTTCTTACAGGGTTTTGACCTCGGGTTTCCATAATTCCATATTCCCTATCCACCAAAAAATAACCCGAACCTTTCAACCTCATCCTATCGGTAGCTTTAAGTATACAAAGAGTGCCGTTCTGTCAATTCCCACCCATCCCAGACAAACTGGGAGGTCAACATCATTGCAACTCTTAGAAGTATTAGATAACTGGACAGATGCTTCAGATAAAGGGCAGTATATAGATTGTATATATATGGACTACAAAAAGCGTTCTATTCTGCACAACCGCCTAATAAGTATATTACTTTCGTATAACTTTTCAGAACAAATAATTGCATGGATAACAGGTTTTTAGAGGACATGAAACCTTCGGCTCAACATATCACCTCCATGGGACACACTTACAGACAGTAACCCAAGAGAAGGATATTGGTGTTATAATTGATTCCAATTTTCTCTTTGATAATCACATAAGTGAAAAAGTAAAAAAAAAAAAAAAAAACTAGCTCCATGTTTGTTCTTCTCAGGAGAACATTCCAGTTTAACGATCATAGGTTTTTTTCATTCCTTTATACAAATGCATAGGACGTTCACACCTAGACACGTGAGCCCCATATGGTCACCATTTCAAAAAAGGAACATCGATAGGATAGAGGGAGTACACAGAAGGGCAACTGAGAGCCTTCCAGAGGCTGGAGAGACTACATATACCAACATTAGCCTTCAGAAGAGTAAAGGGAGATATGAGAGAATTACCAAGAATGCTGCAATTTAGTAATGTTATGGGATAACGCTGCTCAACGACATAGCCATCCAGTAAACTCAAGAACAACATATCCAAAGAGTTCTTCAACCATGCTAAGGAGAAAAAATTTCAGTTAGGTCGGCAACCATTTGGAATAAATTACCTGAACATGAAATTTCAGCAAGTAAATTTAAAAATGAATTTGACAAACACTATAAAAACCAAGAACTGTTCATTAATTACAGAGCTGCAATTAAATAATTTCCAAATTGTATACTTGATGTACATTTGTAAGCGGTCTATGTAAAATAACTGTAATATTTTTAATATTTCAATATTTCGTATAATGCATTTTTTTTAATCTGGCCTAGAGAACTTGTATATAAGTCCTGAACTGGAAATAAACTTATCTTATTTTAAACCTTTCTACCGCATGCTTTGTGGACTAAGACCACAATTAATTTCACTATATGTTTCATTGTAACATTAAAATTCATAACTAAGTCCCAAAGTTTCATCTGCAAATTTCCATTTCACCTGGCCAAGATCAACATCTGAGAAGCAAAATGTAAACGTTTCAACCCATCACGTTGGGTATTTTCTGGAGATATACCTCCATGTGTGTCACCAACGTCAATTATATACATCCGGGTCAGGGGTAAAGGTGAAAACAGGACTTTTTACACCGGATCCTGCAGCACAAAATACATGTTCAATATGAATGATTTACACACTGACAGCTAGATTATCATCTCTATAACACATCTACAGCAAATTTATAGGCAAACATCCAATTCAAAGAGGAATATTATTTTTTTCCCAAATATACATATAGTTTTTAGGGACTTCATTCGTGGGTACTGAACCCGGAAGTATTTAATTGTGGTCTTAGTCCTATTATAGGACACTTTTTTTTTTTTAATTTAAAAAAAAAATATTTTCATCAACTGTGAGCTATTTCAAACATTTCGGCGTAAACAGAATCAGCGTAGGTCAAATAAAACAGGAGTTATGAAGAATTGAAAAACCCCTCTCAGACTGAGATTTTAACTCAGCTTTACATACACTTTGCTGTACATATCACAGACACCAAGCAAGGAAAAATGAAACAGATTTTGCAATTATTAAGATATTTCAGTTCTGTAAATTGGTATATAAACTTGAATAATTCCTACATATACCTATACAAAAAAGTTTTTCAATTTCAAATTACAACTTCATTTTTTTTTTTAAATTACCAAATTTTAATATTAACTGAACATTTAATCTGCTTTAAAGCATTTTTCAGCTTTGATTTGGACATGAAATAATCAATAGATAACAGTGAAGACTTGCAGTAAACAATCACAGTGAATGACACCCACTGGACTAACTAACAGCCACATGTATACATACAAAGACTACCCATGCCATAGGCAAGGGAGTTGGGGGGGGGTTCTCTTTGGGCTTTTATGTTTACTTTTGGGGCTCTCCCTGTCTCTGAAACACCTTTGATGTTATATTATCAAACAGGCAATGATGTGTATATCACAATGACCAATCAAATGGTCAGCTTCAGTTTGATTTTTGTATTCTTAATACATCTGACTACTTCTGACTGACCACTGCTGACCACTACTGACCATTACTGACCATTACCAATATAAAGGGAGACAGAAAGAGAAGGAACAATTATTTCAAGCCTGGAAATGTTCCAAAGAATAAGGGCCAGGTATTTATAGTTGAAGATCCTAAGGTACCTGTCACCAGAGAAGAGAGACCAGCTCTGACCAGAAGACTGACCACCCAAGAATTTCAGCTGATCACCAAGCCCAGTCCTGACGGCCTTTCCCTGGTAACAACAGATACTGGAGACAGACCATGTCCAACACGGATACTACAGCCAGCAACTGTTACAGCTGAAGAATCCAACTCTGAGCCTGTAATAGAAGGAAACCGGATCATCGACATAGTGTTGATGGTGAAAATGTGGAACATCATCAGACTTCACGCCGGACAACCAAACACTACATCATGCATGGTACCGGAGTTTGAACTGGACACCGAGCGGAAAAGGGCTCTGGGATGGAGTTTTGCTGTCCGATGTAATAAATGCCAGTACAGATCTCCACTGTACAAACTATGTAGAGAGGCAGACACGGATAAGCCTGGACCAAAGCCAGCCCTTGTCAACAAGTACCTGCCTTCAGCTTTGTGTGGCCAGGCTGTCAGCACCAAAGGAGCCAGGTTACTTCTCGGACACCTGAATATACCTGCAGGAGCCAAGAGTGGAATGCAGCGACAGGCAAATCAAGTGTCCAAGGACATTACTGCCCTCAACAAAAAGGACATGTCCGAGAAGACCAGACTGGTGGTGGAGGTCAACACCCTGAGAGGAGATGATTCCCCGAGCACCATCGGACTAGCTGTGGATGGGCGGTACAACAGCACATCATTTGGAAGTGCTAAGAAGCCAGGGATGAATGCCTCACAGGGGTTGTGTCTGGGTATCGAGACATCTACCCCTAAGAAGTGGATACTTGGACGTGCCCTCCACAACAAACTTTGCTGGACAGGAGCTTGGCTGAGAGGGAAAGGATATGATGTCACCTGTCCTGGTGGTCATCCTGACTGCACAGCCAACACTGACCGACACGACGGCTTGTCCGAGTATGCCATGGGAAAGGACATTGGGGATCAACTGGCTACACAAGGCGTGCTAATAAAATATGCAACCACAGATGGCGATGGAACTGGAGCCCAAGGCCTGGAGGAAGCCATGAAAGCCTTACATCCCATGTGGAAAGTGGAGAGACTGGCTGACCCAACCCACCTTGGCAGAGCAAAGTTCCGGAAATGTAACAGTGCTAAGTGGAGCGAGTCAATGTTTCCTGGTCGTACCAGACTGATGAGGTCTCGTGCTCAGAAGGTATTTTCTCAAGACTTGAAAGCCCAGAGCAGTCTGATTTTCAAGGAATTGATGAAAATTCACTCCAGAGACATTGAGATTATCACGACTCGTTTACCTGCAGTGTTAGATGCAACTGTATCCTGCTACACAGGTGACTGCTCCAAGTGCAAGCAGCATTCCGTGGTGTGCTCTGGTGGTGACAGCGACAACTGGTGGGTGCGATCAATGTTCCTGAGTTCAAACCAGATCCATCAACTTCAAATGACATCGGAGGATGAGATGTTGGTGTTGGAGCTTCTGAAAATGAAACTCAGCACTGATGTTATTCGATCTATGAGACTCAGCACATCCACACAGAAAAATGAGGGTTGTCACAGAAGCCTGAATGTGTCTTTACCAAAACATTAGAATTTTAGAAGAAATGCTGAGGGGAGGTTAGACAACGCCATTCTGACCCTAAACAACACTGCAGGGAAAGCCATTCAAAAGAAGGTTGAACACTTTGGTGGTACTCTGAGTAGGGAGGTCAAACATAAACTTGATCAACTCAGCTCAGAGGAAATATATCAACGCCAGCACCAATACAAACCTGCTGTCAAGAAAAGAAGTATGTTGTTGTTAGCAGAACAGCACAAGCAGCATGCGAAAAGGTCCAGGTCCGCTCGGAAGTCTGACTACAGGAGAGGTCAGCTAGATCCCAACATCCATCCATGTAGGGGAGACAACCGACCTCAGGACCACCTGTATTGAGAAGAAGAGGTGACAACAAATTTATTAGAGACATGTCAACAATCAGAAAAAAAAACACAAAATAATGTAACAACAACAGAAACAACAACAACAAAATATATGACTACCTAATGAGGGAACCTCCACGTGGTGGTAGTCGGACAATGTTGTATACATCAGTGTACAATAGCTAATACCCTCAAATCAATAAAAACTTAATTAAATTTTCAAATTCAACATGCAGTCACTGAACCCTAAATGACCATAACACACATTTGAATTTAAACAGTACTGCCTGTTATTATTTATAAAATGAGGTTCTGAACTTATGTGCTGACACCTGCCTTTAATGACATCCCGTAATATGCAGTAAAACCTGACTTTACTGACACCTGACTTTAATGACATCCTGTAATATATAGTAAAACCTGACTTTACTGACACCTGACTTTAATGACATCCTGTAATATACAGTAAAACCTGACTTTACTGACACCTGACTTTAATGACATCCTGTAATATATAGTAAAACCTGACTTTACTGACACCTGACTTTAATGACATCCTGTAATATACAGTAAAACCTGACTTTACTGACACCTGACTTTAATGACATCCTGTAATATACAGTAAAACCTGACTTTACTGACACCTGACTTTAATGACATCCTGTAATATACAGTAAAACCTGACTTTACTGACACCTGACTTTAATGACATCCTGTAATATACAGTAAAACCCGACTTTACCGACACCTGACTTTAATGACATCCTGTAATACACAGTAAAACCTGACTTTACTGACACCTGACTTTAATGACATCCTGTAATATACAGTAAAACCTGACTTTACTGACACCTGACTTTAATGACATCCTGTAATATACAGTAAAACCCGACTTTACCGACACCTGACTTTAATGACATCCTGTAATACACAGTAAAACCTGACTTTACTGACACCTGAATTTAATGACATCCTGTAATATACAGTAAAACCTGACTTTACTGACACCTGACTTTAATGACATCCCGTAATATACAGTAAAACCTGACTTTACTGACACCTGGCCTTAATAACATCTTGTAACATACAGTAAAACCTGACTTTACTGACATCCTGTAATATACAGTATAACCTGACTTTACTGACACCTGACTTTAATGACATCCTGTAATATACAGTAAAACCTGACTTTACTGACACCTGAATTTAATGACATCCCGTAATATACCGTAAAACCTGACTTTACTGACACCTGACTTTAATGACATCCCATAATATACAGTAAAACCTGACTTTACTGACATCCTGTAATATACAGTAAAAAATGACTGCTGACACCTGACTTTAATGACATCCTGTAATATACAGTAAAACCTGACCTTACAGACACCTGGCCTTAATAACATACTGTGATATACAATTAAACCTGACTCCGCTGACACCTAACTTTAATGACATCCCGTAATATACAGTAAAACCTGACTTTACTGACACCTGACTTTAATGACATCCAGTAATATACAGTAAAACCTGACTATACTGACTTTAATGACATCCAGTAATATACAGTAAAACCTGACTTTACTGACATCCTGTAATATACAGTAAAACCTGACTTTACTGACATCCTGTAATATACAGTAAAACCTGTAAAACCTGACTTTACTGACATCCTGTAATATACAGTAAAACCTGACTTTACTGACACCTGACTTTAATGACATCCCGTAATATACAGTAAAACCTGACTTTACTGACATCCTGTAATATACAGTAAAACCTGACTTTACTGACATCCTGTAATATACAGTAAAACCTGACTTTACTGACACCTGACTTTAATATACTGTGAAACCTGACTTTACTGACACCTGATTTTAATGACATCCTGTAATATACAGTAAAACCTGACTTTACTGACACCTGACTTTAATGACATCCTGTAATATACAGTAAAACCTGACTTTACTGACACCTGACCATCCTGTAATATACAGTAAAACCTGACTTTACTGACACCTGACATGACATCCTGTAATATACAGTAAAACCTGACTTTACTGACACCTGACTTTAATGACATCCTGTAATATACAGTAAAACCTGACTTTACTGACACCTGACTTTAATGACATCCTGTAATATACAGTAAAACCTGACTGACACCTTTACTGACATTTAATGACATCCTCTGTAATATACAGTAAAACCTGACTTTACTGACACCTGACTTTAATGACATCCTGTAATATACAGTAAAACCTTTACTGACACCTGACTTTAATGACATCCTTATACAGTAAAACCTGACTCTACTGACACCTGACTTTAATGACATCCTGTAATATACAGTAAAACCTAACTTTAATGACATCCTGTAATATACAGTAAAACCCGACTTTACCGACACCTGACTTTAATGACATCCTGTAATATACAGTAAAACCTAACTTTAATGACATCCCGTAATATACAGTAAAACCTGACTTTACTGACACCTGACTTTAATGACATCCTGTAATATACAGTAAAACCTGACTTTACTGACACCTGACTTTAATGACATCCTGTAATATACAGTAAAACCTGACTTTACTGACACCTGACTTTAATGACATCCTGTAATACACAGTAAAACATGACTTTACTGACACCTGACTTTACTGACATCCTGTAATATACAGTAAAACCTGACTTTACTGACACCTGACTTTAATGACATCCTGTAATATACAGTAAAACCTGACTTTACTGACACCTGACTTTAATGACATCCTGTAATATACAGTAAAACCTGACTTTACTGACACCTGACTTTAATGACATCCTGTAATATACAGTAAAACCTGACTTTACTGACACCTGACTTTAATGACATCCTGTAATATACAGTAAAACATGACTTTACTGACACCTGACTTTAATGACATCCAGTAATATACAGTAAAACCTGACTTTACTGACTTTAATGACATCCAGTAATATACAGCAAAACCTGACTATACTGACTTTAATGACATCCTGTAATATACAGTAAAACCTGACTTTACTGACACCTGACTTTAATGACATCCTGTAATATACAGTAAAACCTGACTTTACTGACACCTGACTTTAATGACATCCTGTAATATACAGTAAAACCTGACTTTACTGACACCTAACTTTTATGACATCCTGTAATATACAGTAAAACCTGACTTTACTGACACCTAACTTTTATGACATCCTGTAATATACAGTAAAACCTGACTTTACTGACACCTGACCTTAATAACATCCTGTAACATACAGTAAAACCTGACTTTACTGACACCTGCCTTTAATGACATCCTGTAATATACAGTAAAACCTGACTTTACTGACACCTGACTTTAATGACATCCTGTAATATACAGTAAAACCTGACTATACTGACTTTAATGACATCCTGTAATATACAGTAAAACCTGACTATACTGACTTTAATGACATCCAGTAATATACAGTAAAACCTGACTATACTGACTTTAATGACATAAAACCTGACTTTACTGTAATATACAGTAAAACCTGACTTTACTGACACCTAACTTTTATGACATCCTGTAACATACAGTAAAACCTGACTGCTGACACCTAACTTTAATGACATCCTGTAACATACAGTAAAACCTGGCTTTACTGACACCTGCCTTTAATGACATCCCTTAATATACAGTAAAACTTGACTTTACTGACACCTGACTTTAATGACATCCTGTAATATACAGTAAAACCTGGCTTTACTGACACCTAACTTTAATGACATCCCTTAATATACAGTAAAACCTGACTTTTCTGACACCTGACTTGAATGACATCCTGTAATATACAGTAAAACCTGGCTTTACTGACACCTAACTTTATTGACATCCCTTAATATACAGTAAAACCTGACTTTCCTGACATCCTGTAATATACAGTAAAACCTGACTTTCCTGACACCTGACTTTAATGACATCCTGTAATATACAGTTCTACTGACTGATACTTAGATCAAATTCTTTCAACTTTTAGTTATTGAGAGGAAGTAATTTGAAGATTTACAGACGATTATTCAAAATTGGTCAAGGTCAATAATTTCATCAAAGTATATAGACCTTTATCACACCACTCCCCCATTCTCAGTAACATGAGGCTTTTGGGTAATGAGACATTGTAAGAGGGTTGTGACTTTGAAAGTAGGTAAAAGTCATTCATCTTGCTAGTTCTTCATCCCAGCATGGCACAAGCCCAATACCAGTAACCTGAACATTTTGTTGACTAGTAGGGAGTTGTTGAAATGGAAGAGTTGAAAATGGACAACAGGCATCAGAACATGGCATGAACTCACTTGCCCTTAGAGTGGCCGAGCCAGTGAGATCCTGGTGCTCTAGAAAGGAAAGTGTCTTCTGCTCGATGAACGACACCTGCCATAAAAATCTTGGTCAATCTATGTAAGAGTAATATCATGTTCCTATTATTAGAAGTTTAGTAACAACAGAACAACCAGGAAAACCTTCCAGCATCAAGCACAGGACACTTTATATTGCGAAAGGAAATAAAATATTTCCTATTGTGATCACTGTGACAATTTCTACATAGTATTGCTGTGAATTACATTTGGTAATAAAACTATCCTCCAGAACTTGAGACAGAGTTGAGGTGTGTTCACTGGGTTTACTGTCCTGTAATACGTCCACCCCTGAACTTGAGTCAGAGTTGAGGTGTGTTCACTGGGTTCACTATCCTGTAATACGTCCACCCCTGAACTTGAGACAAGAGTTGAGGTGTGTTCACTGGGTTCACTATCCTGTAATACGTCCACCCCTGAACTTGAGACAGAGTTGAGGTGTGTTCACTGGGTTCACTATCCTGTAATACGTCCACCCCTGAACTTGAGACAGAGTTGAGGTGTGTTCACTGGGTTCACTATCCTGTAATACGTCCACCCCTGAACTTGAGACAGAGTTGAGGTGTGTTCACTGGGTTCACTATCCTGTAATACGTCCACCCCTGAACTTGAGACAGAGTTGAGGTGTGTTCACTGGGTTCACTATCCTGTAATACGTCCACCCCTGAACTTGAGTCAGAGTTGAGGTGTGTTCACTGGGTTCACTATCCTGTAATACGTCCACCCCTGAACTTGAGACAGAGTTGAGGTGTGTTCACTGGGTTCACTATCCTGTAATACGTCCACCCCTGAACTTGAGTCAGAGTTGAGGTGTGTTCACTGGGTTCACTATCCTGTAATACGTCCACCCCTGAACTTGAGACAGAGTTGAGGTGTGTTCACTGGGTTCACTATCCTGTAATACGTCCACCCCTGAACTTGAGACAGAGTTGAGGTGTGTTCACTGGGTTCACTATCCTGTAATACGTCCACCCCTGAACTTGAGACAGAGTTGAGGTGTGTTCACTGGGTTCACTATCCTGTAATACGTCCACCCCTGAACTTGAGACAGAGATTAAGTGTGTCCACAGGGTTTACTGTCCTGTAATAAGACCACCCCCTGAACTTGAGACAAGAGTTGAGGTGTGTTCACTGGGTTCACTATCCTGTAATACGTCCACCCCTGAACTTGAGACAGAGATTAAGTGTGTTCACTGGGTTTACTGTCCTGTAATACGTCCACCCCTGAACTTGAGTCAGAGTTGAGGTGTGTTCACTGGGTTCACTATCCTGTAATACGTCCACCCCTGAACTTGAGTCAGAGTTGAGGTGTGTTCACTGGGTTCACTATCCTGTAATAAGACCACCCCCTGAACTTGAGACAGAGTTGAGGTGTGTTCACTGGGTTTACTGTCCTGTAATAAGACCACCCCCTGAACTTGAGACAGAGTTGAGGTGTGTTCACTGGGTTCACTATCCTGTAATACGTCCACCCCTGAACTTGAGACAGAGTTGAGGTGTGTTCACTGGGTTCACTATCCTGTAATACGTCCACCCCTGAACTTGAGACAGAGTTGAGGTGTGTTCACTGGGTTCACTATCCTGTAATACGTCCACCCCTGAACTTGAGTCAGAGTTGAGGTGTGTTCACTGGGTTCACTATCCTGTAATACGTCCACCCCTGAACTTGAGACAGAGATTAAGTGTGTCCACAGGGTTTACTGTCCTGTAATAAGACCACCCCCTGAACTTGAGACAGAGTTGAGGTGTGTTCACTGGGTTCACTATCCTGTAATACGTCCACCCCTGAACTTGAGACAGAGATTAAGTGTGTTCACTGGGTTCACTATCCTGTAATAAGACCACCCCCTGAACTTGAGACAGAGTTGAGGTGTGTTCACTGGGTTCACTATCCTGTAATACGTCCACCCCTGAACTTGAGACAGAGTTGAGGTGTGTTCACTGGGTTCACTATCCTGTAATACGTCCACCCCTGAACTTGAGTACAGAGTTGAGGTGTGTTCACTGGGTTCACTATCCTGTAATACGTCCACCCCTGAACTTGAGACAGAGTTGAGGTGTGTTCACTGGGTTCACTATCCTGTAATACGTCCACCCCTGAACTTGAGTCAGAGTTGAGGTGTGTTCACTGGGTTCACTATCCTGTAATACGTCCACCCCTGAACTTGAGACAGAGTTGAGGTGTGTTCACTGGGTTCACTATCCTGTAATACGTCCACCCCTGAACTTGAGACAGAGTTGAGGTGTGTTCACTGGGTTTACTGTCCTGTAATACGTCCACCCCTGAACTTGAGACAGAGTTGAGGTGTGTTCACTGGGTTCACTATCCTGTAATACGTCCACCCCTGAACTTGAGACAGAGTTGAGGTGTGTTCACTGGGTTCACTATCCTGTAATACGTCCACCCCTGAACTTGAGACAGAGTTGAGGTGTGTTCACTGGGTTCACTATCCTGTAATAAGTCCACCCCTGAACTTGAGTCAGAGTTGAGGTGTGTTCACTGGGTTCAATATCCTGTAATAAGTCCATCCCTGAACTTGAGACAGAGTTGAGGTGTGTCCACTGGGTTTACTGTCCTGTAATAAGACCACCTCCTGAACTTGAGACAGAGTTGAGGTGTGTCCACTGGGTTTACTGTCCTGTAATAATACCACTCCCTGAACTTGAGACAGAGATTAAGTGTGTCCACAGGGTTCACTATCCTGTAATAAGACCACCCCCTGAACTTGAGACAGAGTTGAGGTGTGTCCACTGGGTTAACTGTCCTGAAATTAGACCACCCCCTGAACTTGAGACAGAGTTGAGGTGTGTCCACTGGGTTTACTGTCCTGTAATAAGACCAACCCCTGAACTTGAGACAGAGTTGAGGTGTGTCCACTGGGTTTACTGTCCTGTAATAAGACCACCTACTGAACTTATGACAGAGTTGAGGTGTGTCCATAGGGATTACTGTCCTGTAATAAGACCACCCCCTGAACTTGAGACAGAGATTAAGTGTGTCCACAAGGTTCACTATCCTGTAATAAGACCACCTCCTGAACTTGAGACAGAGTTGAGGTGTGTCCACTGGGTTTACTGTCCTGTAATAAGACCACTCCCTGAACTTGAGACAGAGATTAAGTGTGTTCACTGGGTTCACTATCCTGTAATAAGACCACCCCCTGAACTTGAGACAGAGTTGAGGTGTGTCCACTGGGTTTACTGTCCTGTAATAAGACCACCCCCTGAACTTGAGACAGAGATTAAGTGTGTCCACAAGGTTCACTATCCTGTAATTAGACCACCTCCTGAACTTGAGACAGAGTTGAGGTGTGTCCACTGGGTTTACTGTCCTGTAATAAGACCACCCCCTGAACTTGAGACAGAGATTAATTGTGTCCACAGGGTTCACTATCCTGTAATAAGACCACCTCCTGAACTTGAGACAGAGTTGAGGTGTGTCCACTGGGTTAACTGTCCTGAAATTAGACCACCCCCTGAACTTGAGACAGAGTTGAGGTGTGTCCACTGGGTTTACTGTCCTGTAATAAGACCAACCCCTGAACTTGAGACAGAGTTGAGGTGTGTCCACTGGGTTTACTGTCCTGTAATAAGACCACCTACTGAACTTATGACAGAGTTGAGGTGTGTCCATAGGGATTACTGTCCTGTAATAAGACCACCCCCTGAACTTGAGACAGAGTTAAGGTGTGTCCACTGGGTTTACTATCCTGTAATAAGACCACCCCCTGAATTTCAGACAGAGTTAAGGTGTTGGGCCCTGGATTTATTACAGTATATATACATACATTACAAACATTTTAACCATCACAACAATGAACAGAGAACAGCAGAAACATTGCCCTTTTTATTATACAAAACATGGTAGGAATAACATTAGCAAAATGTGGCTAGTCATTGTTGGGTTACACCACAATATATATGTTGTTGGGTTGCTATACTTCACCTAGAAATCACATTATCTAATCATTAAACACCATGTTAATATTGCCGGTTATATTACCATTGCCAAAATATGTCCCTCATTTTTCATATCAAAATATTTTCATCTCATCTTATTTTCACCCGTGTATAAACAGTTTTGTTACTTGGAACTAGCTGAAATAAAACCAGTAATTATTGTTCATTCTAAGTATTTTGCTTTTCCCCAACATATAACAGTTTTATGCTGAAAAAAGTTCTAGGATTAAATTTTAATATTTTGCAATTATCGACATGCGAATGCTTGAATTACATCACAATTTCACAAGAATAACTTTTTTTACAAATCCATGTAATATCTTTAATAAGGTTTAACTGTGAAAAAATAAATCATATTTGTTATACATGTATGTACACTTAAAGATTATGTGTTATCTTATAAACTTAATGCCATGTAATTTGGAGACCTGATTTGTCCATCCTCGGCCCCGCATAAAAATCACCACTGCTTATATCTAATATGTAATCAAGCAATTTTCACCCAAAGCTGAAGATTTTTTTTCAAAGTCGGCTAAGTGATAGAGATATTTGAGAATGAACCCAATTATACAAAGATGCACGCAAGGGAAATATCAATTATTAGACAATTATTGAAGGATATTTCAATCTGTTTAAAACTTTAAAACAAAAATTATTTGATATTACAAAACCTTAACTCTGGTTTCTTTAAGGACACCTCCAATATAAATAGTAACTGTTGACAAAATAACACCACTTGTAAGTTGAGAGAATGAAAATAAATAGTGGAAGGCAAAAATTAACATAATCAAATAAAATCTCACAGAAAAGATTCTAACGAGTTCCAAATACCTTATAGCACCATTAGAAATGTGTGAAAAGTGTTTATATTATACCTGGGTTTGGACTTTTTCCTATCATTGGCTGTCCTGTCATATGGATATTATCATTTTAGTTCAGGATAAGACCTTCACAATCTGTATACATAGAACATTTGTCATAATACTGCATTGATTTTCTTTTTACTGGTAGACTTCAGTGTTTACAGCATCCAACAATTTGTGTGAAATACAACAGTTAGGTTTTATTTAACGTAGGAATGTTAATATTAATGCTTATATGATGGTTGTGATTGCTGTTCTATTTACTGTACCAAAAAAAATGTAGCTGCTCCCCAAAAGGTGGCTGTGCTATTAACTGAACAGACAAACAAATCCTCAAAGAAATGGTTGCTCAAAAAAAATCTAGTTAAGGATCATTCACCCTCCCAGGAAGACAGCTGTTCTATCAACTGAACAACACCTTCCCAGAAAGGTACTTGTTCTTTTAACTGAGCAAATGCCCTTTCATGAAGAAGGCTGTTCTATTTACTGAACAAACATCGTTCATGAAAGGTGATCGAGCCAATGATCTTCCAAGAAAAGTACATTCACTAAGCAAACATCCTTCCAGAAAAAGTGGCTGTTCTATTTACTGAGCAAACATCCTTCCAGAAAAAGTGGATGTTCTATTTACTGAACAAACATCCTCCAAGAAAGATGGATAGTTGTATTCAGAGAACATAAACAATGATTAATGAGTTGAAACAAAATTATCTCCTTAGTATTAATAAATAGGTTCATCATTATTGTGACAATTTTATTGGACCATCAACACATAAAAGGTCATTAGGGCCACATGAATGAAATGAAATTTTAAAAATCCAAACATTTCAGAAATGTAAAAAGAACCATTGAACAGATTGCCAGATTGTGGTAAAGAGAGTGTTGGAAATTGATATACTATCCATGAGGATGCTAACATAATGAAGGAGTATCAAATCTATCACTCCTCCCTAAACACAATACACCAATCCTTCATTAGTTCTTCTCTTAACACAATACACCAATCCTTCATTAGTTCTTCTCTTAACACAATACACCAATCCTTCATTAGTTCTTCTCTTAACACAATACACCAATCCTTCATTAGTTCTTCTCTTAACACAATACACCAATCCTTCATTAGTTCTTCTCTTAACACAATACACCAATCCTTCATTAGTTTCTCCCTAAACACAATACACCAATCCTTCATTAGTTCTTCTCTTAACACAATACACCAATCCTTCATTAGTTCTTCTCTTAACACAATACACCAATCCTTCATTAGTTCTTCTCTTAACACAATACACCAATCCTTCATTAGTTCTTCTCTTAACATAATACACCAATCCTTCATTAGTTCTTCTCTTAACACAATACAACAATCCTTCATTAGTTCTTCTCTTAACATAATACACCAATCCTTCATTAGTTCTTCTCTTAACATAATACACCAATCCTTCATTAGTTCTTCTCTTAACACAATACACCAATCCTTCATTAGTTCTTCTCTTAACACAATACACCAATCCTTCATTAGTTCTTCTCTTAACACAATACACCAATCCTTCATTAGTTTCTCCCTAAACACAATACACCAATCCTTCATTAGTTTCTCCCTAAACACAATACACCAATCCTTCATTAGTTCTTCTCTTAACATAATACACCAATCCTTCATTAGTTCTTCTCTTAACACAATACACCAATCCTTCATTAGTTCTTCTCTTAACACAATACACCAATCCTTCATTAGTTCTTCTCTTAACACAATACACCAATCCTTCATTAGTTCTTCTCTTAACACAATACACCAATCCTTCATTAGTTCTTCTCTTAACACAATACACCAATCCTTCATTAGTTCTTCTCTTAACACAATACACCAATCCTTCATTAGTTCTTCTCTTAACACAATACACCAATCCTTCATTAGTTTCTCTCTTAAACACAATATAACAATCTTTCAATAGTTAATTAACATTCCTGTATCAAACATCTACTGATCTCTATTTTTCATTAAACTCAGCACAGCACTTTCTGTAGATAATCTAAAAATGTCTTAAATAAGTTATGGGACTCGCAAAACAAAAAATCACATAAATATTATTAAAATATCAGAAGTTTTCAAGTCCACTTATAAGTATGTAATGACCCTATAGAGATGGTGTTTTCAGCAGACAGAAGGAAAGAAAAGAGATATACATGCAATAAATATGATTCATTATTTCAAAGACAATAGGAGAGATCATGGGTCCTATCACATGCCTCCATTTGCTGCATAAGAGATCAGATTTCATGAAGCAACTATGATCTTGCACTGTGCTAGACTTTCCTGAAGGAAAGCTAAAATATTGCAGAAAGTCTTAACTTCAGCATTCTAGGAAGGCTTAGAATCAAAATGGCCATGGTACACTAAAATATCTACAATATTTCAACAAAAGGAAGCAAGAATGCACAAGTAGTAATTCATCACAATTTTCATCATCTCTTTGGTATCAATTATTAAACACTGATAGAGCAATTATATTATAGAAGAGGAATCAAACATAAAGGTCAAAGTTGATCATGCACAACAGAGTTCAAGGTCAATCATATTTATTAAAGGTCAAGGTCACTCTTGTTTCATAAAAGTTTAAGGTCAAAAGTAATCTGAGGAAGGTATGCATATCTATTATATATTCATAGTTAGACGTTATAATTTGTGTTATTATCAGTTTTTATTTGATGGGAAGGAAAAGATAACACAGAAGATATTTAAACACATCTTAATAGTTAAAATATTCAAGCAAGTTCTTCATGAGACAATAGTCAAAATGTTTCAGCACTTCTTACATAATATTAATTCCAAATAATTAAGTAAGGAGGAGACATAAATGAAAATATTTTAGCACTTTTCACAAAATATTAGACTTAGTCCAAATTAAACACTTTTACATAATGTTTGTCCCAATATTCAAGCACTCTTTCAACAGATCAAAATCCAAATGCATGTATAAATATGATAAATTCCTCAGGCTCGGAGACCTGTATAGACTAGAAAATTGAATTCAGTATTCTTTTCTATTTATAACCTATATTCTACTTCATTATATACCAATCATATATGATCTTTTAAACAAGTCTGTCTTAACTAAGGAATAACAATTCTCCTCTTTATTGTACAGCAGCAAAAGCAAAAAAAAGTCTGATATACACATCCATGTTCAGTTAAAATCTGGCATTTAAATGTATACCATGTTACACTTTTCAACGGTACATATTTGACTATATTTTCTCTTTAAAAAATGGGCCTTTGTAGCTAAAATAAGGATTTACAAATATATCATTCAGTGATCAATATATCTAATCAAATAATACAGATATGAAATAGCTGGTCATTTTCCCCAGGAGTAGAATATTTTCATAAATTCACAATACATTGATGTGATCACAAAACTCAATCTGTGAAGTAAGTGTATTAGTTGTCATTTTACATCCAGATAGCAAAATTTTCATTCTTTAAAATAAAATTCTATTCTTTAAAAAAAAAAGTGAAAAGTTTCATCTGTAATACCTACCAGCTATAAGGTATTGTGTATTAATACATTATGGATCGTTTTTCATGGTAACAACTTAAAATAAAATAAATTTATCCTACATTTACAGCCCATTTAATTTCCCTCTATCAGTGACCATTAAAGAGTTCGAAATCAAGTACCCGGCAAGTATTTCTACAGCTTGTAAAATTCTCTGAAAATGTATACCAAAGACATTCTGTGCTGTTTATTGGGAAATGAGTCATGGCATGAAATTTAATCCTCGAGCAGTGCCCACAACCTGGACAACCTGAAAATGTTTGTCCTGCAGAATAAAAAAACTATATTGTACACTCAGTATGTGAACATATCTTTAAAAAAGTCCATGCTTAATTAGATAAGGATATATCGACAGAAAAACTTGTGAAAAACCTAGCCTCAGTATCCAAATCATCACCATGTGATCTATCGACCACAATTCAAAATCAATGTCAATCTATATTTAACATTTTTTCTGATCAAGAAAGGAAAATATTCTAAAAATGTCCATTGGTGAAAAGAAAAAGAAACATTTTATGAGAATAAGCAAAAAAAAAATCATCGTTGAATAAATTTTGTAAAAAATAATATTTAATTTTGTTATTATTGTTCATCTTACAGAGTATCAAGGGTGCTTTATGAAAACCATGCTCAAAGTGTTGGGAAAAAATGGTTAAGTTTAGAGGTCTTCTAGTACAGGTAATTTTGAAATACAGATGGCAAATTCATTAGTTTGATCCAATATACTTGGTATAGAAGGACTGCTTTCAAGTCAAGCTTCACAGAGCAAGTTTCAGATTCAAATGTCATGGACAAGCTCAAAAATGTGTTTTATCGATTAAATATCAAATATAAAATATCAATCATCTCATACATATACTTACATTAATAGTTACAAATTTTAAATCAACAAAAATCAAATTTGGGCTCGTTAGTTTTAGATACTGTAAAATCAAATATTTTGTGGGGCTCAAATTTTGGTGTTTTTCAAAAATAAAGATTTTCAATGGCACTTTATTTGGTGGCTGTAACTTTCAACTGTTTCTTTGTGACATATAAATTCACTGAATTAGAGAAGCCACATGCAACAAAAATAACTACCCCACCAAAATAACTGATTTCACAGTAGATAAGAAGACCACAAAAATTAATAACAAAGAAAAACAATAACTTATAATTATAGGCTTTTAACAATTTAAATCAACAAAAACAAGTAGATACAAAATCGTAGAACAATACCGTCATATATACAATGTACAATGTTCTATTTTCTGGATCAACCAACATTCAATAATAATAGAAAACACATTTAATACAACAATAAAAGTTGATTTGGCTGATCTGTATACATATGACAAAACTGTAAATATTAACCAATGAAACCTTGAACCCCCCCTCCCCCCCCTTCAAAAAAAAAAAAAAAGTTTATTGAAATACAAATACTTCCCTACCAATACTTGATATTTGGTAACATTGGCATCTGATGTCAAACGTTTATTTTTCAACAAAAATATTCAGTTTATCAGATTCATTCTCATTAAATAAGTTTTATCTAAATAATTACGCGAATCTTGGTCAAAATTTCAAGTGAAACAGCATTAAAACGGCTTGTCTGAATTCCCAACACGCTTTTTCTTTGATGTGTTCTTCCCTTCTTCTTCCCGCATACAAAATGCCGCAAGATTTCTCTTCAAGGTCTGTTGTGCGTAATACGCTGTAGGTGATTGCCGATATGCAGCAGCAGACTCTGAGAAATTTGTGCCAAATTCTTCCATACATGCCGCAGCAGCAGCATATGGCATGAGACTCGAGTGTGAGTATGGCTTCTGTGTGATCATTCCCCCTTGATCAGATTGGTTGAACTGTCTCATGTATTCTTCAGGTGTAGTGTTAGATCCCTGAAAAGAAGCAATTATATGAAAAAATAAGCAATTTGTAGTAAAGCAATGTTATAATATATCATTTAATATCCCAAGACATATATTATTTACTGAAGTACAAATTATCTTTATCTTACCTCGATATTTGCTATTGCAGAAAAAATATCTTCAAACTGAGAGGAAAGTGGACTATTTGAAGAATCAGAGTGTTGCACAATTTCTCTAAATCTCCTTGATTCTTTTTTCAGCTCTTCTGAATGTGCCGGTGGGCCATGCCATTTTATGACCTCAGCAAATTCTCGTATGGCCACTGTGAGTTTATGTGTTGCTTTCCTCTTTTGTCGAATGACTTGAAGTTTTGAAATATCGCCAGTCTGATGTTGCTGTACCTGGATAAATAAATTCTGTTATTTCTTAACAAAAAAAATATGTTACAATACACAACATGTATTGAAAACATTGTCATATATGTCCAAGACTGTAACATTTATTTGTGACTGACACAAAATTGATCATGATCAACACTTTTTTGCTGATGATTGACTCATATTTGCCTGAGATTGACTCATATTTGCCTGAGATTGACACATATTTGCCTGTGATTTATATGTATTTGCCCGAGATTGACACATATTTGCCTGTGATGACCTATATCTGCCTGTAATTTACAAACATTTGCCTGTGATTGACATATGTTGTCCTGTGATTGACTCATAGGTGCCTGTGATTGACATATATCTGCCTGTGATTGACTCATATTTGCCCGTGATTTACACACATTAGTCTATAATTGACTCATATTTGCCTGTAAAATACATATATTTACCTGTGACGACAAATATTAACCTGTTTTCAATTGAAGCATATTTGCTGGTGACTGACAAATATCTATTTGTGACTGACACTTATTTGAGTCATAAATTTGCTGGTGACTGACATAAATTTGCTGGTGACTGACATATATTTGCTGGTGACTGACATATATTTGCTGGTGACTGACATATATTTGCTGGTGAATGACATATATTTGCTGGTGACTGAAATATATTTGCTGGTGAATGACATATATTTGCTGGTGACTGACATATATTTGCTGGTGACTGACATAAATTTGCTGGTGACTCACATATATGTGCTGGTGACTGACACAAATTTTCTGTGATTGAAACATATTTTCCTGTGATTGACAGATATTTGCATGTGATGATACACATTTGCTGGTGGTTGTGACATATAAGCATGAGGTTGAGAAATATATAAGGTGATTGAGAAATACTGACCTGTTATTGAGAAATCCTTATACACTTGACACAATTTAGATTTTTGACCTGTAACCTTCATATACTTGCCTGTAATTGAGAAATCCTTTTATATGTGACAAAATCTAGAACTTTTTACTTGTAATCTTCACATATTTACCTGTAACTGATATTCACGATAAGCACTTATTTCTTTCTCTATGTCACTGGGTATTTGTTTTCCTTTACAAAGACGTAACAAAGTATGCATTCGCTTTTCCAGCGTTTCAAATGTATCTTTTGGCTTATTGTTAGGGTCCTTCCATGGTAACAGTGTTGGCCAGGACTGAGGCTCAAATTTTTTAGTCCATATTGATGAAGAGCTAAATGGATCTTGATTTACCAAAATGCGTGACAACTTCGGCACAATATCCCGGAATGTATTGGTGAGAATTGTTCGCGTCTGTTCCTCTCCACTCTCAGAATCTGTATTCAGTTTACAGCATGTGCATTTCTGTTTTGTGGAATTGCGTTTTTGTCGTCGGCCACTACACTTTGGAGCAGGCATATGCCATGTTGGTTGGGGAGGTGGGTGTTTGTTACTCTGTGGCTGAGGCTCATGGTCAAATGCCTGCAATTAGAAACACTTGTGCAATCAATGTGTATACAGAAATTTGATTAATGCATATCAAACTACTGAAATGATTAGACTTTGTAGTGATACAAAAAATATACGACACAAACTGAAACATGAACATGATGAGAATGACATGAATAGAAAACTTGAGCAAATGACTAAAGGAGATTAAAATTCTGAATCTGCTTCTACTAGCAATAGGTCCTAATTACAGTTGTCCAAATCAACTGAATAGGTCTTATCATGAGTGTGGCAGAGTTTTTTCCCTTTCCTGAATCTCATGAATTGGAGATTGGTTTGGTCTTATTGTTGCTTAGTGTCTTATTATCAGCCAAGCTAATTTAAGGATGTCCAAGGTTTGGAGGAAGGTTGCAGTTTTTGGAGAAAAACCACTGACCTGCAGCAAGTGTCCAATGTAGGTCTTGAACCCCCAACCCAGAGACGGAGGGCCATCGCAACTGGAGATGACTCTCATCAATATACTATGATATTTAAGGGGCTAATGATATAGTGTAGCTATGAAATATGTGTCTGAAAAGTTTCATACTGCCATCTACACCATAGGTTCCATCTACCCAATCTCAAAACCAAACACATCAATCTGTAGACTAGTGATTGGACTATTAGCGAAAAATTGATTATCAAATCATTTTACCACATTTGATGCTGTAATTGATTACTAAATCATTTTACCACATCTGATGATGTAATTGATTATCAAATCATTTTACCACATCTGATGCCGTAATTGATTATCAAATCATTTTACCACATCTGATGCCGTAATTGATTATCAAATCATTTTACCACATCTGATGATGTAATTGATTATCAAATCATTTTACCACATCTGATGCCGTAATTGATTATCAAATCATTTTACCACATCTGATGCCGTAATTGATTATCAAATCATTTTACCACATCTGATGCCGTAATTGATTATCAAATCATTTTACCACATCTGATGCCGTAATTGATTATCAAATCATTTTACCACATCTGATGCCGATGCCGTAATTGATTATCAAATCATTTTACCACATCTGATGCCGTAATTGATTATCAAATCATTTTACCACATCTGATGATGTAATTGATTATCAAATCATTTTACCACATCTGATGCCGTAATTGATTATCAAATCATTTTACCACATCTGATGCCGTAATTGATTATCAAATCATTTTACCACATCTGATGATGTAATTGATTATCAAATCATTTTACCACATCTGATGCTGTAATTGATTGTCATTTTTCATAACGGATCATTGGTGTTTCTTGTGTTTTGACGAAAACTTTTTGATGTGCAAAAGAAAAGTGCCAGATGCCAATAATATCTATTCTCATGCAAATTCTTGGTAAGTGATGATGAGGTCTTTTTATGGCAAGGACACAGTTAGCTAATTAAGCAAATGATACACTAATTCAAAAAGCCTACACGAATTAAACTGATAGCGCATTTTTCTTCTGTATACATTACATTCATCATGAGTCAAAAAAATATTTACCAAAGGCAAACATTTTAACTAAGTAAAACAAATCCATCTATAATCTACTTCATATGTACGCTGACCATGTAAGCAATCCAAACATCCAATTCAACAATCCAGTCTGGTTTTGAGACGTATCTATCAGAGACGCTTTTGAATATATAATCGGGACCAGGTTAATTAATTCGGTTAAAGTTTTGGCCAAGAACTCTGATAAAGATCCAAGGCATTTGGTTTGACGCTACCTATCTGTGGCAGTTTGTGTTTCTCAGGAAGGTAAGAAGTGGCCCAGACTGTGCAGGCGAGATTATGTCCTTGGGCAAAACGCTTTACCCTAGTTGTTCTGTACCTTATGTGACGGGCCTCCTATATGTTGTTCAGTAAGGTAGCCAACAGCTACTACATAGAGACCCAGGCTCCAAATTACCCAGCTGTTAACAGGGATATCAACTCAACAAAAAGACAAACAAATACAACCAAAGAAAACTTAATCAATCATACCTGTTACCTTCCTTTTCAATATTTTCAAGAGTTGCTTCCCTTTATGATCGTAAAAAAGTAAATTATACAAATTACATATAAATAGGCTGGGCACTTTTGAGACAGCAATCACCAACTTGGATGTAAAATAATATGTCACCTTTCAGTAAGATTTTTTCCTTTTTATTTCCCCCTGAAGTAAAATATTACATGTACCTAATATATCATAGACTTAGATATCTAAGTCCCTGTTTATATTAATAACAGTAAAACTCTCTGCTAAACTCATGCTTTTCACAATCAAAATTTCACACATGTAATTTGTGCTATTTCTTTTCTAAACAGATATGCTAGATAAAAGAATTCCATGCAATTGGTGTATGAGAGCTATTTCCTCTGATGATGTGAAAAAAAATCATCACAAATTTCACATGCAGTATGACTTAGCTTTCTCTTTCCAATTCCATGTAATATTGATTGATAAATATATTAACTTTTTACTACAGAATCATATATTTTAATCATAAATTAATTATCTTGTTGATATATGTAACTGAGTTAATATACTATGACTTGTGGAATCAGAGTACCTTCTGAATTGATGACAATAATTCCAAGAAAATACATGATTTTACATAATTTCAATACAATTCTTTTCAAATATTCAATTCATTTTCTCTTTCATTTGAGGCATTTCAGTAGCTTGTACTTCCCTAAAACTCAACCACACCTGCCTGCTAATCAAAATCAAACCTTTTCATATCTTTTCAAACAATTCAATTGATATTTTTTTGCTTTGATTCAGAATCTCCACTAAAAATACTGATGTACTGTAAATAGTGTTGTATATATAGGTTGTATGACTGGTACAAGATACTATAATTGTATGGTCTAAGGGAGATAATCTTGCTCCAAATGTACATGAGTTACTCCCCTTCACTGCAATTGGATTCCTACTGAAATTACTGGGTTCATACAGATACCGCTCCTTTATGTTGTAAAAAGCAAGTTTACCCAATCTCTCCATCACTACAAAAAACTTTATTTTTCTGACATCAATTCTTTTCTCTGCTATATGAAGCTTATAATCCTAAATAAGTTTACTCTTAATAATAATCAAGTGTTCCCAAAGAACTGATTTTCAACACTTGACCTCACAATTTCAGCTCTACTTTTGATCACTTATTTAGTAAATTCATCTTTTTTTTTTCAATTCTAGCAGATATATAATAATTGACAATAATACACTTTTTAACAGCAACTGAATCAATGGATTAAATTTTAACTTTTTCAGCTATATTTACATGTTACAGAAAACCACAAATTTGCATGTATTATAAATTAATGTGATTTTTGATAATACATTATCAAAAATCACATCAGTTCATGACAAGTTCTGCTTTTTTTTTTTTTTTTTATTATTAAAACCTGTTTACTACAAGTGCTGACTAATTACGGTCCCCACCATAGCAACTGTACAATCATTAAATAGTTCATATAGGTTGATAAGGTGGGAAGGTCTGCATCTTTTTTTGGTAATTTCCAAACAAACATTTTATTTCTGCAGTTGTATGATGTTTTATGAATGAAGAAATTTCATGGATAATAATTTTGAAAAAGATAAGTTTAAAGAAATTTCAGCTTTTTTCAGTAACAAATACATACCCCAATTACATGCAAATTTTGGGATTTCTAAACTTGATTTATTGGTGGGGGCAATCGCAAACAACCAATATTTTATTAAGCATGGCCTTTGATGACAATGATAAACAATCAGTGAGTACTTACATGCAATCTATTGAGGAATACAAAACAAAGGCTGGCCACTCTAAATGTGGGTTTGTTTGCTTGGTCATGGACATGCTGGGTACTAGCAGTTCGGAAATGTGACTCAAATGCCTGCCAAACAAAATTAACTAATTCAGGACTAGTTCTTTGGAATGTTTTAGCTTTGTCTCTTACATCCATGGTGATTTTTGCAAATTGTTTATTTCCATAAAATGAACTCTGTGGATATGTTAAACAAAAAAGAAAACAAATATTTTATAAAATCACATTATTTTTGCTCCTTTGACAAAAGAAATCTAATGTAGAAAATGGTATCAAGTTCTTTAAACACACGCTACCTTTAAACACACTCTACCTTTAAACACACGCTACCTTTAAACACAATCTATCCTTAAACACACGCTACCCTTAAACACACGCTACCTTTAAACACACGCTACCTTTAAACACAATCTATCCTTAAACACACGCTACCTTTAAACACAATCTATCCTTAAACACACGCTACCTTTAAACAAAATCTATCCTTAAACACACACTGCCTTTAAACAAAATCTATCCATAACACACGCTACCTTTAAACACAATCTATCCTTAAACACGCGCTACCTTTAAACACATGCTACCTTTAAACACACTTTACCTTTAAACACACGCTACCTTTAAACACAATCTATCCTTAAACACACGCTACCTTTAAACACACTCTACCTTTAAACACACGCTACCTTTAAACACACTCTACCTTTAAACACACGCTACCTTTAAACACAATCTATCCTTAAACACACGCTACCTTTAAACACACGCTACCTTTAAACACAATCTATCCTTAAACACACGCTACCTTTAAACACAATCTATCCTTAAACACACGCTACCTTTAAACAAAATCTATCCTTAAACACACACTGCCTTTAAACAAAATCTATCCATAACACACGCTACCTTTAAACACAATCTATCCTTAAACACGCGCTACCTTTAAACACATGCTACCTTTAAACACACTTTACCTTTAAACACACGCTACCTTTAAACACAATCTATCCTTAAACACACGCTACCTTTAAACACACTCTACCTTTAAACACACGCTACCTTTAAACACAATCTATCCTTAAACACACGCTACCCTTAAACACATGCTACCTTTAAACACAATCTATCCTTAAACACATGCTACCTTTAAACACAATCTATCCTTAAACACACGCTACCCTTAAACACACGCTACCTTTAAACACACGCTACCTTTAAACACAATCCTTAAACACACGCTACCTTTAAACACAATCTATCCTTAAACACACACTGCCTTTAAACAAAATCTATCCATAACACACGATACCTTTAAACACACGCTACCTTTAAACACAATCTATCCTTAAACACACGCTACCTTTAAACACAATCTATCCTTAAACACACGCTACCCTTAAACACACGCTACCTTTAAACACACGCTACCTTTAAACACAATCTATCCTTAAACACACGCTACCCTTAAACACACGCTACCTTTAAACACACGCTACCTTTAAACACACGCTACCTTTAAACGCACTCTACCTTTAAACACACGCTACCTTTAAACGCACTCTACCTTTAAACACACTCTACCTTTAAACACAATCTATCCTTAAACTCACGCTACCTTTAAACACAATCTATCTTTAAACACATGCTACCTTTAAACAAAATCTATCCATAACACACGCTACCTTTAAACACAATCTATCCTTAAACACGCGCTACCTTTAAACACATGCTACCTTTAAACACACTCTACCTTTAAACACACGCTACCTTTAAAAACAATCTATCCTTAAACACATGCTACCTTTAAACACAATCTATCCTTAAACACACGCTACATTTAAACACACTCTACCTTTAAACACACTCTACCTTTAAAAACAATCTATCCTTAAACACACACTACCTTTAAACACACGCTACCTTTAAACACACTCTACCTTTACCTTTAAACACACTCTACCTTTAAACACACGCTACCTTTAAACGCACTCTACCTTTAAACACACTCTACCTTTAAACACAATCTATCCTTAAACACACACTACCTTTAAACACACGCTACCTTTACACACACTCTACCTTTACCTTTAAACACACTCTACCTTTAAACACATGCTACTTTTAAACGCACTCTACCTTTAAACACACACACTACCTTTAAACACACTCCACCTTTAAACATACACTACCTTTAAACACACTCTACCTTTAAACACACACTACCTTTAAACACACTCTACCTTTACCTTTAAACACACTCTACCTTTAAACACACGCTACCTTTAAACGCACTCTACCTTTAAACACACTCTACCTTTAAACACAATCTATCCTTAAACACACACTACCTTTAAACACACGCTACCTTTACACACACTCTACCTTTACCTTTAAACACACTCTACCTTTAAACACATGCTACTTTTAAACGCACTCTACCTTTAAACACACTCTACCTTTAAACACACTCTACCTTTAAACACACACTACCTTTAAACACACTCCACCTTTAAACATACACTACCTTTAAACACACTCTACCTTTAAACACACACTACCTTTAAACACACTCTACCTTTAAACACACACTACCTTTAAACACACTCTACCTTTAAACACACACTACCTTTTAACACACTCTACCTTTAAACACACTGTATCCTTAGTTTCATATTTTAACCTTTCATAAGCCAACAAATTCATTTTACTGATTTTAACCCATTTATCAAACAATTTTTAATAGCTCATTTGCATGAGGAATAGAATCAATATATTAAAAATAAATAGCACTCCGTAAAACCTATAACTGGTGAATGATCTCCATGCTAGAGAGACAACCACCAAGACAAAGTTGTCCCTGCAAGTCTTCGGATGGGCCATACATACCTTACACGTTCGTATATGTTGAAAGGGGAAGATAACCCTCGAAGCACAGGATGTGATGGGCTATTCACCATTAAACACTTCTATTAGAGTCAAATGACCTTTTGTCTACTTGACAATTTTTTTATCAGACTATAACTTACAATTTTAATCTTTTGTGATAATATAACCATTTAAAATTTCTAGCATTTGTCTTTTACCTTTTAGTTTGTTTGATGTTATTTCCGTTTTGGATCACTGTGTGTTTTACTGTTTGATGGCCCTAATGACCTTTTATGTGTTGAGGGGCTGTTAAGAATGTCATAATAATAATAATAATAATTCATAACCCAGCATAATTTCACACTCCTAAAGCTTACAGAGGAAAAATCATCTGGAAATGATCAATTCTATAAAGCTACATGTAATATAGATGCTACCTCAAAATCATTCTTCTCAGTTATTTTTTTTAGTTGATGAAAAATGTGGCTCTGTTATCAGAACATTGCAAACCAATATATCAAGAATACTTGTATTATGAGCCAGTGATTGTGATAAATAAATTCATCAACATGTTGCAGCTTTATCATAAATTTAGCCATTTCATAACCTATGAATGACATTAAAAATTTTGTAGCAGAAATAGTGGTTAGTAGGTAGTGTAATGAAGACAGGTTTGCAGGTTAAATCAATTCTGCAGGATAATGACTAATTCATGCGAAACTTTTCTTGTTCCTTCACTGATAATTGTTTGTGCAATAATTCAAACAAGCAATCGTGGTGCTATAAATAAATTTTCTTACATGAAGTCTTCTGAGAAACAGGAAACAAAGGGAAGCAACTCTGAAGTTACTTTTCTTCACTGGTTCTCTTCTCTCATGAAATGTCTTCACATTTTGTCTAGAATTCTACAGCAAACCAAAACAAAAAACACTTAATTTGTAAAGGTCACTGCAGAATGAAATCTTTTCATTTCAATTTAAGCATTACTTACCTAAAATACAAGTTGTACAAGCATTTCTTCTTGAAACCATAAAAAAATACATTTCATTTAAAATCAAAATGATGAAAATTTCACAATGGCTGACTAGTAGTTAAAATCAATATCAAGTGTACATACAGTCAAGTGAATTTGAAGTTTTCTATATGTTTTCAGTTCTATTGATGATTGATGTACATAGATGTGGCATCAATCACATGAACTTGGACAAATCTTTCATCTTCAGATTATCATCCTTATATATGCAATAGTTAGATTATGTAGTAGGTTCTTGAATCTTTGTAGGATATTCAGCAAAAACAACCTGTAGTCCTGAGAGCATTTACAACAATTAAGTCAGAATTTGTAGAAGAGAAAACTATATGAAAAATATGCTATATTACTTTTTAAATAAAAACTACATGAATTGGATCCTTCAGTAAGTTTGGCAATATCATCACAAGTAATTTTTCCATTATAGATAAGCACCTACCTGCAATCTTTGTAGAAAAATACAACATAAACTGATTTTACGGAACACATGTCTCATGCGATGATCTTCACTTGCTAAACCCATGCTATGTCGGATTTATATCTGAAACAAAATTTGAAAAATAAAAATCATCAGATTTATATCTGACACAAAATTTTAAAAAAAAAATCATCAGATTTATATCTGACACAAAATTAAAAAAAAAATCATCAGATTTATATCTGACACAAAATTAGAAAAAAAAATCATCAGACTTATATCTGACACAAAATTCATCAGATTTATATCTGACACAAAATTAGAAAAAAAAATCATCAGACTTATATCTGACACAAAATAAGAAAAAAAAAATCATCAGATTTATATCTGACACAAAATTAGAAAAAAAAATCATCAGATTTATATCTGACACAAAATTTTAGAAAAAAAAATCATCAGATTTATATCTGACACAAAATTTAAAAAAAAAAATCATCAGATTTATATCTGACACAAAATTTAAAAATAAATCATCAGATTTATATCTGACACAAAATTAAAAAAAAAATCATCAGACTTATATCTGACACAAAATTTAAAAAAAAAAAATCATCAGATTTATATCTGACACAAAATTTAAAAATAAATCATCAGATTTATATCTGACACAAAATTAGAAAAAAAAATCATCAGATTTATATCTGACACAAAATTAGAAAAAAAAATCATCAGATTTATATCTGACACAAAATTAGAAAAAAAAATCATCAGATTTATATCTGACACAAAATTTAAAAAAAAAATCATCAGTCTTATATCTGACACAAAATTAGAAAAAAAAAATCATCAGATTTATATCTGACACAAAATTAAAAAAAAATCATCAGATTTATATCTGACACAAAATTTTAAAAAAAAATCATCAGATTTATATCTGACACAAAATTAGAAAAAAAATCATCAGATTTATATCTGACACAAAATTTAAAAAAAAATCATCAGATTTATATCTGACACAAAATTAGAAAAAAAATCATCAGATTTATATCTGACACAAAATTTTAAAAAAAAATCATCAGATTTATATCTGACACAAAATTAGAAAAAAAAAATCATCAGATTTATATCTGACACAAAATTAGAAAAAAAAATCATCAGACTTATATCTGACACAAAATTAGAAAAAAAATCATCAGATTTATATCTGACACAAAATTTAAAAAAAAAATATCTGATTTTAAAAAAAAATCATCAGATTTATATCTGACACAAAATTTAAAAACAAATCATCAGATTTATATCTGACACAAAATCATCAGACTTATATCTGACACAAAATTAGAAAAAAAAATCAGACTCATCAGACACAAAATTAGAAAAAAAAAATCATCAGATTTATATCTGACACAAAATTAGAAAAAAAAAATCATCAGATTTATATCTGACACAAAATTAAAAAAAAAATCATCAGAAAAAAAAATCATTATATCTGACACAAAATTAGAAAAAAAAATCATCAGATTTATATCTGACACAAAATTAGAAAAAAAAATCATCAGAATAAAAAAATTAGAATCAGATTTATATCTGACACAAAATTAGAAAAAAAAATCATCAGATTTATATCTGACACAAAATTAGAAAAAAAATCATCAGATTTATATCTGACACAAAATTAGAAAAAAAATCATCAGATTTATATCTGACACAAAATTAGAAAAAAAAATCATCAGATTTATATCTGACACAAAATTAGAAAAAAAATCATCAGACTTATATCTGACACAAAATTAGAAAAAAAATCATCAGATTTATATCTGACACAAAATTAGAAAAAAAATCATCAGATTTATATCTGACACAAAATTTGGGGAAATAAATCATAAGTGTACACTATTAAGACAGAGAATATTTCTTTACTTTCAAATTTTCAAAATCAACAACAAAATTTAATAATTCATTAAAAGTAGAACTACACTTTATTTTTTCCCCATCATGTTAAGTTCACAAAATCTAGAAGCTTACATAGGGACCGGTTCACAAAATCTAGAAAGCTTACATAGGCACCGGTTCACAAAATCTAGAAAGCTTACATAGGGACCAAGTTTTTTTTTTTTTGACTATGCAAACTTATATAATAATGTATTCTGATCATAAAACTCTCTAGTCTTGTGTACTGTCTATACATTACATACAATTGGTGTTTAAAAGTATCTCTTTTCAGTTTTATCAAAATATATTGAAATCTCTCACACACTTTGACTGGACTTATTCACCAATTTTCATGAATGTGTTGACAGAGTTCTGAAGTTTACTTTCAAATTTGAAGTTTGCAAATTTACTTTTTTAAGTATTCACCAATGGAGAGATATTTATTCATTTAACTATTTTTCTTGATTATTAGTATCATAGACTGAAATCTTAAACCTGTAAGTCCAAGTTAAACACTCACCTGACCATTGCCAGAATTATTGTCAATGACTTAAATTAGAGTTGTGTAATCTTATGAGAGACTTGTCTCGAATATTTCAAGCTATATCACACATAGCTGTTTGTTACTTTTTGCCATAGGTGTAAAGGCAAATACAGACAGAAATCACAACCTATGATCAGACAACCAATTAAGATATCAAATATTCACTAAGTTGTGAAGGTTTTGTGATATTTGGACCTCTTCTTCATAAAATTCACAAAAGACTAGTTACTAAATCAATAATGTGGTAGACATGATTGGCTGGAAAAATCCCAGTTCAGCATACATTTAATTTCCAATGAGAGAAATTGTGGATGAAAATCTTGGTTAGTACTGTATTTTGTAAAATATTTCAAATCCACTTTTGATGAAATACTTTTCTTTTAGGTAAGATACTTTATTATGATTGTTTCAGAATATCAAAAGTTGAAGAACATTTGAGTTTTCAGGAACTGCTGTTTATTTTGACACATGTCGCATACAGCAGGGTTGGCTGCACACTGTATAAAGCTAACTAGTCATCAGATTAACACAGTCTTGTTTGAGACATTTTTCTTATGAGAGTTAGAAAAGTACCTAAATCCCATAATATAGATGTCAACCTCTGAAACCTCAAATCAAGAGACCTTCCTGATTTCACATCTCAAATCAGGGGGAATGTGCATAACAATTTTCACGGCCTTTTTCTCTCCATGGGAAAAAAATGTTGTCCAGGTTGGTGATTTGAAAATAAATAAAAGCAATGATTTAGCTTGGTCTTTGATACAATATACATATAACTATATGTTTCTGCATTGTACAATGTTTTTTTCAGTACATGATATTGAACATATTGTATTATTTCCAAGTTCTAAACAAAACTGAGTGTGTACTTTTTAAACATGGAAATCAATTCTCAGGGCCTGCGTTTCTGATGGGCAGCACACACCACACCATAGCAAGCTTGCTCAAATTTGGAAAGAGACAGTTTCACCCAAATGGTTCCATAACATCTTCCATATTTCCCCAAAACATAAAAAAAATCTGTCCCAGCTGCGTAATGAAGGAGCCCATCTGGTGAACAGAGCTATTAATGTTATACCCTGAATTCCTCTAAGAGCATCTTTGCAATTTTCTCTGACTATATCAAAAGTTAAACCGCATTCTTTGTGTCGCCAGCAGGTCCCCAAAGTGGCAGAGACAAACTAACACTGAACAAGATGCAGAGGGCATAAACTCACAAAGCTTTATTTGAGAAATATAAGAAATAGTCACATTTGAAGAAACATAAAATTTCCATTAGGATATATGTAAACAGTATCCTTTGTCAAATATCTACTAGATATATTCTGAAGTTATATTATTCTATCATGTAAACATTTGACACTGATTTTCATTACAGTCAAGCTCTTTGTCTGTTTTATTACCAAGTGTGATGACTATCAGTTGTTATCAATATATGTGAATGACTTGACTGAGGCTTGTTTAACTTACACATATCAACATTGCATCGGTGTTACACACATCACGACTCAGACACAAATGGTCACACTCCAGGGTATTTATATATATTATCATTTTACTTAAATCAGCCGACTGAAATCCTGGGTAAATCTGACCAGGATATATAACAAATCAGGAAAAATGACTGATGTTGGCGATTTCCCAGAGAATCTGAGATGATTGACACCTTTGTTATAAGTTGATTTGTGGAATGGGACCTGAAAAAACATAATGTTCGAGCACTGGCCAGGTTAGTCTAGATGGGGAAAGTTGTTTTGGTACTTGATGCAGCCACATGTAAATAAAAGATAAGCAATAAGTACAGACTTTGAAAATATCAAACACTATGTTAGTATTGATATTTCCAAGTGGAAACTTAGGTAAAATATGATGGACATTGGTTTATTCATAATACCTGTTTAAAACAATGTCCATTTACTATTATTTTGTATGAAAAATGTGAAAGAGTGGTAATAATACAGACCAATGATTTTCACTGTACCATTGCATGTCATGAGCGGATGGAGTAGTTATATTGCTCTGATCGTGTTTCTTGGCATTGGGTATTATCAGGGACGTACAATGTTATATATGTTATATATGTCCCTGGAATTATTATACAAAATTATACTAAAATCAAGAATCCGGAAAATTCTTTATTTCATTTGCAAGGAAACGTCTGCCGTGACAAGTAGTATATTATAACTACAATAGATATATGCATGCATGTTAAATAATCTTTGGGAATCAAATGGCAAAGTTATAAGAATCCCTCGTTCCTAAGCAAACTTGTCCAACTATAGACAGGAAGTTGTCAAAAACTGAAAACAAATCATTTTGACAGATTTTTGTAATCGTTGCCATAGATATTGTAACAATTGAACACTCACAACATCAACGATAACTTACCTTATACTCCGAATTATCCTATGACAATCCTTGAATATAACTATATAATCACTACAACCCGATATAGCAAAGACTATCTAATCGAAAATTCTTCAAAACAAACCTCTACGATATATTTGGCTAACTAAATCCGGGTATTTTCCCAAAGGACATCGTGATCACAAGAATGTTTTGACAGCGATATCTAAACTACAAAAATATAAAAGGACATATTTTCCGCAAATCACTGTAATAAAAACTTAAATTTTAAAGATAATAACGCCATTATTGACGAGCAATTTGCAATATATTTATCATGATTTTTTATTTGATTAATTGTGTATCAAAATTAAAATACTCTTAATCGTTATTTACACAAAAAATATTAATGCACGAACGGTGCGCAACGATCATCGAAGTGGCCATGGAGTACCTGTTGGAATATATTATCACATAGAAATAAGGGCTGTCATCTAAATAAATGAATATATATATATTAATCTTTACTTAGCCCGATAAAGATGTTTATATCAAACCGGGGATAAGGCTAGTGCCCGTGTACAGAACAAAGGGGCATAACTCGAACAATCCTGATAGATTTTGTCGTAGGAAGCCTGGCCAAACGTCTGACGGAATGAAACAACTAGCTCAGTTTAGTTAAACACAAAATAGAGATATAATTTAGCCGAGTACAGCATAGTCCACGAGCAGTTTAGATTAAAATCAGTCCAGCAATGCTTATTTTTTAAAATACTCTATTGTGACAAAAGAAATATGGAAATAAATCAAAATTGTCAAAAAATTACTATTTTTAAGTATATAAACAAATTTAGCTCTTATCGCCTTTTATCGTTAACTGGCCAACAAAACTATCAAATACTGAGACGTTTTTCGAAGGAGCGTCTTCAAGATTTTTTTTTTTCTTTTAATGAAAATTTACAATAAGTCAAAATTAACTAAACTGCAACATGCAACTGTCTCGTTAGCTAGGAGGCGACTGATGAAAATGTACCATCGAAAGAAACGTCAAAATATAAGTGGCTCAGGAGAGGGTGGGCGAGGGGTAGTTAGAGGGCGAGGCGGGGATAGGTGGTGGTGGTGGGGGCTAACCATACATTTGTAGTTCAATATATTTTGTGAGTATAGCTATTGATTTCAGTAGAGTGGCATGTACATGTGTATTCTGATATATCAGTACATGCTGTTTTATTTGTTACCACCAAACCATTTATATTTTAATGTGTAGTTTACAGGAACTTGCTGTCACTTATTGCCAAATCGAATTCTCCGAATCTCTAAACCCCGACAACTTGATATATAAAGAATATAGAAAGATGATAAGAATGTAAAGAAATATAAACACAAATAGGTATTTATCTCAGCTAGTTTTGAATTATTTTGTTTTGAAGAAATATATTATGAAGATTATGTGAGTAGGTATTTAACGGGTGAACTCAGTGACATTATAATGTTATGAAGCTGTGAGTTATTTACATGTTGATATGAAATGCTTGGTGATCAACACATTGCAACGATTTATCGGGTTATGAGTCTGATATTTACGTAAACAGTAATAAGTGTATCAGTGTAAACACTGGGATGGATAGCTTGTAGGCTAGTGTCACGTTCCTATAGCAAACATCTATAAGTCTGTGTAAGGACCCCGCTATCCTCTCTAGTAGTGCTTTATCTATCCATTCATGTGTGTAACCGATATGAAATTATTCGGACCTGCAATATATGTGTTGTTTACAGGTGTCAAACACAATTTTTTATCCCGCTGAAATACAAATTGGTATATATTTCATAAATGAAACTAACACTCTTCTCTCCCCTATATCAAAAATGGACAATGACATAAAGCGCCACAAACACCCATCTTTACTCTATATTAAAAGATGAACTATGATCTCGTGTGTCACAAACACCCTTCTCGTCCCCAACCAAAATATGGATTATGACTGCATGTGTCATAACACCTTTCCCTCCCCTATATCAAAAGATGGACTGAGACTTCATGCGTCACAAACACCCCTCTCTCCCCTATCTTAAGATATGGAATTTGACTTTATACATGATATAACACCTAAACATCCCAACGTCTGCTTCTTTCCCCTTTTTTGAAAAATGGTCATGCACCTTCCCGTGCCAAAAGCAACATTCTCTTTTCCGAGACTGTAAGTATAAGATAATATGTCATATATGTTATGATTTAACGGTGTCATAACACACTTCACTGTCATATCCTCAGAGATAGTCTAGGTTGTCTTGTGTGTTACAATGACGCTTTCATGACATAAAGATAGGAAAGTGTTTAATCATACTGACGTCATCAAATTGTCTACCCTGTCCCATAGACTGACCGTCATCACGTGCGATGTCAACGAAACAGAACGATTACCCTCGATTTGATTCTTCTTGTTCATTAACTCAAATTTGCCTCCGTCTGATCGTTTGGAGGAAAACAATCAAATTTTTTTCTACAAATCGGGAATAAGTCCGGGTGTCCGACTGTAAAAATGAAAACGGTGCAAAAGGGGAATCGAAACCAGATTGATTCGATGAGAGGCAATTGTGATCACTGTCGAGCTCGTTCTTACCACCTTAAAGTTTATAGTTATCTCCCCTGATGATTAACGGACTGGGACTGAGGTGGCTGGGACATGTAGTCAGCAGTGTATCAACACAAAGGGATAGTTTAAGTGTGTCTGTGGGGGAGGTTACTAGTTCATTGATTCTAGAGGAATGTTGATTGATAAAGATGAGGATATTGTGTGAAATATTTCATAAATTATATAATTTCTTCAATTTTGGTGGTAAGATTTCCCAGCAGGCAGTTGGCATATATATTGGAAGTTAAGAAAGATAATCGTATTAATAAAACATCGCTTTAAATGTATTCTCCTTGTACTTTTCTCACGAGTCTACTGAAAACCTTTCTTTTGTTTAAATTTTCCTCTAGTGTTAATGAGGTTGAGTTTGGATTTTGATTATGTCGACATGTTGATATTTTCTTTGTTGTTTTTGACATGACATTTATGGATCCTGTGAATGACACATATTTGCATGCCTTGTTTACAAGTTTGCTTGTAAACTTGTTATTCGGGTCGACCATAAAAGACACACGTAAACAGTCCGCAGGCGATTCTCATTCAGATTTTACATTAACAAAAACCAGTGATGATTATTGAAAATCTCACAAAACTTACTCTGATTTTTACGAATGTGGATGAAATTTTGCAGCGGATAACCAGGTTTTAAGAATGCACAAATTCTGGACTCCCTCAGTGATGTCATATTATCCAGAACTCATATGTATGATAATGACACAGTTTTAAACATTTCAGATTTGAATGATTTTTTTTTCTGTGCATAAATATTTATCTTAATCAACAAAATCTAAAACAATATATATAATATTCAATATGTTAAAATTTCGGGAGAATTAAATAAAGCACGTGGATTGTACTGCATTAGAATATCTGGTAGGACCATATGAACATTTGTTTACATTACTTATATCGTATATATATGACCAGTTACAGTAAACAATTATTTGGTAGGAGATCTCTGGTTAAGAATATCATGTTCTCTTATAAATCACATATAACTCAGAGCTACACTCTTTAAACCAAACATACTAATTGTTTGTATGATAAAATACAGTTTTAAATACAAACACTTTATCAATTGGATATAATAATATATGAAATGGTATTGATTCCCCCTTCACACCGGAAATGTCGAGACGACATTGGCGGAACACTTTTGATAAACAGTGCATTGGATATTTATATCTTGATAGACATTTTATTTAACTGTGATTAAATAAGATCTCTTATCATCAATGATGAATTTTCAGACAGTGTTGAAAATTTGTTATAATAAAATAGACGCGGTGGTTCGGCGGTTGTTTACCCTGTTCTCATTTGGAAACGTGACATTACGTAAATAGACCAAGATTTACACGGCGGGTGAAGCAGAAAACATTTACTCTTCCGGAACACCTGGCCTTTATCTTCTTGTACTTTTTCAGGGTTCTCCGTAAAAACCTTTCTTTTGTTCATAATTTGCTACTGTTTCGTGAAATCTGAGATTGAAGTAAGATTGACATGCCTGTATTCTCTTTGTTGCTTCCGAATGTTTCTTCTCTTCAAAACACTTTAGAATATATGAATATGTATTATCATATCTGATTAATATTTATATATTACGGAGTACCGAATATATATTTAAAAAAAATAGAATAAAAACCATCATAAGTTTGAAACCGATAACTGTTTTTAATGAAAGTGTGAACGGGTTGGAAATATTCGCATTTTGCTCATCCGGCATGTTTCGAGGATGGCAGAGAAGGACATTAATTGTGATGTTACAATAACGAGAGACAGAGAAAGACACTAATTGTGATGTTACAATAACGAGAGACGGAGAAGGACAATAATTGTGATGTTACAATAACGAGAGACAGAAGGACACTAATTGTGATGTTACAGTAACGAGAGACAGAGAAGGACACTAATTGTGATGTTACAATAACGAGAGACAGAGAAGGACATTAATTGTGATGTTAAAATAACGAGAGACAGAAGGCCATTAATTGTGATGTTACAATAACGAGAGACAGAGAAGGACATTAATTGTGATGTTACAATAACGAGAGACAGAGAAGGACACTAATTGTGATGTTACAATAACGAGAGACAGAGAAGGACATTAATTGTGATGTTACAATAACGAGAGACAGAGAAGGACACTAATTGTGATGTTACAATAACGAGAGACAGAGAAGGACATTAATTGTGATGTTACAATAACGAGAGACAGAGAAGGACATTAATTGTGATGTTACAATAACGAGAGACAGAGAAGGACATTAATTGTGATGTTACAATAACGAGAGACAGAGAAGGACACTAATTGTGATGTTACAATAACGAGAGACAGAGAAGGACATTAATTGTGATGTTACAATAACGAGAGACAGAGAAGGACATTAATTGTGATGTTACAATAACGAGAGACAGAGAAGGACATTAATTGTGATGTTACAATAACGAGAGACAGAGAAGGACATTAATTGTGATGTTACAATAACGAGAGACAGAGAAGGACACTAATTGTGATGTTACAATAACGAGAGACAGAGAAGGACATTAATTGTGATGTTAAAATAACGAGAGACAGAAGGCCATTAATTGTGATGTTACAATAACGAGAGACAGAGAAGGACACTAATTGTGATGTTACAATAACGAGAGACAGAGGAGGACATTAATTGTGATGTTACAATAACGAGAGACAGAAGGCCATGAATTGTGATGTTACAATAACGAGAGACAGAAGGCCATTGATTGTGATGTTACAATAACGAGAGACAGAGAAGGACATTAACTGTGATGTTACAATAACGAGAGACAGAGAAAGACATTAATTGTGATGTTACAATAACGAGAGACAGAAGGACATTAATTGTGATGTTACAATGACGAGAAACAGAAGGACATTAATTCTGATGTTACAATAACGAGAGACAGAGAAGGGCACTAATTGTGATGTTACAATAACGAGAAACAGAGAAGGACATTAATTGTGATGTTACAATAACGAGAGACAGTGAAAGACACTAACTGTGATTTTACAATGACGAGAGACAGAGAAGGACATCAATTGTGATGTTACAATGACGAGAAACAGAGAAGGACACTAATTGTGATGTTACAATAACGAGAGACAGAGAAGGACATTAATTGTGATGTTACAATGACGAGAGACAGAGAAGGACACTAATTGTGATGTTACAATAACGAGAGACAGAGAAGGACACTAATTGTGATGTTACAATAACGAGAGACAGAGAACATTAATTGTGATGTTACACTAATTGTGATGTTACAATAACGAGAGACAGAAGGACATAACGAGAGACAGAAGGACATTAATTGTGATGTTACAATAACGAGAGACAGAGAAGGACATTAATTGTGATGTTACAATAACGAGAGACAGAGAAGGACACTAATTGTGATGTTACAATATTGTGATGTTACAATAACGAGAGACAGAAGGACATTAATTCTGATGTTACAATAACGAGAGACAGAGAAGGACATTAATTGTGATGTTACAATAACGAGAGACAGAGGAGGACATTAATTGTGATGTTACAATAACGAGAGACAGAGGAGGACATTAATTGTGATGTTACAATAACGAGAGACAGAAGGACATTAATTCTGATGTTACAATAACGAGAGACAGAGAAGGACATTAATTGTGATGTTACAATAACGAGAGACAGAAGGACATTGATTGTGATGTTACAATAACGGGAGACAGAAGGACACTAATTGTGATGTTACAATAACGAGAGACAGAGAAGGACACTAATTGTGATGTTACAATAACGAGAGACAGAGAAGGACATTAATTGTGATGTTACAATAACGAGAGACAGTGAAGGACACTTAATGTTACAATGTGATTTTACAATAACGAGAGACAGAGAAGGACATTAATTGTGATGTTACAATAACGAGAGACAGAAGGACATTAATTGTGATGTTACAATAACGAGAGACAGAGAAGGACACTAATTGTGATGTTACAATAACGAGAGACAGAGAAGGACACTAACTGTGATCTTACAATAACGAGAGACAGAAGGACATTAATTGTGATGTTACAATAACGAGAGACAGAGAAGGACACTAATTGTGATGTTACAATGACGAGAGACAGAGGAGGACATTAATTGTGATCTTACAATAACGAGAGACAGAAGGCCATGAATTGTGATGTTACAATAACGAGAGACAGAGAAGGACATTAATTGTGATGTTACAATAACGAGAGACAGAGGAGGACATTAATTGTGATGTTACAATAACGAGAGACAGAGGACATTAATTGTGATGTTACAATAACGAGAGACAGAAGGCCATTAATTGTGATGTTACAATAACGAGAGACGGAGAAGGACAATAATTGTGATGTTACAATAACGAGCGACAGAGGACATTAATTGTGATGTTACAATAACGAGAGACAGAGAAAGACATTAATTGTGATGTTACAATAACAAGAGACAGAAGGACATTAATTGTGATGTTACAATGACGAGAAACAGAAGGACATTAATTGTGATGTTACAATAACGAGAGACAGAGAAGGGCACTAATAATGATGTTACAATAACAAGAGACAGAGAAGGGCACTAATTGTGATGTTACAATAACGAGAAACAGAGAAGGACATTAATTGTGATGTTACAATAACGAGAGACAGAGAAAGACATTAATTGTGATGTTACAATAACGAGAGGCAGAGGAGGACATTAATTGTGATGTTACAATAACGAGAGACAGAAGGACATTAATTTTTCGTTACTACGTTCCTACGCTTGGTAATTGATGATATGAACGCTTCTCATTAAAGAAGAAAAAGCCAAATGATGATACGTCCAGACTTACATTCAAACAATGAAACAATGATACATTCCTTGGAGAATGTCGGACCGATATCTACCTATGATGCAATCAAATTGGTTTCTTCAGAAAACATCTGATGTAGTGTATTGTTCCATATAAATCTATAGGTTTGAAAGCTCACATACTTGTACATGCTTGTATACACGATCGCATACCTACACCGCCCCTTTAAAACTTAGTCATCGCTAGAACTTGATAGGATTATAGTTTCACCAAGCACTATTCATTTCTCAATATCTTCAAAGGGGAGGGCAAGGGGCGTGAAGCGAACAGTTTGTTTAGCTAACTCCTTTTGATGTTGCCCGCCCCATTCCAGGGGCTAAAACACATTAGCAAACCTTGATATTCTATTCCCAGAGGCCACAATTGGGGAAACAATTATACACAAGTAATTGGGTGTTAATGTGTGTCAATTAAAATCAAATGGTCTTGAAATTGATTGCTGAAATCAACAAAATGAGAACAATGATAATTTTAAGTACATCAATAAACAGGCAGTTGTTACTGAGGTAAGTACACCAATAGACAGGCAGTTGTTACTGAGGTAAGTACACCAATAGACAGGCAGTAGTACACCAATAGACAGGCAGTTGTTACTGAGGTAAGTACACCAATAGACAGGCAGTTGTTACTGAGGTAAGTACACCAATAGACAGGCAGTTGTTACTGAGGTAAGTACACCAATAGACATGCAGCTCTTACTGAGGTAAGTACACCAATAGACAGGCAGTTGTTACTGAGGTAAGTACACCAATAGACCGGCAGTTGTTACTGAGGTAAGTACACCAATAGACAGGCAGCTCTTACTGAGGTAAGTACACCAATAGACAGGCAGTTGTTACTGAGGTAAGTACACCAATAGACAGGCAGTTGTTACTGAGGTAAGTACACCAATAGACCGGCAGTTGTTACTGAGGTAAGTATATCATGATACTTAAGCATGTTGTTGAAAGGTATGAAGTTTTGTTTATTTGGAGGCAAACAGAGAAAAATATTTTTATACAATTTGAATTAGACCATACGATACAAAATGGTACCCTCATTCATTTGTTTACTTACATAAAACTCCGAGACAACGTTGTGTTAATTATTCTTCTAAATATCTTCATGGAATATAACATACAGTATTTCATACTTCCATATTGTATTTCATACAGTAATCCATTTTACATACAATTTTCCATATTTACACACAATATTCCATTTTACATAAAATATTCCATTTTACATACAATATTCCATTTGACATACAATATTCCATTTGACATACAATATTTCATATTTGCATACAATATTCCATTTTACATACAATATTCCATTTTACATACAATATTCCATTTGACATACAATATTCCATTTGACATACAATATTTCATATTTACATACAATATTTCATACTTACATGTTATATTTCATACAGTAGTCCATTTTTACATACAATATTTGATATTAACATACAATTTTCATATTTACATACATTATTTCATATTCAAGTATTTCATATTTACATATTGTATGTGTATTGCAAAGAAGATTAATTGAAAAACATCTATCAATATATTTACAATAAACATTTTGTGTGTCCGTGTCTTACTCTATAAATTAGTATGTCACAATGTACACACTGCAGGTTATGCGATGTTGTTTCAGTGCATTGTTTTTGTGGTTTAAAATACACATTTTCGTGGATATTTCAAAACGTTACACATAATTTTTTTACATGAAGTCTTTTTAATGTTCTTTTATCATTATATACTTTCTTTGCTAAAAAAGTTATCTTTATGAAATCAACATAGGAAAGAAATGAAGATAGATCATTTTTCATTTTACTAAACACTTCGTTCGATTTAGCTTGTATATTGTAGCTTGTAAGACAAAAGGCTACTTATCAGGAAGGAAGTTCGAAAGTCCCATATTTACTCCAAAGTAATGTTGACATATAGCTTGTTTATTATCACCTGTCTTAAGACAGTCTTTTAGTAGTTCACCACACAGATGCGTGTTGTATTTGAGTTTGAACCTTTTTATTGACTGATGTACTGTAAACACCGTCACAGTAAAATCTATTTATTTATTATTATCATCGGACTTACTTCAAATATTACAGATTTCCGTGATATAAGCTTATCGGAATTTTCTGAGTACAAAAGTAAGAAAACACATGGTTGCATCATGATTTTCAAAAAGAACATTATGATTTGTCAACTGTAGTTTATGAATTTTTTTTTAATTTTCTACTTTTAAATCTCACTCATGTAACGTCCTTTTGAATACTGGTGCTGTCCTTTATTCTACCACTCTCCCTGGATACTGGTGCTGTCCTTTATTCTACCACTCTCCTTGGATACTGGTGCTGTCTTTTATTCTACCACTCTCCCTGGATACTGGTGCTGTCCTTTATTCTACCACTCTCCCTGGATACTGGTGCTGTCCTTTATTCTACCACTCTCCTTGGATACTGGTGCTGTCCTTTATTCTACCACTCTCCTTGGATACTGGTGCTGTCCTTTATTCTACCACTCTCCTTTGATACTGGTGCTGTCCTTTATTCTACCACTCTCTCTGGACACTTTCTTTTACATGGTTAGTTCTTTGGATACAGGAAATGTCTGTTTTGTTTTGCGTTTCCTTGGATACTCGTGTTATCATTTTTCTTGGTTTTTCAATGGACAACACTCTCGGTTTTGTTTTATTTAGGTGTTTTCTGCGATCCTGGTGCTGTCCATATTGCCGTCTCTCTCATGACTCTGACACTTTATTTAGTGTCTGCTTTGAACAAGGTACTGTCTCATAAAAGTCTAGCACTGTATGCATTATCGGTATGTTGATTATGATTTACACAGCGCATGCGCGATAAACTGGCCGCCGAGAGTCAGCAAAACTTATAATCCGGACGGAAATGTTGTAATATATATATAGATATATATGTAAATCGTTTCATAAATTCGTAAATACATTTATTCTTAAACTTTTGATTTTATTTCAAAATGTTAGACAACGGAAATCAAATAATGTGTGCCTTTCCGCTTTAATAAGAATCGGCATGTTTAAAAAAATTCCCTGTAACTTTTCAACAAAAACAATTCATGCGCTTACTTGTTCGGAACGCCTGGTCTTATTCTCCTTGAACTTTTTTCAGGAGCCTGCGTTTAAATTTTCCTTTTGGTTATATTTTGCCCCAGTTTTATTGACTTTGAGTTTGGATTATGTTGCTATGTTGGTATTTTCTGTTTTTTTTTTTTTTGTTGTAAATATATATGTATAGCTGTATGCTCTGCCTTCCCTTTCTGGACCTCCGGACTGATTATCCGATTACCTGTGTTGGGTGGGACACTGCCTTTGATGTGTACCGCTAGAGTTAGCTATGCGACGGATTCTCTTTCTCTCCAGTACACAAAAAACACCATTCCAATAATCAACGCTATTATGTAGGTCTTTGTGAACCTATACATTGAAAAGAAATAACTTTGAACTTTGATGGATTTATGCCTTCAAACATCTTCTGCCCATTTCGTTGATGATTTACGTAGAAGCCATTAGAATGTTTGTTGGGGAATTATCTTGGGGACTATTGACAGTCTGAATACATTACAAGTACATACTCGAAACTACAAACACTAATAATTAATAACTTGAGAGAAAAATCCCTCTATCAAAGATCAGTCGCGCTTTAAGTTGCTTTGAAGATCCTTCATTTTAACTGATATGAAAGAGAAAATTACAAAAAACGGATCTGCCGTCTAAATAATTATTTGTATACTTTATATTGTAACAGCACGTGCACAGGTGCAAGTTAACACCTATAATACGAGGAGTGTGGGTGGGCTATGAAGAGATATTATAAATTGTAACTCAAAAACGACAACCTACTTCATAATGACTTTGAAACGATAAGGACTTCTGGAAATCAAACTGTGTGGGATTGTATCTAGTAGAATGAAGTAGCAGAGAACCTTTCTCAGTGACAGCCGTTGAGACTATTGCGCTCTGCTTATTTTGAGAAGATAGAAAAATGAATGTCACAGCTCGTGTTTATGTGACATACAGGCACAATATGAACTCACACGTAGCTCGAAAGTTTAAATGTTTAGGGGATTTATTTGTTTGTTTTTATAGGATTGTTTTAGTTTCTTTTTTTTCCATATTTTCATTTTCCAAAATATCTCTTGTTGTCGCGAAACCTCAAAAATGAGAGACATAATAAAGAACTCTTTAGTATGCAGTAAACATTAATTTTTGGGGGGTTCAATTTTCGTGATGTTTCAAAAACATTAGTTTGTTGACACTTGCTTTAGTAGAAAAATATAGCCCAATGGATGTACTTTACTGATTTAAACACTTCGTGAATTCGTGGTTTGTAAAGCAAACTTGTATTCCCCTAGTTTGAAAAAAAATATGATACATGTAAGCACATTCATAATCCAAACTTAAGATTAAGTGCATGTGGGCAAAATATAAACAAAATAAAAAAAATACACGGAAACCACTAAAAAAATTAAGACCATGTGTTCCTGAAGAGTAAGCGTATACCGCTTCATCGACACCACCCGTCATATAATTTTTTTAAATCCAAGTAAGTAATGTCACGTTCTGGAATGACAACAAGGTAAACAACTTGTATAAATCTAAGGATCAGATATGTTTAAGAGACCAAAATTGTAAATTTTTATCGACAATTTAAATATTTCTGATATTCTAGAGAAAGAGAAAGTGATCAGTCTAAGGGTAAATAATGTCGTTAAGCTATTTTATATAGTTTTGAAGATTTGAATAAGTTTACATCATTGTTTGGCTCTACTGATTCTTATTTGATTTGTATTAAAGGTGCTATTCACGTGCACAATCATATAGATGGGAAGGCGGACTAACTCAGTATTAAATCAATATTGCAGTTTTAAATATTATTTCAAATTTTAAAGAATTTGACGATGGGATATGATGTGAGTAAAAAAAACCAAAAGGCAGTGATTCCGGAATGATTAAACTGTGACGACCATCTAGGCTATGTATAGATTAAGATGGTGTCACCGATTCATATGTAATAGGGACTCACAATAGGCTAAATGTTCTTAGGCCTTTATATACACTGAAGTGTCACAGTAAGTGTACATTGGAGCTGAGGATGACAGTTCAATTTATCGTTTCATAATAGACACATATACGCCACGTCGTTCTGAAATTATCTGCGATATGAAAAAAACAGAAATTTATTGAATTGTGGGGCTAGTGCACTCCCGTATAGAAGTTGTCTGTTCCTTCGGTCACTTCGGATTTATCTCTGTCGCCTCTGAGACTCTATATTTATATTAAATCATGTTTGTGTGTCTTTTGTACAATCTTCCAGAAGACAAATTAAAAGTTTACATGTAATTGAAATCACTTGAAAATCCAATGTACTCAATAATACAATGTACAATGAAGTAACATCGTTAACGATACAAGTTATCATGTTGTGTGCTATATCTTGAATCTTAGTATATAACACAGAGAAGATTGTAAATCGATATTTGTTATCATGTTAGTTCACAAAACAGCAGTAAAGTTAACGCCATTTTACATCATATCAGGAAATATCGACTGTTACTGTATATTTCTTGTAATATCTATTCGGTTTTGTAATGTTTATATCGGATATTGTATAAAAGACAAATAAATAGCATCTTTAGATACAAAACTAGAGTTAGATACAGTATAACCGGATTCTAACTGCATCACACAGCTGTTGTATACTTTTTAGGATTCGTTAGTGATGCTAAGTTTGAAACCCTGATTTCAGATCCCATTCTGTGGCATTTCCTCTTTCATGAAACTGCGAAACAATAGAAATTATTAACGCGAATAGAATTATCGTAGACTGATTTGTTATGTTCTGTTTCAGTATTACTGAAACACTGACGGAGCGTAAGTAAATTGTTTTTGTCCTTAATAGATTTGCACTTACGTTGCACCTGTCTGATCTATATGTGTGTTAAATGGTACATAAAATTAGTACCGTCACATATCTTGCGCTATTGTAGGCCTGTTGGAATGAATGCTATTTTTAAACATGAATGATTCCATTACAAAGTATTACATTTATTAGCGTAACAGCTCTGCCCCTGATTCTGTCGAATAGGCGTGGCAACATGTTTTGAATTAATGTAAATGCTTGAGCAGGAATATGGGGGAGGAAAGGACCAGACCATATTAAATAGGTGATTATTACGGAATGTGCATAACAAAATCTCTTTTATAGCTACGCTGTATTGGGTTATGTTTGCACGTGCTTTCTTGTTTATGAAGCTATAGCTATTTACAACTGGTGTCCATTTCATTATTTCAACATACGCATGGAATTTTATCATCAAGGAAAATTCTTTCCTTTATTAATTTTGATTAAAACCGAGTATTTTGAGGGAAAAAAGTAAATAGAAAAGTGCAAAAAGATTATATATTCTAATATTTATGTTATTAACATATACATTTTCCAGAAATATTAAAGAAAGCTTCAAACCATCTTTATAATTATACAGCAAGGAATATCTATATAGGATATGGAGAATGGTAGTAGGAATTTGTTTCACAGACAGGTAAATGGATGTTTAAAAAGTCTACAGAAGTGTCGAATGAAAGATGTTACATCGATTGATATGAAAATTATACCTATTTGGTTTTTTTTTTTTTTTTTTTTTTTTTTTTTTTTTGAATAGGAAAATTGATGAGAGAAAAAGAAAATATTAATGTAATTGATAGAATACAGATTAATATGAAATCATTTTCATTTTTAACTAATAGATATTTTTTGTTGGAAAAGATCCGTACATAATTAAGACAATACTGACAGGTAACAAAAGAACTTGTTTTTTTTTTACAGATGAGTAAAATCGTTACAGGAAAGCATGATAAGACGCAGATAATTTTTTTTTCAAAAGTAATGATAGAAAAATATATAAAAGTATTTCAAATTAAATTAAGAAAGATGATATTCGAAATAAACATAACAATGTCAAGATATTGATGAGGAATATCAATAAACAGCATGGTGCGATGATTTTTTTTTTATCGATGGCGTCAGACCTATTCTAATACCTGTATATAGTTTATTTGACTCCGGTGAAGTAAAAGGTAATTGTAAGATGCAGCATTGATGTGATTAGAATTGAAGCATTAATTAAGATACAGAATTAATCTACATCGGATGTCCGATTCCTTTGAAGGATTACGCTGACATTCCCTCGGTGCATTTCATCTCTTTTATATGCACGTGAATGTATTAATTTCAGCTATCGTTATGCACGTGTCTGTAAATTAATTAGAGAACAGATATACATCTATGCACCTGCATGTAAGCACATAGATTGAACCAAAACAGTATACATTGCTTACATTTTGATATTATTTCCGTACATTACTTGTTTACGTCACGTTTTCTATTTAGCATTGTTTACTGTTTGCGTTAGAATTGTATGCTACTAATCACTGTTTATCAGGACACAACTCAATCGATATATTGGTATAGCAAAGAATATGCGACAGTGACATTACTTACTTGGATTGACCAAGGTTTACATGGTGGATGTCGTCGATAAAGCAGTCTGAGGCGTTTACTCTTCTGGAACGTCTGGTCTTATTCCCCTTGTACCTCTTCTCAGCGTAAATCTTTCTTTTGGTCATGTTCTACCCTAGTTTATTTCAATTTGGATTATCATTATTTTGGCATGTTGGTATTTTCTAGGTTTTTAATCATTATACACATTATAAAAGGATTTTAATGATGCTAGAGAGAATTTTCAGATACTTGTCGCCTGATAAGATTTCTTAGATTTTTTAATTAAAGGCAAACTTAAAAAAAACCCAGAATAATCAATAAGAAAAAATCAACGTTAAACACATGAAAGATTTGCAAGGAGAACACGTATTAAGTAGAGCAGATAATCCAGAAGTATCAGCGTGTTCTGATTCACTGATGGTCGCCATTGGTCAATCCAAGAAATGGCACATTCTCATACCAAGAACCGTGTACTGAAAAGTAGACAGAGAGAGGGGGGAAGAAGAGTTAGAGAGAGAGAAAGAGAGGGTGAAGGGGGAGAACGACGGGAGAGAGAGAAGGGGAGGAAGAGTTAGAGAGAGAGAGAGAGAGAGAGGTGGAAGGGGAGAAAGACTGGGAGAGAGAGGGGGGAAGGGGGAGAGGGGGGAGGAAGATATAGGGAGAGAGAGAAAGAGAGGTGGAAGGGGGGAGAAAGACTGGGAGAGAGAGGGGGGAAGGGGGGAGAGGGGGGAGGAAGAGTTAGGGAGAGAGAGAAAGAGAGGTGGAAGGGGGGAGAAAGACTGGGAGAGAGAGGGGGGAAGGGGGGAGAGGGGGGAGGAAGAGTTAGGGAGAGAGAGAAAGAGAGGTGGAAGGGGGGAGAAAGACTGGGAGAGAGAGAGGGGGTGGGATGGGAGGAGGGGGGCGGTGGGGGTGGAGAGAGGGCGAGAGAGCATTAAAGTTCCAATCGGAATGACGTCATGGTGAGTACATCAATGGAGTATTACAAAACCATTGAGCACATATGCGATATTTTTTTATGTGTTATTGCAGATATAGTTTAAGAATACTTGACACTTGATTTCATGGATAAGATAAATATTATTATGGTGATTATAACTGTTCACAGAGAATTCGTGGATTTAGATACAAAATAAAACCCTCACGAAAATTCAAACTCAAATCCAGAGCAGAATACCAATAAACGAAATATCTACAATGGAGATCTGCTAAAGACCACAGAATTAGAAGGAGATCAGTTGTTGGTCGATCGATGTAAGTTACAACACAGATATACTATGGAGCATCAAAGAAATATATTCCCCTTTGAGGTCATGTAAATAAAGTATTTGCTTTCTTATCAACTACATTCTCCTGTTTATTATCTGTGTTTTCTACCGCCCAGACATGCTAATGTTATTATGACATACGATTAAAATATCTATCAGACCTGTGTTTATTAAGCAAATTGGAAAAAAAACTCAGTTGAAATATGCTGGATCTATGGTAAGTACAAAGCAAAATTATATTGAAACTTTTAATACAACTTCAAAGCTGTCATTGGAATTTGAGTTCAAATATCAAACCGTTGACATCTGAGAGACGCGATTCTAAAATTGTCAATTAGACAGTCTTGTTTTTGAAAACACAGAAGTTCAACGTCAAACTTAAGTTAGAGAGAGTACAAAGGGGAGGGCAAGTAGATGAGAGCAAACATGTCGGTTGAATGACATCAAAGACGTTCTGAAAGGACAAATATTCATACTTTAAAGGCATCTAGTCAATAGAGACATCATTGAGAAACATCAAACAAAATTGACCTTAAAGTAAATGATAATTCACGTCGGTAAGGCAAATTTCAAAAATCGAACGGAATGACAAAGGATTGAATATTTCCTGTAGGTGTAATAAATAACGACTTTTTAGTGTTACAGCATACGGTAAGTGTAACCCGCCTTATTTAGGTATGTTTTATTTACCATTGTTGGTATCCTTACAGGACTTAATTTTTTCTAAAAGTTCCTTGTTGTGATAAGTTGTCTTTCAAAATGTTTCTGTGAATGATATCATACTGATAGATACAATAAAATGCGTGACATTTGAATAAATAAACAATCGCTGAAAAAGCTAAGGCATTCAAGGCTAGATAGCCGGTGGTGTTATCATACTATTGTTTTTGTTTAATAAATGTTATCAATCTTTCTTGGAATACAATTGAAATCCGAATAAATATTTTACTGTACACTTATATGTTTACGTTGTTTTCGAAAACAATATGCAATTCCGTTGGCATTTCGTGGAGAAATATCAATATTAACTAGTACATGGGCTATAATTCATGGCATTTATCTATTTATCATTTCGTTGTCGCGTTGAGTACCCATGAAAATAAATCTCCCTCAAGAATTTCTTATTTCACAGTACATTTATCACAATATTTGATATTTCACCGACAAGTTATCATTTTCTTAACGAATGGCTGACATAACATTGAGATTTACAAGCGTCCATTGATGGATAAATACGTATTTTGCTTTGACTGGGACTCAACGGTTAGGGTGGAACTATTCTGATTAACTGATTCAGTGGTTTCTCTAAAAACTAGTGGTTAATATTCTTGGTTTCCTGAAACCTTGACGGAGACTGTCAATGAAATCCTATTCTTTCCCGTATTTGATTTATCTGTTCGTGATGTGGGACGAAGCAAAAGGCAGGAGCGGAAGTGAAGGAACTATATAATCACTGTATGCTACCACTAGGGTTAACTTAAGAAACGACACCAAAAAACTACCGGAAGTGAAGGAACTATATAATCACTGTATGCTACCACTAGGGTATCTTAAGAAAGGACACCAAAAAAAACTACCGGAAGTGAAAGAACCAAATATTTCTATATACTGCCACTCGGTCTCGATTGTTTGTTTGTTTGTTTGTTGGCTTTATAGTGCTGTGAACAGCTAGGTTTATTTTGAGGCGGGTCGTCTTGTACTACCTGTGGCTACCTGATGGAATAACGTAAGGGAAATCCGTCGCATACCTTCGAAAGCAATTAGGATAATTAGTCTTGCCGAGTTTGCCTAACACAACCCTGTCAGCACTGACCGTACCAACTGACATTTGTAGAGAGAGTCCAACCTCGGATCCAAAAATGTCTGAACTATAAGACAAGTATGTATCCCTTATAAACCAAGAGAAACAAATCAGTTACCCTTCGTCAGATTTTACGAAGACAAGCTTTACACAAAACCAAGTTGGAATACTTAATTAGCATAAAAGATGTTCATTTTTGAAAGAATTAAAAACTTATAGAAAGTATTAAATGTACATTTACTTTTAAGTCAAATACAACATGTGAGATTGTTCAAGCGATGTTTGATAATTAAAAACAGTTTAAGAATTATTCCATAATATTTGATATAATAGCAACTCTGTGACTCAATAACTAAGAACACATGAGCTGGACTTTTCTAACGACCCTGTAATCGTTCATTGGAGACTTATGTTATCCCTACAAATTGCTAATTCGTAGGGAGGCAATTTTTCAATGGCGAAACAAAATGGTTAGGATGTCTACTAAATCAAACTGGGGGTGTCGACATAATTTCTGCTGTGAGTGTAATTTCCAAAACTCATCCCCATTGATAGCATGTTGTCATTCCATCTCTCTCTATATATACAAGTTTCTTATGTATACGATTATGTTAGCAATTAGCGTAGATAATAAAAATCAGTAAATTAAATGACATTAATTATGGCCTGGTGTAAAAACCTTATGTTATATTCTCTGTTAAAAATTGAGCCTTAATAAGCAATCATGATGAAAGAAACTAACTGATTGCCTGCAGGCTTTGAAGTGGCTGTAACACACTGCGATAAAAAGCTACTAATTTTCTTGCGTTTTGCAAGCCTGAAATCTCCGTTTTGATCACGGGAAAGACCAAAGCTCGTATTTATGTACAGTGCATCGGATTGGCGTGGCAGTCACATGGATGTGTGGTTTAATGTGACTGACTATGAAATCGTTATTTATTGCAATGGTGTTATTTTCGTTGAATTTGTCGTTACTTTGAATTTATATGATGGATGATGAACAGGTAGATGATCATGCATTAAATGTGCAAGATTTATCCGCGAAATTATGCGCCGACAAAAATGGATATTTTGCAAAACAACGGAAACATAAATTTACAGTATAAAATACAACAAAAACTGGTGAAAATTACATACCTTTAATTTGTGAAATAGTGGTGATAACGTGTGTGTCCATGTCATGTTGAATGAGATCAAATCAATTAATATGATCAATACCATGATCAGATTAGATTTATCACAAGATTAAGATTATTACATAACTCAACCCATGAGAATATAAATGATAGTTATCCAATTATTGTCCATACATACATACATACATACATACATACATACATACATATGTAAATGAATGTCGAGTTTATATTCGATCGTAATGCTTTCCACTATCCAAATACGTAACGTTATGTGATTATTGTTACGAAATACAATAATATTATGACATAAATGTATTGTATTGTTTGTGTGTTCCTCAGAGTTCATTAAATTTCAGGTAATTATTTGACTTTTAAATACTTAATGAACCCTAGATAAATGCCATATGGAATATCGATTATTTTCTTTGCTTCTCGTCAGCAGTTTACTTAATTTTCTTTCTTCGGATGTTCAGACACGTGGCTGCTTCCAGGGTTTTAGAGTCTATATTGAACCAAATACTGAGACCACAAGTCATCATGATATAGGGGTTAAGATTGCTCCTCGCCATCTAAATTTTTTACATTTCTATCAAACACTCTGGATTGTCCACACTCTCCACCTAGGTATAACATTTAGGTTCTTAGCATCAATGACGAGTCTTAGGATGACGATACAGCTGTATGATGTAGCATCACTGACGAGTCCTAGAAGGACGAAACAGCTGTATGATGTAACATCACTGACGAGTACTAGAAGGAAGAAACGGCTGTATGATGTAGCATCACTGACGAGTACTAGAAGGACCAAACAGCTGTATGATGTAACATCAATGACGAGTCCTAGAAGGACGAAACAGCTGCATGATGTAACATCACTGACGAGTCCTAGAAGGACCAAACAGCTGTATGGTGCAGTTTTATTCATTGTTTCACTCTACTGTATCTAACTAACTGAAATCTTTGGTTTTGGGAACTGTTATTGTTGCTTCCTAAAACTCTATAAAACCACAAACGGATAAATTGTAATTTCGGATAAACATATGGATATTGAGATGTTTGTATATTGCATATCGCTTATCCGAAATATCCCCCCTACTGCTACAGATATAGAGGCTCATGAAACTCCCTTTCATCTCAAATGAAATAAGATTCGAAAAAGGTTTGGTAGAATACTGCAGATAGTTTTAAATTATTATCTTTATAATAAAAAGAATAAAGTTTTGTATATATATGTAATACCATTTGTGTTGTCGTCGACGACTCATCACGTGATAGATTCAAGAGGTTTAGATTTCAAACGAAAACATTATAATGTATCAGATAGAAAGCTTTAATCAAGGATAACTCACTGTATGTCTTAATATGCCACTTTTTTGATGTCAGGAGATTTACAGATATGTCAAATGATGTTAAATTCAATTAAATCCTTTCCGAGGGAAAATAAAGATGAATAATGAATTATCGAAAGCTTTAATTACAAAGTTATGGCTGTGAAAACATTTATGATATTAAACAACAAAGAAACACCACTTCTGAACAAATGCGTAGTAACACCGTCATGATCTCTGGTTTTTATTAAGTATACGTTGAATTTCGTACCTGAACATTTGTGAAACGCCAAATTTGTTCAAAAGAGGCGGAAAATATTCTCTTGTTTGTTTTAATTAAATATAAACATTTAATAACATTTTGCTATTATCAGAATATTGTCACACTGAAAGAATATTTCGTCAGTCTTTAACTCATTAGCCATACAATGAACACTTATTTTATTGTAATTTTTTTATTGTAATTTTTGTATTGTTTTACGAGTCATTGACAATGTCCCAAGGAACGAGATTTGTTTCACCATTTACGAGATTGATTTTTTCACAAGGTACGAGATTTGTTTCACCAGGTACGGGATTTGTTTCACAAGGTACGAGATTATTTTTTCACAAGGCACGAGATTTGTTTCACCAGGTACGAGATTGATTTTTTCACAAGGTACGAGATCTGTTTCACCAGATACGAGATTTATTTCACCAGGTACGAGATTGATTTTTTCACAAGGTACGAGATTTGTTTCACCAGGTACGAGATTTATTTCACCAGGTACGAGATTTGTTTAAGATTAATCGAGTATACGTTTTGAACATATTTATGTACTCTAAATTTAACGGCGTCGTTAAATTGTTACTTTCAATAAATATGACCAAAACTAGGTACAATAAAGCTACATTTGACGACATACGCAAAAGTGTAAAGGTGTAGAGCTTACAGGATACAAGGCACTGTCGAGACCAATTGAATTGAATTACAACAAAATACAACATATGTGTCACTTCACTAGCTCAAGGTAGTTCGTTGTAATACAAAAATGATATCGGATATTTTAGACTATTTTTAACACACTGAACGGCTTTTGAACGGAGTAGGTTTTTAAATACTTATTGGACAATGTTTAGGAACACATTCGAATATGTTTTAACAGTTTTGGACATATTGGACCATTTCTAACATACTGGACAGTTGATGCAAATATTGAATAGAATTTTGTTGAACATATAGGTAAATGGTTTAACATACTGAACTTTTTCAAACAAGTTTCTTGTATACTGGACAGTGTATGAACATATTGGACACTGTGTTTACACATTGGGGGTTTTAAAACATATTTCACGAACAAATTGTACAGTGTTTAAACTTATTGGACAATTTTTTTATTACTTGCAATATTCCTACGCCGTTGGAGGTTCCTGAGCTGATAACAGGTAAACCAGAAGATTTTGTCAATATCAAGAAAGCTTTTAGACTACAATGGTGTCCATGCCCAGCTCTGGAAATTTTGTCAGTACTCACCATTAAAGAGAGAGAGAGAGGGAGGGGGGGGGGGAGAGAGAGAGCCTGACAGACGGACAGAAAAACAGTCAGTCACTCAAATAACGATAGATACATGCTCAACGATATAGAGCCGTGGTCTTCCAATTTGTATTTTTCTATCTGTAAGTGCTTCAAACTGTGATAGGTTGGTCTCTCTGTATCGGCTCTGTGATCTGGAATGACTTTGCTACTAAACACTTGAAGGGGAAGCAATGAAGGCACCAGGCATCATGTTTTCGTGCCATCCCCTAGTCCCAGTAGCTGTGAGAGGGGTGGGTGCTCTACGCGTTTTATCGCAGTATTCTGTAACCTTTATCGTTTCTCCTAAGACCACTAACTACCCCACAAAGGCATTCCTAACTACAAAGACGCGATTTATACTGATCTCGTGTCACGTGATCAGCTACTCGAATCACCTGTACACCGTGTCGGTATGCCCCTTTGATGTTTTAAATCCAATTATTTGTGTGTATAAACTCCCTGCAAGACGATTACTTTCCCGCCCTCCACAGCCCAGCTAATACCAACATATAATCGCTACTATTATCTGTGTCAACAAACCTAGCTTTAGAACTACGTAGTCTGAATGGATTTAATTTTCTTTTAAACTACCCGGCTATTGATTCCAATTGGTTAGCGGCGAACATCAAAGAGAAGGCAAACTTACGCGATTGGCGGGCGGTAATTCCAAAGAGGTTTCAGTATGGGATGGAAATCGGAATCTTCTCAAGAAAAATGTTAACTTTATAAAGAACTTTAACAGTGAAGGGTGGAGATCTGTGTTGGACTTAACACTTCACAGTGAGTATATCTTACTGGAGGGATTTTACTAACTGTAGACAGGAGTGTTCACAGGTTTTTTTTCACGCCAGGCGACAAAAAAGGAGTATCGTTAGAGGTGCAGTGTTGCAGCTTCTGTTGGACCACCGTGAGAGAGCGGATGTGTATATGACTGTCTGAAACGATTCAACAACACTATGGCCACGGCTATAGCTACTCCACGTCCCCTACACTTTCATCCGGTAAGTCTTCAGTCACCCAAGGCATGGTGTTTCTGTGTTGCTTATCTTATATATATATATATATATATACGCTGGCTCCCCTTTAATTTTTTGTCTTTCTCTCTGTTTTTGTTTTGGTTTTTCTTTATTTTTATTTTAGTTGGCTATTCTGGGGATTTTTTTTCTTTTGATTTCATATTTCGCATGTTTTCTGTTGCTTTTTTGTTTGAATCTACTGACTCCTTCCTTGCTTATCTTTTTATTTGTTAATTTTTGCGGTTCCTCTCTTGCTTGTTTTCTCCTTTCTGTATTGGTGGTTCCGCGTTCTTTCCTATAAGATGGGCTCCTGTATATCTTGTTTATCATTAACCTTCTATCTGGGCCTTTCCTTTTGGTTTGGTGATTCGGTCCTTAACCATGATAAGGTATGACGTTCCATATCTGTGCACCACTTCTAGACATTCACTAATTTTATGTTCCTAATTCCATACTAATGACCTTAATGATATGCCATTTTCAGCTGTACTATTGTAAGCTAAGATGCTTACATCCATATATTATGCCATTCATTCAAGCAACTGACAAACACAATGGAATGAAATTGATCGGACAACATACAAACATATGAATACGCTCACGTTGATAATCACAATGAATATAATTAGGAGTTATTTTATAACCCAAATATATCTTACATAAATTTCTTGTCTAAAATTATAAAGTAATTTACCATCGTTTTATAAATATTTATGTTTGGTACTGGGTGTAATAGTATTTAGGAAACAGTCTCCCCTCACTGACAAATCTGTACAGCTACCTACCGGTGAACGAGAAGTAGCACAGCATTTACTCAAACGAATAACTTCATTACTGTTGAAGAACAAACATTTCTATTGTAAACAATTGATTTGTATAGTTTCCATTGGTTCATTCGTCATAACACTCTCACACATACACTTACTGTATACAAGGTAGGCAACTTCTAGTGTCAGTGACTTGTATTATTTATTAAGTAAGTTAAATAATTTGAAATTAAACGAACTATGATTTCAATGAAATCGGTGTATCAAATTATTTTACACTTTTACTTTATTCATTAAGACGAAAAACAGGAGTGTAAGATTCTAATCACAAATAAAGATATTTTTGTATTCAAACCTTTTTCCTTAACACAACGAGAAAAATAATTTTCATACATAGGCAATCGTGTGACAACATACTGTCGATAATTATGTATTACAATCGAAAAGTTTAGACCAAAATTTTGTAATAAACTAAAATATGTCAGAACGACAGGATGAAAGTAAACTTTTAAGGACATTGATGACTTACGATATAAACTAAAGTATTAGGACACCTAGTTATCATTGTAATATCATGATATAATGAACTAAGTGTGTACATGATTAAATAAGTATAGCGGGTGATTTTTCAAATGAGATTGGCTAAATAGGAATAATAAAATAGATTTAGAACTTCTACGGTAGAGTAAGTATGGCTAAAAATGCTTTAGTATTACTTCAGGACTTTAGACAATAAACTAAAATTTAAGTTTAATCGTAACTTTTCATAGTGAATCTCAATATGAGCATCAATATTAATAAGTCAATTGTAGGAATGAACCAAAATATGAGTACGCAAAAATTAATAGGAAAGCAGTAATCCAGTCAGAGTGTCCATATCAACCATAATTTACTATTTTCAATATCAACTGAAACATCATAGATACTTAATGATAAATGGATATGTTCCTTGTATATTGACCTGTTTATCTCGTCAAGTTTTTTATGATTTTCAGTTGAAACAATAGAATACAGTGTTTTGTTTTCAATAATTATCACAGCAATTTTTACGACTTTTACTTTGAATGCCGATTTCTCCTGGTTGATGACGTTGTATTGATACTATCAACTTTTGTATCTTTGCTATATACCAATGTTCATATGGAATAACGTTAGTTTTATATTAAATATATTTAAGATATGATTACAAAGTGAATAATATGTAGGAAGGATAATTTAATAGTGGACTGACTGTGTTGATACATGTAGGTGATGTATGGATTAAACCTGGGCGGCTCTGATTCATCCGTCGAAAATCGGATGATTCTGATTAGAATCAGCACAAACGATCTTTACCATGGTATTTAGGAAAATTACACAAAGGACAGGCAGGTGATTGGCACCTTTAAACACAAAGTTTGAATTAGATACAGTAGAACCAAATACTGAGGTAAACTGCATGATACAGCTGTGTTGTCCATCCAAAACCCGTCGATGTTGCTCGGGGCCTGATAGTGAAACCTAGTAGATGACAGAGGAAAATCTATTCCGAAGCAAAGTCAAACTCTAGACAGGGAGTTGGACTAATCCCGATCTTTCATTACAAGAAAACAAACTTGCTTCACTTAATAATACATAAAAAGTTTTCTATAAATTCAATACTGTAAAATAACGTTCTATAAAAAATCGCAAAAGGAAAGATATTGTATTATAATGTAATTTAAACAATAAGTGAAGTTAAAGTACTCATTCTGTTTTTGTAAGAATTAACACCAGAGAGAAGAGATTAATATAGATTTACCAATGATATACTACTTACTTATCTGGCGAGTTTCTCCAAGTGATGTTCACATCTGTAACAGAAATACGAAATGTATTAACCACTATTACATAGGTGTTCTTTTCTCCAAGTGATGTTCACATCTGTAACAGAAATACGAAATGTATTAACCACTATTACATAGGTGTTCTTTTCTCCAAGTGATGTTCATATCTGTAACAGAAATACGAAATGTATTAACCACTATTACATAGGTGTTCTATTCTCCAAGTGATGTTCATATCTGTAACAGAAATACGAAATGTATTAACCACTATTACATAGGTGTTCTATTCTCCAAGTGATGTTCATATCTGTAACAGAAATACGAAATGTATTAACCACTATTACATAGGTGTTCTATTATTCTTCTGCTTGATTACCAAAATGTTTGTGGTTTATGTAAAACAGGTATACGATTTATTGTTTGGATTTTGATACATTTTTTTTTGTGTTTTTGTTTAGATTTTCTCTTGAGTTTGATTCTGTTTATGGCTGATAGTGTACATCGAATATTTTGTCATTGTTATTCTGAAAGGATAAGAGTATGCTGGGTATTATACACCATATACTCGCAAAAGTTCCACACTTTCATTAGTTTCCATGATAGAAATAAAAGCTCACGACTTCAAAATAAAATTTATATAAACTTTGTTTCAATCTATTTGGTATTACAAATGTACATGCCAAAACACCCAAAGTCAAGAATATCATCATTGTAAGGAATTTAATTTTCTTATTTAATAAAATATATAAATCTATGTTTACACTTTTAGTTTAACCATGAAAATTTCCCGACGGTAACAAGGATGCTGAAAAGAAGGCTCGTAAACACATATAGTTCAATGGAATACATGGATAAGGTAGAAGATGCAAAATACATCCAAATGATGATAATAATTATAAAACTGCGCCATAAATATTTCGAGGAAATTTGGTACCAGGAAACAATTTAAGGCTCGAGATGTTTATGTAAATAAACAATGAGGGGCTATCGAATAGACGAATAAATAAATAATACTTACCTGATATCAATTTGTAGGTATCTCATCAATTAATCAGTATGATCAATATCAATTACATATAAAACATCTTTGGTGGCCTACACGATTAATCAGTACAATATATAAGGGAGAGGGTTGATTCACGAACCCTGAAATGTCTTAATTCATTATCGATAAAATTTAGATATACTGTGCGTTTCGTGGGTTTTTTCCACCTTTTCTTAAAGAGGTTTTTGAACCGTTGCTTATTTCTGTAGTTCACTGAAAGTTCTTAGTTGGTGGGCTGGTATTTAAATTGATTTCAATCTATAAACAGAGGTAAAACAGCTTTTAAATATCAATCCCTTTCAAACTTTTTACCGTTTCCTTCACATGGGTTCCGTTCCTGAAAAGTCGAAACAAACAAATGTCAACATGGACAAAACCATCATAACGTAATAAAGTTTATTAAAGGATATTAATCAATAAAGTTAGCAGTTTTATGTTTAATTAATCTAACCATCCCTTCAAAATCTGACCACAAATTAGTGTTAATTCAATAGTAAAGAATTACGCTATCATTAGAGGAGGGGCACTTGTCGAACCGTGACAAACTACCCTTGTTAGGGCTACACAGGTGGGCCGAAAGGTCCTAATAACCACCAGTACTAAGATAAAACAGGGGAGGGGCTCTTTACTCAACCAAACCATCTTGTCCAATATTTTACTCTGCATAATAGTTTACCTCACCGGTGGTCTTGACTCGATGAATGGTTAAAAATTTTCCTAAAACTTTAAGCCTCATTATTCCAAATCAACGTATACGTTCCGGACCATTAAAAGTTACTCAGGAGGAGATTATCTTCTCTCCCTTTAGCAGGACAAGATGGCCACACTAGTAGATATGTAATTGTATAAGACTTGAAAACGTTTTAAATGTCAACATTTATGTGTTTGTATATTTATATGTTAGGGTATTCTATTGTTATATTTCAATTGACCTACAGACAGTACTCATCCCTGTGTGTGTTATATCGATATCAAAGTCAGTTGGGCCTCAGCAACGTCATACAGAAACCTTACACCAGGATTACAGGTAGTTCGGGCACCTGCGTGGAATTGTTGACGTAAAAAGTACATCTGTGTGAAAAAACGATATAAACCTTATCATAAAATATGTTTACATTTCCAGTCTAGAAATAGCTGTGATTGAGCTACTTTAAGTACTGTATATTCATATATTTTTGTGGGTTTTCCAAAAAATGCTTTTTCGTGGATAAATCAAGACCAAAAATTTATACATATATATTAATATATACTTACTTTAACGGTTCGTGATTATATATAACTTCGCGGATTAAAGGTGCCTACGAAATCAATGATTTTACAGTACTTTTCCTTCTCAAAAATGAAATTCATATATATATTAATATCGCTTATATTGAGCTTAACTCACTATTATCTTATTTGAGATAAAAACATGAATTTCGAGTGGAAAAATTGTCTTATGTCTTCTTGGTTTGACAGTCGATACTGATATTGCTTGGAGAATTATCTTAAATAATTTTTTACATTCTTACATAGAGAATCTCCAAAATTTCAGTAAATCATACATTTTTAAGGCGCTGAACTTTCGCGGCTTTCCCAGAAATAAACATGTTCTATGTCACTTGATATCTTTGATAAATCTTGATCGCAATCCATGTCAACCTTTATTTTGGACACATCAATTCGTGAATTTAAATTACCGAAGAATTCAACGGAAATAAATCCCCGACGAAAATTAATGACCTTACAGTATGTGGTTTAATTACCTCCCTTTTAATCAAGATGTTTGCTAGGTTTTCCTTGTGTTCTTCCTTGCTTAGGCCCCTGGCATCACCGAACCGTTCTAGAAGGACGATGCAGCTGTACAATACATAAAGTTTTAAACATTCGTCATATAACGTTCGTAAAACTATTTTTTTCAAAAAGGAAAGAAATAAATAAAATGTAATGTTTTTTAACAGTATGAAAAACATATCAGTGTAGAATTGGAAATAAACAACTTGTCGAATGTATAAGGTATATAACTGAATCTGATACATAGGTATGAGTTATATATATATTAAGCATTACAAATGAATAACAAAGAATGTATTCACCAACTACTATATTACATCTATTTGTTGTTTGTAAATATTGCAGTCTACAGTAAGAAATATTTACATAGGGTTGTTTTGGGTCAAAACCTATCTGAACCCTGGGATATATAGAAACGGTGACTCACACTGTTAAAGGTTTGCTAACCAGGTAATTTAACAAATCTTCAAAGCGCTACCTGTAACCGAAAGCTTACACCTGTGATAAATCTAATTACATGATTCAGAGTGCAGGTATAACTCCTTCTAGTAAGATGGTACATAGGCCTAGTGTTTGACTGAATGAATACATCTAGCTGTCTTTGCCACGGGGTAAGGCGGGCTGAGATTTACACACTTTATGTATAGCGATTAGGCACGTGTCATATGGTTCGGCCCTTCCCCCTGGGGTACTCACGGTACCGGTCAGTCAGACACGAGAAACGATGCTGACCACATGCGCTCCTAATTAGGTATAGCACTGTGATGGTTGGGAAGGTGGGATTTCATTCTGACTTCAGGCAACTTTATAGTTTTGTCAGATGAAACATTGGCTGAACACAAATGTTGACATTCAAGAAATTCGTATTAGATACAGCATGAGGAGAATGTTTTATTCTGACAAAGGTATCTACATACCTGTCTTAATAACCTATCTACTTACATAGCGATAACAGGTATGTAGCATAAATTTGACTATTTTGATAAGTGAATATCATGCTTTTGTCAGACTTTTAAGGTGATCATGATCGCATTTGAATGATATTCTTATGAAAGAACATTTGCATTTTGATTTTTCCCTATCAATTCTATTTGTATCTGTCATTCATATCGTAAATGAATACAATCTGACGACAGTTCAACAGTTAAATAAATAATGTTAGCTGACAGCGCAGATGTAACGGTTACAGAAAGATATTGAACTTGTGAAGGAAGGAATAGGTGTTACAAAATTGATGTAATCATTTGTATGCATTACTGAACCAAGTCTTCTTAAATTATTATCGTTTTCTGTATGTATAGATAAACCAAGTCTTACTAAATTATTATCATTTGCTGTATGTATAGATAAACAAAGTCTTACTAAATTATTATCATTTTCTGTATGTATAGATAAACAAAGTCTTCCTAAATCATTATCATTTTCTGTATGTATAGATAAACAAAGTCTTACTAAATTATTATCATTTTCTGTATGTATAGATAAACAAAGTCTTACTAAATTATTATCATTTTCTGTATGTATAGATAAACAAAGTCTTATTAAATCATTATCATTTTCTGTATGTATAGATAAACAAAGTCTTCCTAAATCATTATCATTTTCTGTATGTATAGATAAACAAAGTCTTACTAAATTATTATCATTTTCTGTATGTATAGATAAACAAAGTCTTACTAAATCATTATAATTTTCTGTATGTATAGATAAACAAAGTCTTACTAAATCATTATCATTTTCTGTATGTATAGATAAACAAAGTCTTACTAAATTATTATCATTTTCTGTATGTATAGATAAACAAAGTCTTACTAAATTATTATCATTTTCTGTATGTATAGATAAACAAAGTCTTACTAAATTATTATCTTCTAAATGCACAAATGAATTAAATATTACAAATTATTATTTTGTATATACGTTACTGGGTTATGTCTCACGAAATTATCATTTTGTGTGTGAATTACTGAACTCTAAGCCTTACAAAGAGTTAGTGATGTGTAAAAATTTCAGTACATACTCTTACAAATAATTCGTTTCGACGTAAGTCTTACATAAATTATCTGTTATAGTCTTGACATTAATAAATCATTGGATGTTGAAATTAGACACCGTGTATTCTGTGAAGTTTCTTTCGGACTACGGTGATCTGGAAATGAAATCATTTGATTTGTTAAAAAAAGATTATCTGATAATAATGATACCGGCAAAATTATAAGAATATCCAAGAAATATTTTTTCTTCCGAAATTGATAAGAAGCTTAATTTAAAGATTGTTGATCAATTTAAAAAAGATTCAAAATTTCAGCAGTTTACTTGTAAAGATTTTTTTGTTTTTGGTTTTTTAGAAACCAAGATAAAAAATTTGTAAACAAAATATCAAATACAATACAAAATAACAAAATAAAAAAAATCTTACCCGAGTTTCCATTTATATAAAATTCATGGGGGAAAGGGGTTTTTGGTTTTCGTTTTTTTGTTTGTTTTTTGTTTTAATCTAACATGAAAAGGAAACGAATGCAAGATTCTGTTTATCATGTAACTTGCATATATATTCGAAAACAGCATTTAATTAGACTGATTCAAAAGTTAGATAGGCGATATTCTTCCTCTATATCTCTGTCCTTGATGATGTCATAATAGCATATGACAAATTGAAGTTATGACGTCACAATGGAAGCAATAGGAACCTTCAATAAATCACAGCTCCGTTTAATTGTTTCTCAGTTAATATCCATGTTTTTATAACTAATTTGTATAACCGGTTCATGGGATGTGTAAGAAAGTGTAGGATCGCGAGATATATTTATATATATGTTATTATCACAGGGAAGTTGTATAATTGACATTATTATTATCATGTGATAAAATAGGATTTTGGTTATTTCTGCGTCATGTTGTACATTTACATATAATTTTGTTTTATGTAGATTAATCACATGCAGTATTGATTATCAAGAGTTTAAGTTGACAGAAACAATTTTTGATGTAGATCGTACAAGGGATATTAGCATACAATTTTCAAATCTACATCTTAATTTCGATACTGATCATAAAGGAAAGTGAATTGAATACAAACCTAATCCCTTGCTCTACGCTTGACAATAAATATGTTTGAATCAATATAAAAAATACACGTTGAAAACATGTAACACAGATTACGCATGATGTGAATTTTACTCTAATATGACGTACATGGGAATCAATTTTCATCACTTAATGTTAAATACAATGTTTCCCCTGCATCTGGGGAATCAAGATAAACTGTAAAGGTCCCCCATGCCTCTGGGGAATCAAGATAAACTGTAAAGGCCCCCCTGCCTCTGGGCAATCAAGATAAACTGTAAAGGTCCCCCCTCTGTCTCTGGGGAATCAAGATAAACTGTAAAGGTCCCCCCTCTGTCTCTGGGGAATCAAGATAAACTGTAAAGGCCCTCCTGTCTCTGGGGAATCAAGATAAACTGTAAAGGCCCCCCTGCCTCTGGGCAATCAAGATAAACTGTAAAGGTCCCCCCTGCCTCTGGGCAATCAAGATAAACTGTAAAGGTCCCCCCTGCCTCTGGGCAATCAAGATAAACTGTAAAGGCCCCCCTGCCTCTGGGCAATCAAGATAAACTGTAAAGGTCCCCCCTGCCTCTGGGGAATCAACATAAACTGTAAAGGTCCCCTCTATCTCTGGGGAATCAAGATAAACTGTAAAGGTCCCCCCTCTGTCTCTGGGGAATCAAGATAAACTGTAAAGGCCCCCCCCTGCCTCTGGGGAATCAAGATAAACTGTAAAGGTCCCCCCTCTGTCTCTGGGGAATCAAGATAAACTGTAAAGGCCCCCCTGCCTCTGAGGAATCAAGATAAACTGTAATGCCCCCTGCCTCTGGGGAATCAAGATAAACTGTAAAGGTCCCCCATGCCTCTGGGGAATCAAGATAAACTGTAAAGGCCCCCCTGCCTCTGGGGAATCAATATAAGCTGTAAAGGTCCCCCCTGCCTCTGGGGAATCAATATAAACTCTAATGGCCCCCCTGCATCTGGGGAATCAATATAAACTCTAAAGATCCCCCCTGCCTGTGGGGAATCAAGATAAACTGTAAAGGTCCCCCCCTGCTTCTGGGGAATCAAGATAAACTGTAAAGGTCCCCCCTGCCCCTGGGGAATCAAGATAAACTGTAAAGGCCCCCCTGCCTCTGGGGAATCAAGATAAACTGTAAAGGTCCCCCCTGCCTCTGGGGAATCAATATAAACTGTAAAGGTCCCCCCTGCCTCTGGGGAATCAAGATAAACTGTAAAGGCCCCCCTGCCTCTGGGGAATCAAGATAAACTGTAAAGGTCCCCCCTGCCTCTGGGGAATCAAGATAAACTGTAAAGGTCCCCCCTCCTGTCTCTGGGGAATCAAGATAAACTGTAAAGGCCCCCCTGCCTCTGGGGAATCAAGATAAACTGTAAAGGCCCCCCTGCCTCTGGGGAATCAAGATAAACTGTAAAGGTCCCCCCTCCTGTCTCTGAGCAATCAAGATAAACTGTAAAGGTCCCCCCTGCCTCTGGGGAATCAAGATAAACTGTAAAGGCCCCCCTGCCTCTGGGGAATCAAGATAAACTGTAAAGGTCCCCCATGCCTCTGGGCAATCAAGATAAACTGTAAAGGTCCCCCTGCCTCTGGGGAATCAAGATAAACTGTAAAAGCCCCCCTGCCTCTGGGGAATCAAGATAAACTGTAAAGGTCCCCCATGCCTCTGGGCAATCAAGATAAACTGTAAAGGTCCCCCCTGCCTCTGGGGAATCAAGATAAACTGTAAAGGCCCCCCTGTCTCTGGGGAATCAAGATAAACTGTAAAGGCCCCCCTGCCTTTGGGGAATCAAGATAAACTGTAAAGGCCCCCCCCCTGCCTTTGGGGAATCAAGATTTTAAACTGTAAAGGTCCCCCCTGCTTACTTTGATGTAATAAATATATCTTAATAATGACGAACAGTTAGAACTATTTACGGAAAAGTAGGAAATTGACCGGCAATAACTGTAACAAGCTCTGAAGTACCTACTTAGGAGTTAAAGGGATATAACACAGACGTAGTTTCCTCCTTAAGCCACAGGAGAGTTCTTATAATGTCTCGATCCATAAGTCGTTAATACTAACAGATACACAATACTTATACTCTCCCTTCGTCCCAAAATAGATTGACAACTTTCTAACAGTCGACTCGTCCCAAAATAGATTGACAATTTTCTAACAATTTTCTAACAGACGAGTCGTCCCAAAATAAATTGACAATTTTCTAATAGACGACTCGTCCCAAAATAAATTGACAATTTTCTAACAGACGACTCGTCCCAAAATAAATTGACAATTTTCTAATAGACGACTCGTCCCAAAATAAATTGACAATTTTCTAACAGACGACTCGTCCCAAAATAAATTGACAATTTTCTAATAGACGACTCGTCCCAAAATAAATTGACAATTTTCTAACAGACGACTCAAAAACGTGTGTGGTAATGTTGTTCTCTACTCAATTATTCAAATATGCATGTAGCAATGATTCAATAATACATGAAATACATCGTACCCTGTCAATACACAGAATTTAACACAACGAGAAGTAAATTTAAAATCTTTTAACAATAGATTACATGCTGGAGTATATATCCACACCAACTGAACCATTATAGGTAAACAAGGCAGTATAGCCGGAATAGCGAGCGCGGAATTGTCCCTTCCTAACTTTTCACGTGACGAATCATGTTTCAACAGACGAAAGTTAGTCACATTCAAAATCACTGCTATACAGATTGTTAATATTTGACGAGTTCAAGTTTCGTTATTCTGCAAGGTAGAAAAAGAATCGATAAAACCCAAATATCTTGAGAAATTTACAAGAGACAAAACAAATGAAAAAATATACAATTCAATTCAAAGTATCGTGAAAAAAGAGATCTTTCAGTTCAAAGGATTGTACACAGGACTGTCCGCCCTTAAATTGGACACATGATTGGAGGGGTGGGGAAGGGGGATGTCCGCAGCTGAACTGGACACATAAAGCCAATGAATAAATACTATGTTTTTTCCATTAATGTTTAAAGCACTACAGTGTCGGTAGTGACAACATACTGGTAGAACCTGGAGCTATATATAAGATATATTAATGTAGGATACACTATATCATAGTACAGAATAGAATTAATGATTTCTAGGGTACTTTTGATCCTGTCCACGAACTGTTCAAATCAGTTTAAGAAAATTAATTGGCTACATGTATCCAGGAAATTAAGTGTCGATGTAGATTTTCAATTACACTTTTATTTATGTTTTGTATCCATTTAAATATCTTTTAAATTTTAGTATTTGAATATCTTAAATATTTCAAGTTTTCTGTCTTTATAGGCGTACACCAGTTTATATATTCCGAAATTTGACGAAAAAAAAGAAAGAAAAAGGAGGTGATATTTCATAGATAGTCGGCGTAGTTCGTTTTCTGCAATAAGACCATGTAGATGTGTACCTTAGCTCGGGCTTAAAGATTGCCTTGTTTGCTATCAGTTTGACAATAAGAAAGTGTTTATATACATACAACTTTGATTATTTCAAGGGACTAGTATTTATATTTAAAAAAATATTTATCGTTACAGCACACGACGATGACGGCAATGAACATGAAGATATCGATGAGAAATGTCCCGGATGTAACTCCTGGTAATTTTCTAAGACTTTGTGCACCGGAAGTCCATCGACCAACTCCCAGTCTACCGCATCCAACATGGCGTCCATCACCGGAAGTACACATTCAGGAAATTATGTCTTCATCATTACGTACGCCTCTTCATCCACTACAGCACATGCGTCAACAACAGGAACTAGCTATGCAGGCAAGACAGCAAGAACAGTTACAGTGCGAACAATTTAACTTTGAACTTCATCAAGCGCGTCTTCTTCAGCAAAATGTTTTGGCAACCGGAAGACAGTTTGTACCAACACCTTCGACAATGTCGTTGCCACCCACTATGGGCAATGCCCCAATATCACCTCCTGTGACGTTAGTACAACAACAGTGTCACACCCCAAAACAATTATCCCCCGCACCAGCGTCTGAAGCTGATATTCCTTGGTGGAGTGTACAAACTGGTACAACACCGGTTCCGCCTGATATAAAACCAGAAATTCACTCCCACTTTTTATATGCTCAGCAGACGGGGGGCGTGGCCGATCTTCAGTACCATGCCCACATCGCTTCCGTCATGCATGGAATGAAACCAGCAATTACTCCAACTCGACGATGTAGACGCTGTAGATGTCCAAACTGTCAAAATTCTAAAAATTCTGACAATCCCGCTAAAAAGAAACAGCATATTTGTCACATTCCGGGTTGTGGAAAAGTGTACGGGAAAACCTCGCATCTGAAAGCTCATCTACGATGGCATTCTGGGGAAAGGCCATTTGTGTGTAATTGGTTGTTCTGTGGCAAAAGTTTCACGCGATCAGATGAACTACAGCGTCATCTGCGGACGCATACAGGAGAAAAAAGGTTCGGCTGTCCAGAGTGTGGAAAAAGATTCATGCGCAGTGACCACTTAAGTAAACACGTGAAAACGCACGAGAACAAAAAGTTAAAACAAACATCAATCGATTCAAGTGAAGACGCATGCGCTGTCGACAGTGATGACGAAGACATCGATGTTGATGGTCTAGATGAGGATTCCGATGTAATGGACGAAAATATCGATATTTCGTGTGATTACCAACAAAATTAAAACCAACTATGTAGTGGAGAGTGATAGAACTGTGATATTATGTAACTCATAGAGTTTTTATTTTTTCCCAAGTTTCTTTATAAGATTTCTAATAATTAAAACTTTGCTGTGTATTTTATTATCTCTATCTTTATGTTGAGATCGATTGTATAGCGTTGTTTTATACAGAATAGTGCTGGCAAATATAAGTTGACAACGAGATCACAAAGAAAAGAAAGATTTACTTCTATTTATTTTGTTAATAATTCCTATAAACGGTCGCCCAAGTTATCATAACTTTGAAAGGTTATATCTTTGATATACGAAATAATCCTCCAATATCTGTAACACCTTTTATATCAATAATTGGATATCAATATATATTTTGATATCTCGCATGACTCTTTTATCTCGTTATACTTCTTTAATCTCGATATATACAGTACCTTTATTCCCAGTGGATAAATGTGCAGGATAATATATCCTTTATTCGACATCTTCATTGCCTTCTTTGTCTCGAAATTAGCGTTATCTTTTTTTTCGGATACACTTTTTGCCTTCTTTATATCGATAAATATATATGACCCCTTTATCTCGAAATAAATACAATACCCTTTCTCAGATTCCATAATACCTGGTGACATCTTAGAGTCCTTTTATCTAATTATCTGGGTTTCGGTTTATCATGATCATGCAAGTTCGACATAGGGGGACTGGCTGTTTACAAATGTCTGAAATAACAGTGCTATTGATTACGATTTATTTATTTTTGGAAAAATAAATCTTACAAAACACTCGCTGGTTGTTGTTGTTGTTTACCTGCTTTATTGTTTTATGTAAATGTACATAACTGTGATCAATTGTAGTTTTAAAACAATAAAACAATATATACTGTTTAAATATTTAATTAATCAAATGAAAGATTAATCACTTGGTTATTTAAATTATCTTAACTGTTGAAATGACGTTTAGCAATATATATTTAACAGGATTTTGTAGTTGGACAAAATGTTAGCAACAAAACAAAATAAATTTGAATGAAAACGATTCCTTTGGGTCGTTTCTCCTCTGAACTGTGTGTGGGGTTGTTAGCATTACCAATGATATTCTGTCTACCTACATTGTCTACCTCAGAATAGCGGTACCATGTACACGTTTCAGTTCACCGACCAAAACAGATCAGTCGCAATGTTTACCTCAACACAAGTGACTAAAATATGAATAAATAGATAAACAAATAGATAAAATTTCACCAAATGTTGAAGTTCTGATTTGATTATAGATCTCCTAAGCACAATATAGCTTAATCACGACGGACAGGCGGACGGACGCCACAATCTCACTGGATTTACGGAACAGCTAGGATAAAAAAAATTTCTACATTGTGTATAACGGAAATCCAACAGCTATTGATCTGACTTTTAAAAAAACTATAACTCCCTAAGCGGTTACATAGAAGTCGCCTATATGACCAAACAAGTGTATCTGTTTCAGTATCTTTTAAATTAAATAGTCCTGGCGTATTGAAACATTCGAAAATTATACCATTCATGTATGTTTCAGTAGATAGCTGGTTTGATCTCTCCGTAAAGACAGTCAGTGTAACAGTTGGTGAGTATTTCACTGAACAACATACCAGAGGCCCGTCACATACTTTCAAAATTAAGGGCACGACTCCGACAGCACTGGTTGATCTGTTTCTCATTTTCCTGAGCAAAAAGTAGGGGCGTCCAATCACACACTTCGGGTCTTTACCAGAGGTTACTTTAACCATGGACTGAGCTATTGCGGTAGATGACGTCACAATACTGTCACATAATTGACATAATATTTGTCAGGAACTCTTTCGTTAAGGAGGATATGATGGATACGCCCTTAAGTATCAAATTAACTACGATATACAATTACAGCGATTTCTTCAACTTACAATTGAAACTGACTTTTAAAGACAAGCTTCAATCGAACATTGCCTATCGTTTCATTTTGGTCCGGATATGATAAAAAATATCCAATTTCACGCATCAGAGAATCTATCCTCATCACGGTTCAATAGTTATTTGTAAGTTCTGGGCTTGTTTCTTATCATATAATATCGTTGAAGAACGTATATAATTGTCGTTCCGCTGCACAGATGTCATGTACAAAGTTTTGTCACCCGAACATACAAATTCTTCTTTTCTCCTTTTAACAAAATTAAATTCAGTTCAGTCATAAATATATTAATTATCAAAAAGGAATGCGTGGTAAGGGAATGGTATACACGATTTTCTATTTTATTTTTATTTTTTCTTTTTGTCACGTTTTAATTAAATGATATTTTATTTACAAGTTGCAAGTTGATAATGTTTATAATCACTCCACGCCACGAAGACAAAAATAGGACCCTGGTTTGGATTGCTCCTCAATAACCGAACCGTAAATAAACTTTAACTGTATCAGATAAACAATTTTTACCTTTATTAGAATAAACAAAAAATACAGAGAAACATTAAACACTCAGATCCTTTAGATATTCCCAATTATGTAATTTATGTAAACCGGGCTCAATGTCTTGTGTTATTTTATACTGTTGACAAAACTGATATAACACATCTCTGATTGCGTTGTCAGTCCTTCTGTTTACAAAGCAGTTTAGGAATTAGACAGTTGTTATCGGACTTCAAACATCGCTCGTGTCGTGTAAAAATCTTACCTGCCAGTTTTTTCTGTAATGACGATTATAAACACACATGGAATTCATTCATAAATGGGGATTTTATTATTTTACGAAACTAAGACTAGACAGATATATTTGCTGACTTTATATATTATATATTATTCAAAGATTATAGTTTCCATGAGGAAAAGTGCCGTTCAGATGTGATATTTAGGATATTGAGAGTTGTACGAAGGCCCGTCATACAGAGGTGAAATTTGACAGACTGTCAAAAAACCATATTCAAGTGGCCGTTGTAGATATGGTCAATATGTACGCCGAAGATAGACGCCGGCCGCCAAAATGAAGTTACTAAGCGAAATGATAAGATGCTTAAAGCAATTTATTTTAAATATTTAGTTATTTGTTTGTTTTGGTATCACGTCACGTGAACAGACAATGTTGTTTTGAGGCGAGGTCTCCTTGTAGTAATTGGTTGCTGCCTCACTGAACAACATACGCGTGGCCCATCGCTTGCCATCCACTGATGGTGCAACCTTTTTCGGTTTAAAATGAATGAGAATTTTTCAAGACAGTAAAAAGGTATTTATAGTCGTTAAAAAAGACATAACTTTGCATTGTTTCCATTTGAGAACCTAACATAACTTACCTGCATTGACCAGGATTTACATGGCGGGATTCGTCGATGAAGCCAGAAGGCGTTTACTCTTCCAGAACACATGACCATATACTTTTTCAGGGGTCGCTATGTAAATCTTGTTTCGTTTTTTTCTTTAGTTAATATTTTGCCCTAGTTTTATTGAATTTGAGTTGGGATTATAATCATGTTAACATGTCGGTATTTTCTTGTTTTCTTTCTTCATGTATACCATATGCTTTCATTTTTCTGTTTTCAGAATGGAATTATTGTTGATATAATAGTTATACCTACGTTTATTGGCATTTTTATTCATCAGAGACGTTGATGGTTTACGTTCCTAGTTTCATGAGATAGTCGTCAGGAAGGTAGATCGTGTATAATTACGTTAAGAAAATTGTAATTATTGAACACTACAAAAAAGCAGCGTTAATTATAGAGGTAGAATAGATTGTAACTCCTTGGAGTTAATTCTGTATCCCATTGTATTGAAAGACAAACCTCCTGTTTATCATGGGGGAGTAAATCCAGTGTTGTGAACAGCGGAAACACGTGACTGACGGCAAGAGCATTTCCTGACGTCACAATACGGCGAGATCAGTTGCAATTACTGTTTCATCATTACACTCACCGTCCAGTCCTATTGCACCGTAAGAGCAGAGGGCAAACGCAGATAAACTTACAACTACCTGTAAATCACCTGTATTTGGCGTGGTATTTATTTTCGCGTTCAGCGTTCATAAAATCTTGTATTGGCGAATGTGTTTGAAAATGTTAGTTCGCGAAAAAAAAAATTCGCGAAATCTCAGTGATTTACAGTATACGTGTCACTATAAACTAACACTATTTAGTCAAGCCGCGTCCGCCGATATTTATCCGACGTATAAAATGACGAAATACGTATATACAATAAATTATGGTCTTTTAATTGGCGAATTTATCGACCATTCTATCCGTCTACACAAGGATACAGAGATTCGAACCCGGATCATCGGCGTTTAAGGTTAGAGGATTGTTTTGAATTGTTGTCTAGAATACACTCACTCATGATTGTTTGTTTACCCGACGCGGACTGTGGTGCGGACAACCTCTCGGTAAAGAAGCTTACAGCGTTTTCGTCTGTATGATAATTGGCGTAGGGATTACCCGGTATTGACCGAACCAATCTTCAAAGAGCGACGAAATCTCTCAAAGACCTGTGTCAACTTGATATTAACATCATCACTGAGACACACGCCGATTGTCGGGATCATACGAGGATCAAATATCTCCGTCTAAATCTCACTATTTTCTTTTAAGTAGCCACACAAAGGAATATGTAAACACATTCAAGCGTCTACGTGACTCTGTCGTGAAGAGTGTCGACAGGGTCTTCAAATATGACATCTGGATCTTAAAGGTGTTTTAGCTGTAAAGTAAACAAGAAGTAAGATGTATGACAATACACGTGTTCAAGGTGTTTAAATGATCACCTTTCTATTCCATGTTTTATGAAAGACAGCTGGATATGTCTTTTATCATTATTTTAGTTTTTTTAACAGGAGGACTCCTTAAAGGAAGCGCAAAGGGGAAGGTAAAGGAGAGAGAAATAGGTTGAAACAGAGCAAGGGAAATGTCAACACAGACATAAGAAGGATAAGATTTAAAGAAATGTTGGAACGGGAATGTAGAAGAGATATGAATGGAGGAAAGGCGGATGCACGCAGAAAAGGCAGAGGATAGTACTGTTTAAGAATGAAAAATAAGGTCCAAAATGGAGATTAAAGATAAGTGGGAAGTCTAATTATAGAAAGAGGGAAGGTGAGAGAATCTAAGGCGTGGAGGAGAGAAAATGACGCCCCAAATAGGAATATTGGAGGAGACCGAGAAGAGCGAAGGGGTTATCAAAAGAAAGAAGGGTGGTGGGGATGGAGAAACAAGCAAAAGCAAAAAGGGAGAAAATACTTGTAGTCGGATATTTGTACTTTTAGGGAGGGAATGGAAAGATAGGCAAATACTGGAGGAAGAGTAGGTTGTGAAACGGAAAAATGGAAATGAGGGAAGAAAGGAATCTGCAGGCTGATGTGTATATTAAAAACGCAGAAAGTGTGAATAGGAAGAGTTGGGCGGAGAGAAGGAGGTGGGAAGAATTAATGAGAAGGCGGGATCCTAAAGAGGGAAGATTATGGTAGGGACGGAGAGGATGGGGGAGTATGTCGGGGGACGGAGAGGATGGGTGAGTATCACGTCGGGATACGGGGAGGATGGGTGAGTATGTCGGGGGACGGGGAGGATGGCTGAGTATGTCGTGGGACGGAGAGGATGGGTGAGTATGTCGGGGGACGGAGAGGATGGGTGAGTATGTCGGGGGACGGAGAGGATGGGTGAGTATGTCGGGGGACGGAGAGGATGGGTGAGTATGTCGGGGGACGGAGAGGATGGATGAGTATGTCGGGGGACGGAGAGGATGGATGAGTATGTCGGGGGACGGGGAGGATGGATGAGTAATTCGGGGGACGGAGAGGATGGGTGAGTATCACGTCGGGATACGGGGAGGATGGGTGAGTATGTCGGGGACGGGGAGGATGGGTGAGTATGTCGGGGGACGGAGAGGATGGGTGAGTATGTCGGGGGACGGACAGGATGGGTGAGTATGTCGGGGGACGGGGAGGATGGATGAGTAATTCGGGGGACGGAGAGGATGGGTGAGTATGTCGGGGGACGGAGAGGATGGGTGAGTATGTCGGGGGACGAGAGGATGGGTGAGTATGTCGGGGGACGGAGAGGATGGGTAAGTATGTCTGGGGACGGGGAGGATGGGTGAGTATGGTGGTGCCGAAGGGGATTGATTTTAGCGGGCAATTAGACGGAGGAGACAAGGAGATGGGGGACTAGGTGGAAATAACGGGATGGAGGTTAGGGGGAGACAGAAGGAGGAGAGAGAGGGAGGGGGAGTTAGGGGGAGACAGAAGGAGGAGAAGAGAGGGAGGGGGGAGTTACGGGGAGACATAAAGGGGATGAGAGAGGGAAGGGAAGTTAGGGGGAGATAGAAAGTGGAGAAGAGAGGGAGGGAGATTTAGGGGGAGACAGAATGAGGAGAGAGAGAGGGGGGAGTAAGGGCGAGAAGAGAGGGAGGGGGCGTTAGGGGGAGATAGAAAGGGGAGAAGAGGGAGAATGGGGGAGTTCGGTGGAATGGAAACGAGGGAATTTGTGGGAGACATAACGGGAACAGTTAGACAGAGGAGAGAAGGAGAGTGGGGGAGTTAGGGGAGAGTAGGGATGGGGTATAGGGAGACGGAAAAGAGATTGGGAAGACAGAGTTGGGGGAGATAGAAGGGATGGAAGAAATAGGCGGTGACCGGAAGAAAGGGTAATGCTTATCGGAGGCAATTAAATAAGAATTGACACGAAAAGGGCCGAGAAGTAGAGAGAGTAGGTAGGAGGGAGGACGACAAGGATAAAACAGGAGAAGACAATGACAATGGAAAGAGAGGTAGGAGGGAGGATGAAGAGGATAAAACAGGGGAAGACTGTGACGATGAAAAGAGAGGTAGGAGGGAGGATGAAGAGGATAAAACAGGAGAAGACAGTGACGATGAAAAGAGAGGTAGGAGGGAGGATGACGAGGATAAAACAGGACAAGACAGTGATGATGGAAAGAGAGGTAGGAGGGAGGATGACGAGGATGAAACAGGAGAAGACAGCGACGATGGAAAGAGAGGTAGGAGGGAGGATGACGAGGATAAAACAGGACAAGACAGTGACGATGAAAAGAGAGGTAGAAGGGAGGATGACGAGGATAAAACGGGACAAGACAGTGATTATTGAAAGAGAGGTAGGAGGGAGGATGACGAGGATAAAACATGAGAAGACGGTGACGATGGAAAGAGAGATAGGAGGGAGGATGACGAGGATAAAACATGAGAAGACGGTGACGATGGAACGAGAGATAGGAGGGAGGATGACGAGGATAAAACAGAAGAAGACACTGACGATGGAAAGAGAGGTAGGAGGGAGGATGACGAGGATAAAACATGAGAAGACGGTGACGATGGAAAGAGAGATAGGAGGGAGGATGACGAGGATAAAACATGAGAAGACGGTGACGATGGAAAGAGAGGTAGGAGGGAGGATGACGAGGATAAAACATGAGAAGACGGTGACGATGGAACGAGAGATAGGAGGGAGGATGACGAGGATAAAACAGAAGAAGACACTGACGATGGAAAGAGAGGTAGGAGGGAGGATGACGAGGATAAAACATGAGCAGACAGTGACGATGGAGAGAGAGGTAGGAGGGAGGATGACGAGGATAAAACAGGAGAAGACAGCGATGATAGAAAGAGACATTTAGATTGAGATAGAAAGAGTTTTTAGCGAATATGTTTCAACTAGTCTAAAGTAGTGACTAGGGTCTACTTATGAAACCAATATAAGTCGGCTGACAAGAGAAATGGTTTGTAAACGATAATCATTTATTGAGAATGTTTACTTTATTATTTCAAATGTCAACGCATTTCTACTGTTATATCTACTGTTCAGTCTTGTTGTCAATGCAGATACAAGTAACTTGACACAGGAAACAAACACGAAGTTTCTGTCGCTGAAAAACCCCCCCACAAAATATCAATAGTATACAAACTACATGTATTACATATGCTATGTTTTATATATGTATGAGTCCAATAATAAATAACAGTGTCAGCTATTTTGTTTTTAGATATTTTATTGGAGATGAACTTCAGAATTCACTAATCCCTTAACTACACGTTTATCTGGCAATCTACATATGAGAGTCGTTACTTGAGGCAGAGTGTTTGAAGGGTAAATGATATCTAAAAGAACTCTTCTACTCACACGATAAGGAACTGAACAACTCCCCTGGCTTCAAAGTAACCAAAAGACTACATTTTTTGTAAAAACAGCAAATTTATTAGATTCTGCTAGACGCGTGTGAAAACACAATTACACGTTTTGAACCGGTGTAAAAATGCCTCAGATTTTAAATTTACGGAACAATATTTTGTTGGGTTTATCGCCCCAGGGTCTCCTTTACTAGCTGATGCCTAACTCACTGAACAGTATAAGGAAGGTCCGTAGAGGGTAAAGTGTCGAATGAGACAACAACGTAGATAGGCCCTTAAAAACACAAGTCGCCACGGGGAGGTAGTGTCGAAACACATCGGATTTCATCTTAGCCAGCGCTCAAACCGACAGATTTAAAAAAAGCGTGTTAATTCTCTGTCTACATTTTTGACATGAAATTAACCGGAAATGAGATGTAAAAGAAAAAGTACACGTAAAAAGAAAACGGAAACTGAAAAAGCGTATCCGATAATCCGGATATATGATGTTAAAGAGGAATCAATGTAGTCCAGGATATTACGAAGGATATGGTAGAACATCCGTAATTATAGTCTTGGGGTGTTGCAGGGCCTCGATTTCCGAAGTCAAATCTTAACATTTATTCGGAATTCATTATCGGACATTAGGAAAAAACGCTTATCCGAAACTTCACATGGGGGTACAGCAAATTCTACCAGAGTTGTTCCTTTACAGCAACAATACAACTCTGTAAACTGCTTACGGACTTCCAAAGTTGACCTCCTTTCAGAGTCAGAGTTTGATGTTTGGTAAAACTATGGCGACAGTCCTGACAACATCAACAGAATGTCATCGATCAGCGTAAAGAGAATATATTTTGCGCTTTCGGAGAAGATTGTAGCGATACTGTTAACAAAATGTACACACGGCGGTTGGTAACTGTTTATGGCAAAAATTAACCCTATAACCATGATCCATAACGTTTAGCAATATAAACTAATGAAATCATTTTCAAGATGAACAAACATCAGTTTTCAAAACAATGATACAAACAGACTGGTCAAATTATTGACAGAGTTAGTGACTTGTCTTAGCCTAACGGAGAAAGTTTACTCAAAGGCAGGTACTTCAGTCTATATTTTAGAGGTAATGTAGGACCTCGATTTCCGAAAGTCAACTCCGGAAGTACCTCGATTATCAGTACTGACGGAACTTCAGGCCTCGAATATTGGAAACATTGTTACTTGATACTTCAAATGTAAACACGACCCAAGGGAAATAACTCTCACGAAAAAAACCAAATGCCAACAATACCGGAGACCTTATACCGGCAACCTTATCAAATTTAAACAATTGTCTTATTTACGCGTAGTATGTTCGACATACAATATTTGAGTTTTTAAAATTATTGTTAACTGAGTTTCGGTTATCTGTCGGAAACTTGTCCAAACAAGCGAGAATATGAGCACTTGGAATTATTGGGACAAACACAGCAAGAAGTCAGTCTGTTTCCGCGTCAAGTGTGTTTATAAAAATCACCATGATATTGGATTTGAAACATGATTCGGAAAATTCCAAAGAAGTGATTGTATTTCAGGGATTCATTTGAGTGTTTGCTAGTATTTCAATAAAAATCATCGCGGATTGTGGATTTTTTTTGTCAACTATTACATAATAATACTACTACTCTGAGATTTTGCATATAACTTATATATTCATGACACTCGTTAAAATTGAGGTGAGTGGGCGTGCATCCAGTATAATATAATAGTTTACATATTTTGTTAAAATGTTATGTGTGTTTGTTTATATATTGCTATCAACTTAATTATGTTATTTGTGATGTAAATATCTGAATTAAATATTGTTTGTGGTTGATCATATGTCTCGCGAGCCTTTAAGTTCCCGTTAGCTGAGCTGAAATCCACGAAAATCTTACTTGTAGTTTGAAACTATCGAGACTCGTGGATTTCTGACGAGAAGTTACAATAAAGCACCAGATAATTGTAGTCTCAGATTCGATCGGGAAGATATTTAGGATTTATGATACCAAGAAATGAAGATTTGAGATGTGAGGTACGATCAGACGAAGATTTGAGATGTGAGGTTCGATCAGATGAAGATTCGAGATGTGAGGTTCGATCAGACGAAGATTTGAGATGTGAGGTTCGATCAGATGAAGATTTGAGATGTGAAGTTCGATGAGATGAAGATGTGAGATGTGAGGTTCGATCAGATGAAGATTTGAGATGTGAGGTTCGATCAGATGAAGATTTGAGATGTGGAGTTCGATGAGATGAAGATTTGAGATGTGAGGTTCGATCAGATAAAGATTTGAGATGTGGAGTTCGATCAGATGAGATGTGGAGTTGAGATGAAAATTTGAGATGTGAGGTTCGATCAGATGAAGATTTGAGATGTGAGGTTCGATCAGATGAAGATTTGAGATGTGAGGTTCGATCACATAAAGAATAGAGATGTGAGGTTCGATCACATAAAGAATAGAGATGTGAGGTTCGATCAGATGAAGATGTGAGATGTGAGGTTCGATCAGATGAAGATTTCAGATGTGAGGTTCCATCGGATGAAGATTTGAGATGTGAAGTTCGATGAGATGAAAATTCGAGATGTGTAGTTCGATGAGATGAAAATTTGAGATGTGAGGTTCGATCAGATGAAGATTTGAGATGTGAGGTTCGATCAGATGAAGATTTGAGATGTGAGGTTCGATCAGATGAAGATTCGAGATGTGAGGTTCGATCAGATGAAGATGTGAGATGTAAGGTTCGATCAGATGAAGATTTGAGATGTGAGGTTCGATCAGATGAAGATTTGAGATGTGGAGTTCGATGAGATGAAGATTTGAGATGTGAGGTTCGATCAGATAAAGATTTGAGATGTGGAGTTCGATCAGATGAAGATTTGAGATGTGGAGTTCGATGAGATGAAGATGTGAGATGTGAGGTTCGATCAGATGAAGATTTGAGATGTGAAGTTCGATCACATAAAGAATAGAGATGTGAGGTTCGATCACATAAAGAATAGAGATGTGAGGTTCGATCAGATGAAGATGTGAGATGTGAGGTTCGATCAGATGAAGATTTCAGATGTGAGGTTCCATCGGATGAAGATTTGAGATGTGAAGTTCGATGAGATGAAAATTCGGGATGTGTAGTTCGATGAGATGAAAATTTGAGATGTGAGGTTCGATCAGATAAAGATTTGAGATGTGAGGTTCGATCAGATGAAGATTCGAGATGTGAGGTTCGATCAGATGAAGATTCGAGATGTGAGGTTCGATCAGATGAAGATTTGAGATGTGGAGGTCGATGAGATGAAGATGTGAGATGTGAGGTTCGACCAGATGAAAATTTGAGATGTGAGGTTCGATCAGATGAAGATTTGAGATGTGGAGTTCGATGAGATGAAGATGTGAGATGTGAGGTTCGATCAGATGAAGATTCGAGATGTGAGGTTCGATCAGATGAAGATTTGAGATGTGGAGGTCGATGAGATGAAGATGTGAGATGTGAGGTTCGACCAGATGAAAATTTGAGATGTGAGGTTCGATCAGATGAAGATTTGAGATGTGGAGTTCGATGAGATGAAGATTTGAGATGTGAGGTTCGATCAAATGAAGATTTGAGATGTGAGTTTCCATCGGATGAAGATGTTAGATGTGATCAGAAGAAGATCTGGATCGTACTGTGTTGTTTTGACTGTATCTGTGAGCACGATATGCTACCTCTGATACTCAGGATGACAAGAGACGGGCCTTCCGCATGGTGTTCAGTGATATAGCACTTTACTTGTACAAGGACATCCTGCATCAAAACAACTCTCGCACATGACGAGTAAACTGATCAAACTAAATCACCATCCCCTCTTTATATGTAAACTAATTGAAGCCACAATTAGGATTTTGGGTGGTATATATCAACACGCAGATCATGCTGGAATTATAAACAAATATCAAGACAGTGTTTATTGCTTTGAGTGTTGATAGTTCGTTAAGACGTTTTAAATGACAAAGTTGAACGGGATGAAAATCATAGCAGGTTTTTCTTTCACGTCTTCCGATCGCTAAAGTGTTTCCTTTTTCCTCCCTTTGACATGTCACTGTTGTTACCACTCAAATTAATAGAAACAGTTTGTGGTAACTTTAGTCTACCTGGTTATACAAACTGTCTCTCTAGCAACAAATGTTGTGTTGGCTTTCTCCGTTTGTTGAAATACTTTCACAAGATCAAGTCGGAGTTACACCGACCATGAGTTCAGGAATTAAGTTAGACCAAAGTAAGAACAAATTAGTTCCGCAGCAGATTCAGCCTTCACCTCAAAGACATATTTTTCTCAACCCCTGATGGTCTGAAGTTGGCTTCAGGTGTGTAAAACAGTGACAGGTTTTTCTCACAATTGACAACCCCTGTTGGTATGAAGTTAGCTTTAGGTGTGTAAGACAGTGACAGGTTTTTCTCATGATATTGACAACCCATGGTGGTGTGAAACAGGCTTTCAGATGTGTAAAACAAGAGAGAGAGAGAGAGAGAGAGAGAGAGAGAGAGAGAGAGAGAGAGAGAGAGAGAGAGAGAGAGAGGGGGGGGGGAGGGAGAGAGAGAGAGAGAGAGAGAGCTTGCTTCTTCTTCAACTGTTCACTTATATGATGTACTTAGTGTGGACTTAGTGCTGACCGGGTTGACTAAAGCCGTGTGGACTTTATATATAGATACATTGTCTTAAAATATAAGCTGTATTTTGACAAGGGTGGAGAAACACAAAAGTGGCGAACGAGCCATATTTTTTTCATTCTGTCCTTATGTATTATCTTTATCCTGCATGATTAACTGAAAATTAGACAATCAAATATTCAGCAGTTTTGTTATTAAAAAAATCTTTGTATTTTGCCTGATAACGTACGCCAATATAATTGCTCCGCGTCGAAATATAGTAGTAATTTAGATTAAGAAAGCAATTCTGTCTAATTCACGCACGTGCTAAAATACACCTGTTTCCTGTAGAATACAATATATATATAGATAGATATAACTATATATTAATGGTACATACTGAAAAAAAAACAACTAAAAACTGAAAACAAAACACGACAGAAGTGATCATACTTCTCAAGACGTCTATACGGGGAGTTATTCCCCTTTGACCGGACCAGGGACGGTTAACTGTTTACACACCAGATGTCGCTCAATATGGGATATCCTGAAAGTGTGTTGACAGGTGAGGACAGTACAGGTGAATGAAAACATTCATGACCGCTGGACAGGGATACATCAGGTGAGTCCACGGCCCAACATGTCACTTGTCAGTCACAGAATCGCCAGACCACGTGCACGTTCAGATGAAACATGTAACATTTGTTTCAGCGTCTAGTATAATACTCCTAAATCTTGTATGAACTATTTAAGTATTCTCGACATGGGACCTAAAGTTTAAAACAGGTTTTTACAATTAGTGTGATTCTGTTTTTATTGGGAGGACTTATTTGTGATATTTCAAATGTTCAAATAACGTTGACTGAAATGTTTGTCCTAACATCAGAGAGTGTATCTGATCAAAATAGTTAAAAATGAAATTTGTAAAAAGAAGGAAATTTAATATAATTCCATTTTTTTGTAATATAAGTAGGATTGAGACATTTAAATGTGATTTAAATGTAATGATTTCAACAAACTTTGAAGTCAGTTGAAACTTTGACATAAGCATTTTGTCTGTAAATAAAGGACTTTTTAAAAAAAGTTTTAAGTTCATATATTCAGGAAGGAGTGTTTTTATTTATCTTTTTAAATTTTCTAATCATGCTTAACTTTGGACACTGACTAATTCAGATGAGGTTTGAAATGGATGCAAAGATGACAGAAGTTTTTTTCAGATTAATGGAGCTTAGACTGATTAAGTCCCTTTCCCTGGGAGGACATTGGTTTCTCATTTATTTCATATATTTATTAATTTTTCTCTTTGTTTGGATGTAAGTCAAGTTTATATACATCAGTGTAATGAAGTAGTTCCATTGTTTTTTTTATCTATTTATCAATTTATCTATTTATCTATTCACTCGTTTTGTTGGTATATTAATTTTTTGATATGATTATGATGATGATGAGGAGGAAGGCGACAACGACGACGAAGATGATGATGATGATGATGATGATGAAACATTAATTGACATTAATCTTCATGTTCTTTTTTCCAGATGTTCTATAATTGTACTGTAATGGAGGAGAATTTGTGTTTAAAGTTCATCGTCAATCTCTGATAGACTGATCAGACTTTAGAAACTTAAAACAGGTATGTATAGTTTTTGTATTATACTTTACCTGTTTTACAAATAACATATACACTATGTATGTCACAAAACCAGCTCACTGGTACAAGTAACAGTATCCCAACTCAAACAACTTCAATGTTTTGGAGTAAGTATTTGGTCTGTATCAATAAATATACCTCCTGTTTGGTATACCCAATCATTACAGGTCTAAGATTGCGGGATGTTTAGGAATGTCATTGCTGATGTTGTCCTCCACTCATCCCCCTCAAATCCCACTTTTTTATTTTTCAATTAATGCATTGAAGATTGAATAAAAGATGCACAGTAGAGCAGAATAATGAATTAAACTTTACCTTTGGAAAGTAACTAATTAAAAGAAGGCATTTTGCAATCCCAGTTTCCATTGAACTGAGGTACATAACTGTCGGGTGAGAAAGTTTTCACAATCATATCTATGATGGAACAGTTAAGAACAGGGTCAGTGCAGAATTAGTTTGCATTTCCATCTCCAATTTATGGATGCTTTTAAAAAATAAATTACCATGGTAATAAATCCATGCTTTGCCATAGTTGGTATGAAATGTCCTAAGAATTAAAGGAGTTATTTCCCTTCTATGAAAAGGAGAAGTGGCTTGGTATAGCATTGGAAAACATTTCAACCTTTCTCAACTTCTGCAAATATTCTTTTAATAAAAAGGACCACATGCAGTGCAAACAGGCAGTAAACTTAAAGCAATTATTCAAAGCAAAACTAAAGGAAAAACTTTGTTGTTTGCCTTCGTAGAAATTATCTATTTCCATGGTGAAACATTGAATGGAAATACAGTAACTTTAGGGCTATGACAAATGTCTGCAGCTGTTCTTTAATCAATCTTGATAAAAGAAGTTCCACATCAATGTTTTAAAGATATTCACACAAATATTAAGAAAAAAAATCTTCAGATCAGATGAAAGGATTGTGATCAGATTTGCTCTTGAACACCGGTGATTTAAGCAGACTTCAATTTTGGAGAAAAAAAATCACCAGGTGAGTGAAACAGGCCCTCTAGCCCTCTTGTCCTTTTTATCTTGTCAATTATTGAGCTAAATTCACTTACTTCATCAGTCTTAAACAAGTTCAGGGGGTCCTGGGTTTGATCCTGGAAAGGTGTCAGACATGTAAACCAGAGGTCCTTTGTTTGATCCCAGTAAAGTGTCAGACATGTAAACCAGAGGTCCTGGGTTTGATCCCAGTAAAGTGTCAGACATGTAAACCAGAGGTCCTGGGTTTGATCCCAGTAAAGTGTCAGACATGTAAACCATTGGTCCTGGGTTTGATTCTAGTAAAGTGTCAGACATGTAAACCAGAGGTCCTGGGTTTGATTCTAGTAAAGTGTCAGACATGTAAACCAGAGGTCCTGGGTTTGATCCCAGTAAAGTGTCAGACATGTAAACCAGAGGTCCTGAGTTTGATCCCAGTAAAGTGTCAGACATGTTAACAAGAGATCCTGTGTTGATCCCAGTAAAGTGTCAGACTTGTAAACCAGAGGTCCTGGGTTTGATTCTAGTAAAGTGTCAGACATGTAAACCAGAGGTCCTGGGTTTGATCCTGGTTAAGTGTCAAACATGTAAACCAGAGGTCCTGGGTTTGATTCTAGTAAAGTGTCAGACATGTAAACCATTGGTCCTGGGTTTGATCCTGGTTAAGTGTCAGACATGTAAACCAGAGGTCCTGGGTTTGATTCTAGTAAAGTGTCAGACATGTAAAGCAGAGGTCCTGGGTTTGATCCTGGTCAAATGTCAGACATGTAAACCAGAGGTCCTGGGTTTGATCCCAGTAAAGTGTCAGACATGTAAACCAGAGGTCCTGGGTTTGATCCCAGTAAAGTGTCAGACATGTAAACCAGAGGTCCTGGGTTTGATCACAGAAAGGTGTCAGACTTGTAAACCAGAGGTCCTGGGTTTGATTCAAGTAAAGTGTCAGACATGTAAACCAGAGGTCCTGGGTTTGATCCTGGTTAAGTGTCAGACATGTAAACCAGAGGTCCTGGGTTTGATTCTAGTAAAGTGTCAGACATGTAAACCAGAGGTCCTGGGTTTGATCCCAGTAAAGTGTCAGACATGTAAACCAGAGGTCCTGGGTTTGATCCAAGTAAAGTGTCATACTTGTATATCAGAGGTCCTGGGTTGGTCCCAGTAAAGTGTCAGACATGTAAACCAGAGGTCCTGGGTTTGATCCTGGTAAAATGTCAGAAATGAGGTCCTGGGTTTGACTCTAGTAAAGTGTCAGACATGTAAACCAGAGGTCCTGGGTTTGATTCTAGTAAAGTGTTAGACTTGTAAACCAGAGGTCCTGGGTTTGATCCCAGTAAAGTGTCAGACATGTAAACCAGAGGTCCTGGGTATGATTCTAGTAAAGTGTCAGACATGCAAACCAGAGGTCCTGGGTTTGATTCCAGTAAAGTGTCAGACATGTAAACAGTGGTCCTGGGTTTGATCCCAGTAAAGTGTCAGACATGTAAATCAGAGGTCCTGGGTTTGATCCCAGTAAAGTGTCAGACATATAAACCAGAGGTCCTGGGTTTGATCACAGTAAAGTGTCAGACATGTAAACCAGAGGTCCTGGGTTTGATCCCAGTAAAGTGTCAGACATGTAAACCAGAGGTCCTGGGTTTGATCACAGTAAAGTGTCAGACTTGTAAACCAGAGGTCCTGGGTTTGATTCTTGTAAAGTGTCAGACATGTAAACCATTGGTCCTGGGTTTGATCCTGGTTAAGTGTCAGACATGTAAACCAGAGGTCCTGGGTTTGATTCTAGTAAAGTGTCAGACTTGTAAACCAGAGGTCCGGGGTTTGATCCTGGTCAAATGTCAGACATGTAAACCAGAGGTCCTGGGTTTGATCCCAGTAAAGTGTCAGACATGTAAACCAGAGGTCCTGGGTTTGATCCCAGTAAAGTTTCAGACATGTAAACCAGAGGTCCTGGGTTTGATCCCAGTAAAGTGTCAGACATGTAAACCATTGGTCCTGGGTTTGATCCCAGTAAAGTATCAGACATGTAAAGTAGTGGTCCTGGGTTTGATCCTGGTCAAATGTCAGACATGTAAAGCAGAGGTCCTGGGTTTGATCCCAGTAAAGTGTCAGACATGTAAACCAGAGGTCCTGGGTTTGATCCCAGTAAAGTGTCAGACATGTAAACCAGAGGTCCTGGGTTTGATCCCAGTAAAGTGTCAGACATGTAAACCAGTGGTCCTGGGTTTGATTCCAGTAAAGTGTCAGACATGTAAACCAGAGGTCCTGGGTTTGATTCTTGTAAAGTGTCAGACATGTAAACCAGAGGTCCTGGGTTTGATTCTTGTAAAGTGTCAGACATGTAAACCATTGGTCCTGGGTTTGATCCCAGTAAAGTGTCAGACATGTAAATCAGAGGTCCTGGGTTTGATCCCAGTAAAGTGTCAGACATGTAAATCAGAGGTCCTGGGTTTGATTCTTGTAAAGTGTCAGACATGTAAACCATTGGTCCTGGGTTTGATCCCAGTAAAGTGTCAGACATGTAAATCAGAGGTCCTGGGTTTGATCCCAGTAAAGTGTCAGACATGTAAACCAGTGGTCCTGGGTTTGATTCCAGTAAAGTGTCAGACTTGTAAACCAGTGGTCCTGGGTTTGATTCCAGTAAAGTGTCAGACTTGTAAACCAGAGGTCCTGGGTTTGATCTCATTCTGATGCCTAACATCTGTAACATGTGATTAAAACCTGAAACTTTAAACAAAGATATAGGGAAACTGGTAATGAATTAACAATACATTTAATTTCTAGCAGGTTTGAAGGATTGCTCAATATTTATAGTAAATGTTCAGTGTCATGTTTACTAGTGTTAATCACTACCAGGGAAGGGCGTTTACCTGTTAGTGGAGTCCTGGGATCAGGTGTTACGTGTAATCAACTATCGAGACCAGTCAGAACAAACATGTTCTGTTTACTTATGATAACAAGAATACTAACACTGACTGGAGTTTTAATAAAGAAAATTATAAGTGATATTAGGTTTATCAAAGTGTGACGTGGTAATGATATGTCTGAAAAATTGAAGGAAAAATCAACAATTTTTGTAGCTATTGTTTTAGGATGGAATTTATTAAAAGAAGGGTTTTGTATATTTTGTAGCTATTGTTTTAGGACGGAATTTATTAAAAGAAGGGTTTTGTATATTTTGTAGCTGTTGTTTTTAATTTTCAGAATCTTAATTTTCTTTTACTGAATGTTTAATTCCAAGGTTGACATATTTTATGCGAATGCAGTTTTATAGTCATACTGTGTTAATCTATTGCAAGTTGTTTTCATTGACCAATCAAATGAATCTGTCTTGATTCTAACTCTTGAAGAAATTTATGTTTAAACTTAAATAGCTTACCCGGTATCTGTTTTACAGCATGTGATTGATAACCATAGGTAGCGAAAGTTATTAAGAACTTATCTTGAATATCACATGCAAAGGTTTTTTTAATATCATTCCCAAACCTGCCTGGAATACCTTCCCAGACTTTGAAATTTTAGTCTTAGAAAAGCCTGTTGTCTAATTTATAAAATGATAAACAAATTTTGTTTTAAAAAATACAAAAGGATATATAATTTTTCAAGTTTACAAATTAAGACGATGATATAAGCGATTTGATTTCTGTTTCAGACACTAAACATGTGAAAAGATTTGAAATCTTTTCTTTATGAAACTATTGATTGATTAATATTTCCTAATACTGTGAACTTTAAATATACAACATGTATATACAACATGTATGTACAATATGTCAACAGCTTGCCTTAGTGGTTCTTACACGTGCACGATTCTTCTGTTGTCTGGAAACATTTCCCCACCCAGAATTAAGGATTTGTTTAATAGCATTACACTCTTGTCTCGCATACAACAACAATATAAGGCCTTTCCCTACCTACCTTTAACGAGATTTTATTGATATCCAGGTAAAAATCAATGTTCTGAGTCACATATAACATAAGTTCTTCATGTAAAGCATTGTTATATATGTACATATATACACAGTAAAAAAGCACTGTTAGCTCTTATTCCAATTTTTTTCAATATCTATTCATTTTTCTGAATATATGTTTTTCATTTATAAACATTTTTTTCCATATTTTTTTTGATGTATGGAAATGAGATATAGAATGTAGATATTATTTTCTGTGTTTCATTTATTGTAAACTTGGATAAGATTGAGTGTAAATCAACACAGTTCCTTAAAAGCTGTATGTGGTGGTTATCAAATGAATTCAGATAGTAAGCTTACATTAGGTGACTTTGTAGGCCATGAATGTCAAAATTCTCATGTTATAAGCAATTGTCTGCAAATTTTAATTTCAGGATGACATACTTAACATTAAGTACAACAGGTTTACTTTATAACTGAACTGTTGGATCATGTTGGCAAAAAACTTTTGATTAACATAGAAAGGTGAATTAATGAGTATATAAATAAATATATAAATAGGTAATAATTTTGTCTTTAATAAATGATAATAAATTACCACGCATTTCATTACGTTTACATTAGGTATGTCTCTGTCATTTTATGGGGTGGGGGTGGGGGTTGGAGTTGCGAGGAGGGGGATGGGGGTTGGGGATAGGGGTTGTAGATGTGGGGCGGGGTAAGGGTCAGGGATTTGTGTCCTGTCCTGTAATATCATGTTGTATCCTGATGTATCCTGTCCTTTAATATCATGTTGTATCCTGATGTGTCCTGTCCTTTAATATCATGTTGTATCACATAATGTCATGTCCTGTAATATCATGTTGTATCCCATTGTGTCCTGTCCTGTAATATGATGTTGTGTCACATTGTGTCCTGTCCTGTAATACTGTGTTTTATCACATTGTGTCCTGTCCTGTAATATCATAATGTATCACATTGTGTCCTGTTTGTAATATCATGTTGTATCCCATTGTGTCCTGTCCTGTAATATGATGTTGTATCCCATTGTGTCCTGTCCTGTAATATCATGTTGTATCCCATTGTGTCCTGTCCTGTAATATCATGTTGTATCCCATTGTGTCATGTCCTGTAATATCATGTTGTATCCCATTGTGTCCTGTCCTGTAATATCATGTTGTTTCCCATTGTGTCCTGTCCTGTAATATCATGTTGTATCACATTGTGTCCTGTCCTGTAACATCATGTTGTATCACATTGTGTCCTGTCCTGTAATATCATGATGTATCACATTGTGTCCTGTCCTGTAATATCATGATGTATCACATTGTGTCCTGTCCTGTAATATGATGTTGTATCCCATTGTGTCCTGTTTGTAATATCGTGTTGTATCCCATTGTGTCCTGTCCTGTAATATCATGTTGTATCCCATTGTGTCCTGTCCTGTAATATCGTGTTGTATCACATTGTGTCCTGTCCTGTAATATCATGATGTATCCCATTGTGTCCTGTCCTGTAATATCATGATGTATCACATTGTGTCCTGTCCTGTAATATGATGTTGTATCCCATTGTGTCCTGTTTGTAATATCGTGTTGTATCCCATTGTGTCCTGTCCTGTAATATCATGTTGTATCCCATTGTGTCCTGTCCTGTAATATCGTGTTGTATCACATTGTGTCCTGTCCTGTAATATCATGATGTATCACATTGTGTCCTGTCCTGTAACATCATGTTGTGTCACATTCTGTCCTGTCCTGTAACATCATGTTGTGTCACATTGTGAACTGTCCTGTAACATCATGTTGTATCCTATTGTGTCCTGTCCTGTAACATCATGTTGTGTCACATTCTGTCCTGTCCTGTAACATCATGTTGTGTCACATTGTGAACTGTCCTGTAACATCATGTTGTATCCTATTGTGTCCTGTCCTGTAACATCATGTTGTGTCACATTCTGTCCTGTCCTGTAACATCATGTTGTGTCACATTGTGAACTGTCCTGTAACATCATGTTGTATCCTATTGTGTCCTGTCCTGTAATACTGTGTTGTATCCCATTGTGTCCTGTTTGTAATATCATGTTGTATCCCATTGTGTCCTGTTTGTAATATCATGTTGTATCCCATTGTGTCCTGTCCTGTAATATCATGTTGTATCCCATTGTGTCCTGTAATATATGTTGTATCCCATTGTGTCCTGTCCTGTAATATTATGTTGTATCCCATTGTGTCCTGTTTGTAATATCATGTTGTATCCCATTGTGTCCTGTAATATATGTTGTATCCCATTGTGTCCTGTCCTGTAATATTATGTTGTATCCCATTGTGTCCTGTCCTGTAATATCATGTTGTATCCCATTGTGTCCTGTTTGTAATATCATGTTGTATCCCATTGTGTCCTGTGATATATGTTGTATCCCATTGTGTCCTGTCCTGTAATATCATGTTGTATCCCATTGTGTCCTGTCCTGTAATATCATGTTGTATCCCATTGTGTCCTGTCCTGTAATATCATGTTGTATCCCATTGTGTCATGTCCTGTAATATTATGTTGTATCCCATTGTGTCCTGTCCTGTAATATCATGTTGTATCCCATTGTGTCCTGTTTGTAATATCATGTTGTATCCCATTGTGTCCTGTAATATATGTTGTATCCCATTGTGTCCTGTCCTGTAATATTATGTTGTATCCCATTGTGTCCTGTTTGTAATATCATGTTGTATCCCATTGTGTCCTGTCCTGTAATATATGTTGTATCCCATTGTGTCCTGTCCTGTAATATCATGTTGTATCCCATTGTGTCCTGTCCTGTAATATCATGTTGTATCCCATTGTGTCCTGTTTGTAATATCATGTTGTATCCCATTGTGTCCTGTCCTGTAATATCATGTTGTATCCCATTGTGTCCTGTCCTGTAATATCATGTTGTATCCCATTGTGTCCTGTCCTGTAATATCATGTTGTATCCCATTGTGTCCTGTCCTGTAACATCATGTTGTGTCACATTCTGTCCTGTCCTGTAACATCATGTTGTGTCACATTGTGAACTGTCCTGTAACATCATGAGGTATCCTATTGTGTCCTGTCCTGTAACATCATGTTGTGTCACATTCTGTCCTGTCCTGTAACATCATGTTGTGTCACATTGTGAACTGTCCTGTAACATCATGTTGTATCCTATTGTGTCCTGTCCTGTAATACTGTGTTGTATCCCATTGTGTCCTGTTTGTAATATCATGTTGTATCCCATTGTGTCCTGTTTGTAATATCATGTTGTATCCCATTGTGTCCTGTCCTGTAATATCATGTTGTATCCCATTGTGTCCTGTCCTGTAACATCATGTTGTATCCTATTGTGTCCTGTCCTGTAACATCATGTTGTATCCTATTGTGTCCTGTCCTGTAATACTGTGTTGTATCCCATTGTGTCCTGTTTGTAATATCATGTTGTATCCCATTGTGTCCTGTTTGTAATATCATGTTGTATCCCATTGTGTCCTGTCCTGTAATATCATGTTGTATCACATTGTGTCCTGTCCTGTAATATGATGTTGTATCCCATTGTGTCCTGTTTGTAATATCGTGTTGTATCCCATTGTGTCCTGTCCTGTAATATCATGTTGTATCCCATTGTGTCCTGTCCTGTAATATCATGTTGTATCCCATTGTGTCCTGTTTGTAATATCATGTTGTATCCCATTGTGTCCTGTTTGTAATATCATGTTGTATCCCATTGTGTCCTGTAATATATGTTGTATCCCATTGTGTCCTGTCCTGTAATATTATGTTGTATCCCATTGTGTCCTGTCCTGTAATATCATGTTGTATCCCATTGTGTCCTGTCCTGTAATATCATGTTGTATCCCATTGTGTCCTGTCCTGTAATATATGTTGTATCCCATTGTGTCCTGTCCTGTAATATTATGTTGTGTCACATTGTGTCCTGTCCTGTAATATCATGTTGTATCCCATTGTGTCCTGTAATATATGTTGTATCCCATTGTGTCCTGTCCTGTAATATTATGTTGTATCCCATTGTGTTCTGTCCTGTAATATTATGTTGTATCCCATTGTGTTCTGTCCTGTAACATCATGTTGTATCCCATTGTGTCCTGTCCTGTAATATTATGTTGTATCCCATTGTGTTCTGTCCTGTAATATTATGTTGTATCCCATTGTGTCCTGTCCTGTAATATTATGTTGTATCCCATTGTGAACTGTCCTGTAATATATGTTGTATCCCATTGTGTCCTGTCCTGTAATATCATGTTGTATCCCATTGTGTCATGTCCTGTAATATATGTTGTATCCCATTGTGTCATGTCCTGTAATATCATGTTGTATCCCATTGTGTCCTGTCCTGTAATATGATGTTGTATCCCATTGTGTCCTGTCCTGTAACATCATGTTGTATCCCATTGTGAACTGTCCTGTAATATATGTTGTATCCCATTGTGTCCTGTCCTGTAACATCATGTTGTATCCCATTGTGAACTGTCCTGTAATATCATGTTGTATCCCATTGTGTCCTGTCCTGTAATATCATGTTGTATCCCATTGTGTCCTGTCCTGTAATATCATGTTGTATCCCATTGTGTCCTGTCCTGTAACATCATGTTGTATCCCATTGTGTCCTGTCCTGTAATATGATGTTGTATCCCATTGTGAACTGTCCTGTAATATCATGTTGGATATGTATTATAACATTATGTTTTAGATATTACATATCAAAGGTTTAATTGGTCAATGTTAAATGGTCAAAGTTCACATTTGACAAATTCTTTAAATTCATCAAACAATGATTTGGACATCGATATGCAAATGTTTTTATGATTTTTTCGTAGTCTCTGATTAATCAACGTATTTATGTATGAATATTTTTGGTTGGTAGAATCATATATGTGTACGGCTAATTTCCGGAAACAAAGATTATTATGACCTTCCTGTATCAGCTACTTCCTGAAACAGTATTTAATTGGTTTGGCCTTTTTCTATTACATCCCAACAACACAGATTATTGTGGATTTTCTGTATCAGTGACTATGTGAAACAGTATTTCATTGGTTTGGCCTTTTTCTATCATATTCCAAAACACAATATTCCACTGTTGTGTCCTCTCTGTGTCAGCAAGCTACTTCCTGAAACAGTATTTAATTGGTTTGGCCATTATCTATTATTTCTCAAAACACAATATATTTCATTGTTTTGGCCTTTCCATTTCAGGAGTACCTCCTGAAACCACCAAAACACAATATATTTCATTGTTTTGGCCTTTCCATTTCAGGAGTACCTCCTGAAACCACCAAAACACAATATATTTCATTGTTTTGGCCTTTCCATTTCAGGAGTACCTCCTGAAACCACCAAAACACAATATATTTCATTGTAGTGGCCTTTGTGGGTTTAGCCTTCCTGTGGTTAATCTCACAACACATATTTTTTATTGGTGTGGCCTTTTCTCCTGTAGATATTAAGAATTGATGATGAGATTGATTTCGTGATGGACAGCTGACTGCCAAGCATGTTACAAATCAACTAAGCAGTCTGTGATATTATATAAAGGTAGAAATCCTCCAGTCAACCAGTTGTACACAAAGACAACTTGCATTTTTCTATCTGATGTGTCAGGTAACCAAAATCGGTGCCAGGATAATTACTCAAAAGTGCATTCAGGAAGTGTTGGAAGTTTCAAGCTGATAAAATGTTTCACATCAATCAATCTGACAGTTGATACCAAGTTTGATTTAAAAAAAGCATGTTCTTTAATTTGTATACTGTGTACAAGCTGTGCGGGAACATGGCTTGTGTGTTTTAGTCATTCTCTATGAAACAAATGATGTCCACTTCACTTTTAATGGTGTGTTTGTGTAACAGTGGTTAACTGTATGACTGTCATTTTAATTTATGTCTGTGCCGTAGTGTAGTATAAGGCACCTTACCTGTGTATTTGGTGCTGTATGTCTGAGTACACTTGTGCTGACCAACATCTGCGATCCCTCAGTTAAGTGTGCATGTGATTTCAACATATGTGTTTATTTTTCTCTCATGATGATGAATTGGCTAACAGAATTTTTGGTTTTATTTCTGTGAGGATTATATTTACGTGAGGTTTAGTGAAATATACCTGTTGGTTGGGGATTGTGATAAACTAACCTGTGCAAGAATTGGATTAGTGACGGAGGTCTGCACACCTGTATATTATGGATTCTAAGACTGCTCAGAGGAAGAATTTCAATTTATGAATGTTCTTGATGTACGTCTGGAATAATTTTACACAATTTATCTTGTTTCGTTGTTTGTAAAGGAGCTCAGCTTTTCCAAAACCACACAATCAATAGATGTGACATTCCAATACTTTATATCCAAATATATATTTATACAACAAAAAGACATGTGCAGGAAAATAAAAAATTTAGCAGTGTGAGGAATTTATATAAAACATACAGGAAAAGCTGTTTTAGGAATAACTCCTCGGTGTTGGATGTGAACAGAAAAATCAATTCATTAGTCGGATCAGCTGTCTATTATCGATGTTCAATTTGTCAGAAATGCAGATTGTAATTTATAACGGATATATATATATAGATTGATTTGTTAGCTGAAGTTTGATCTTGGAAGAGTTCCGCAGACAATGAAGAATACCAAAGAAAAAGGTAAACATTCATAAAACACTAATTTGTTATTGATGCATGTGATAAATTATGTATTTCATTAGGTGCAGTGTTCTCGGTCTGTAGAACAGAGACAGATGATATTGCTAGTCCGTAGATACACTTAAGATATTGGAGATACACTATGCTTTTTCTGAAGGCTCAACTCTGGCAATTCATTATATAGTACGACTTGAACTTGAAAGTAGGGGCTGCTGCTCTCAGGGGAAATTAATAAAACACTGATGTGTAATTATGTTATCACTGTTTCTACAGCATTTAGGACATATCTGGCTATAAGCCCATTCATGTGATGTTCACCAGAATCATTAGTAAAATCTGAAAATATTTTCACCCATTCCAAAACTTTGGGTCAGATGTAAATATGTAGGTAGATATATATATATGTATGATCATTGAAGTAATAGCGACAGTTCGGGCAAGCGAATTGTCAAATTTTCCAGGAAACTTGCCCCTTTGTCAAGACACAAATATTACATAAATTACATCACATACATAGAACATAAAACAAATACAAAGTTATAAATCTAAATCGAGAGTGATGGCGTAAATATCTATATATATTCAATTAATTGTAATTTATAGGATCTGAACTAGTGACAGAAAGTCGTGACATTTAACAGTCATTGTGATTCCTTCCATAGTGTCTTTTTTTATCAATCGACCTTGGGTATTTGAGTGTTGGCTATTTCTGCTGATGATATGGTTCTCCTGGTCATGATTTTGTGTGCATCCTTCAATCAATATGTCTCATTAAATTTGATGGATATTCCTGTACATTCTACTGGCCGGCTGCCTGCCAGTTTTCTCAACCTCACCAGCCTGGACCCCAAGGCTTTGTTATCCGAGTACCTTGGTTTTATCTCTCCTACTGTCAGATTAACTGTTGATGAATGATCTGTGGAGTCATGTGTCCAACTTTCCTGCAGCAGAGTAGAAACTTTTCACACCATTTTTCCCATCTGTCAATCCCCTTCAGGTTTTGTTTCTTCACCTTTTCATCTGTCTTCTATATATACATGTGTGTCTGTCAATATAGGTAGTGTAGTATTTGACATAAGAAGTTTGGTAGAGAAGTGGAACAGTACTCACACCTAGATGTCAGGGGCTCCATTCCCCAAACCAACATGAAAAGATTAGGGGTTGCCTGCCCAAGATTAGGAGTTGCCTGCCCAAGATTAGGGGTCACCTCCCAAGGTTAGAAGTCACCTGCTCAAGATTAGGGGTCATCTGCCCAAGATTAGGGGTCACCTGCCTAAAATTAGGGGTCGCTTGCCCAAGATTAGGGATCACCTTTTCAAGATTAGGGGTCACCTGCCCAAGATTAGGGGTTGACTGCCCAAGATTAGGGGTCGCCTGCCCAAGACTTGGGGTCGACTGCCCAAGACTGGAGGTCGCCTCCCCAAGACTGGGGGGGTCGCCTGCCAAAGACTGGGGGTCGCCTGCCCAAGATTGGGGGTCGACTGACCAAGATTAGGGGTTGACTGCCCAACTACATGGGGTTTACTTTACTGATACTTTACAGTCTTTAACACTAAATAGCCAGTTATTTCTGTAGGGAAGATATTTTCGCTATTTCATGGTATGTTAACATGATTGCAAAAGTTTAATCCATTCAGTAATGAGACATGTATGTATGAAATGTCCTTTTAAATACAGATCGTAAAATTTTAATTTGTTGAAATATAATTTATAATTGTTTTAAAAGCAAATCATGAAAATATTGATACTGATAATCAACAGCTATACAGTGACTGCCATCTTAATTGATTTATTGGTTCATAATTAATGTTATCAATTAAAAACTAAATAAAGACAGAATGTTTTAGACTTGTTAAGTTTATGTGTGAAACATATTTTGTGTTGTTAGCACCATCCTGTACATGATTTGTTCCTGTGTATGTTAAGACCCCCCAGAGTGTTAGATATTCATGTATTCTAGTGTATTAAGTAAGATAACTCACATTTGTAATCATGCCATTGTATTTTCACGGCAAAGACTGTTATTGGTTCATTGCCCTGGTTTTGCTTTACATATCTGAATTTACAATTGACTTTGTGATATTATTTATTGCTACCTTCAAATGGCAAGTTGCAAATTTGATATTAAAATGTCTGTAGGTATTACCATCTCCACAGCATTTCCCTCACTTTATTTACTTGACTTTAAGCCCCTGTCTGGTGATAAAATCACTTTTATCAATATGACTGTTAAATTGATTAAAACTTCCAACAGAATTACATGCTTCAATGCTGTCCTGTCCTGCAAGGATAAGAAGTGATGTGTTTTGTCATCCATTGACTTATTGTCCTTTGATAAGCCCTGAAAGTGACTCCTAGACAGTGAGAAAAAGTTAATAATGTGCTTCCCCCTCACCCCTGTGTATATTGTCCTGCGATAAACCCACTCCCTGAATTTGAAACAAGAGTATCAGTGAAGATAATGAATGCTCCCTGAAAAGGGCTTTACCGGAGACAAAATTTTACAAAGGGCAATAACTCTGTGATTAAGGGGTTGCAGTCCCTAACGTTGGTCCACTGCACATTGTTTTTGTGTAAACAATGTATAGACCATGTTTCATTATCCTACCTTAAATGCAAGGAAAGGTACACTCTGGACAAGCATTTTTAACAAAGGGTAATAACTCTGTAATTGAGGGGTCAACAGCCCTCAACAATTTTTGTACACTTCACATTGTCTTTATATGATCAATGTATCCACAAAGTTTTATTATCCTTGTTTAAATGCAAGTAAATAAATGTTGCACACTAGACACAAAATTTTAACAAAGGACAATAACTCTCCAATTAAGCAGTTATGGGTACTGAATTAATGAGACATCTCTACCTATGAAGTTTTGTGTTGATACATCTTATAGTTTTTGTGATATGCTGTTGACAAAATTATGATGGACGGATGGCCGGACGGACGAACAACTGAACAGATGACTGGCAAAGCAGTGACTATTTGCTCTTTGCTCTGATTCCCTTATCCCTTTAGGGAGCATAAAAAGAAATAGATTGCTCCAGCTCTCACCACTTTAATTCTGGTGAAACAAATGGCTGTGACAGCTTTGAGAACATGTACTGTTCTGATGAGGTGAAACAAATGGCTGTGACAGCTTTGAGAACATGTGCTGTTCTGATGAGTTGAAACAAATGGCTGTGACAGCTTTGAGAACATGTGCTGTTCTGATGAGGTGAAACAAATGGCTGTGACAGCTTTGAGAACATGTACTGTTCTGATGAGGTGAAACAAATGGCTGTGACAGCTTTGAGAACATGTACTGTTCTGATGAGGTGAAACAAATGGCTGTGACAGCTTTGAGAACATGTACTGTTCTGATGAGGTGAAACAAATGGCTGTGACAGCTTTGAGAACATGTGCTGTTCTGATGAGGTGAAACAAATGGCTGTGACAGCTTTGAGAACATGTACTGTTCTGATGAGGTGAAACAAATGGCTGTGACAGCTTTGAGAACATGTACTGTTCTGATGAGGTGAAACAAATGGCTGTGACAGCTTTGAGAACATGTACTGTTCTGATGAGGTGAAACAAATGGCTGTGACAGCTTTGAGAACATGTACTGTTCTGATGAGGTGTGTTACCCCTCTATGTTGTACTATCCTTATGTTATACAAAAGACCAGCAACAAGGTGAAACAAATGTTGACAGCTTTGAACACATGTACAACTGATGATAACAAATGGCTGTGACAGCTTTGAGAACATGTACTGTTCACATGAGGTGAAACAAATGGCTGTGACAGCTTTGAAAGTAATGTAATCTAATTCTGATGAGGTGTGTTAATGTTGTACTATCCTTATGTTATACAAAAGACCAGCAACAACCGTTCTCAATGTACAAATGTTGGAGAGCATTAACACAAGTTACAACAATGATAACATGTATGGCCTGAGTATCGAGCTTAACAAGTTACTCCTTCCACGGCCACACCAGGACTGACTCTATTTGCTGTGATCTTACAGTTTATCCTAAAGTAATTATAATCTAATTCTGATAGGGAAAGTGTCTTCTACTGATCTACAATTAAACCGTGAACAGTTAATGTTTCACTGGTGGAGAGCATGTCCAGCCAATGTTTCACAGCATGATTCTGACACCAAGGTGACCGCAATTAAACTATCTGTCTGATAAGCTAGCCAGTCACTTTAAGATTTATCACAAATTATGTTCTTCACTTGAGTAACAAATTTCATCATTAACAAGGTGAAACAAATGGCTGTGACAGCTTTGAGAACATGTACTGTTCTGATGAGGTGAAACAAATGGCTGTGACATCTTTGAGAACATGTACTGTTCTGATGAGGTGAAACAAATGGCTGTGACAGCTTTGAGAACATGTACTGTTCTGATGGAAAGCAGAATGGCCTAATTTGACAGCTTTGATAAAGTTTTATAAATAATATAATGAAGAGAAATCTCCACATGTTAGTAATTCAGCATGTCTCCAAGTCTTAATTTGGATATCTCCGAATCTTACATTTTGTTGAATATTGCTTGATGGTTTTTAACTATCACTAACTTGAAGGGAATGCAGACCCTCATCCACTTTACTTTCTAATATTCTTCCTGTTTAGTATATAGCACAGATCTAGATGTAATTTAAATTTAAATAAGGCTTTCAGAGAAATAGAGATCAGAAGGTATAGGTTTAAATCAGCTGTATATTGATATGTACTCGCTTCAGTTCACATGTATAGACTTGGAGAAAATCTATATCAAGTGCACATCATGAAATGATGGTTAGGGACTGGGGTCACGACCTTTGATAGATTTCTTATAGATGTATACAATAACTTCTGATGTATATCTGTATGTATATATTTTCTTTCCAGACCTCTTATATATTGTACAAATTTGGTCGAAATGAAAAGAAAGATTTGCCTTATAAAATTGTGTATACTGTGGTCAAAAAGAAACTAAAACGACAATTCAAATGTCCGCTCTGTAAATAAAGTTTTTGTTGCAATTTTGTCTTGTAAACATGAAATGAAATATGGTCTGCTCTTTCTATTATTATTTTATCATTATTTTGCCATTTTTAATTAACTATGAGCTAGAACTGGTCCCTCAGTATTAACATCCATGTCTCATCTCAAAACTTTGAAGTCATTGATAGCTCTTGTATTCCATTCTTAAATTTCACAAAATATTATGAACCTCTCAAACACCATGTCTTTTACATTGTATCTTAATTTGAATAGTGACTGATGTTTTGTAAAGATTTATAGAAATTTTATACTCCTGGAATGTAGAATGTTAAAAAAAATTCTCATCAATAAATTTCAAGACAAAACCAGAAATTTGAGTACTGAAAATTCTTGAAACTAATTATTGTAGATGTGTGAGATTTAACACCAGAAGGTGTAACTGAAGTCTTTCATAATATACTATAAATATACATGTGTAAGAGTTTAAACAGATTTATTTACATAAAGTACATATAAACAATCAACGAGGGGCACACAGATCCCTGTTACCAAACTACCGCTCACGAAGACCCGGAAGATTGGCCAAACGCTCAGATTTGACACACAAGTTTGTTGGTTGATGGATTTCACATCTGTACCATTCGCTGGCTTAGGAACGTACCTATCCCAGTAAGAGAGTAACAATCAGGGGCAGTAACTCTGCCCGATAATCCCAACACATGTTTAAGGGGTCATTTTATTTTCCTGATTTTTGTGCTGAACCTTTTTAAAGAAAAATATGATTGTTTATGATAGTTTTCATATCATTTATAAAACAATGGTTATTATGGATTTTCAAAGGCATTGTTAATTTTACTTTTTTAAAATATGATAATGCGCTAAAATTTGATTCCACCAAATTGAGTACTTTTGCAGTATTTTCTGGGTTATAAGCTGCACCGGTATATATGGCTCAAAGTAATTTTTTGTTTGATTCATACACCAGCTACTCTGGAACATAAGCCACTAACTTTCTTACCAAGTGGTAGCTGTTACATTGACCAAGTTTGTTGTTAAAACTGACAATGAAGGGCAATCTATCAAGATCGTCAGTGAAACATTTAATAAAGTTTGCAAAAATTACACACAGATAATTCTATAGTTTATTGATGTATTTCATATGATATAAAATAACAAATATAGAACTCGTTTGCCTTGGGTGCCTTCACAGATTGTCTACACACAGATATAGGGCCTGATGTTACATACAGTTTACTAAACATTCTCTCCATCAGTGTCTGTACTGTTAAGTATTAATGAAGGCCCTTACGTGCTGACCAAATTCTTATAGTCCCATATTATTTCTTCTTGTAAGTTATACAAAGCCATTCATATTGTAAACAAACATGGCATTTTTTTTTAGAATTTGACCTATAACCCGATGACCTATCAATACCCAGATACAAAAGGCTATTGTAAACTTCTGCTATGACTTCAAAGTACGCGAAAGTCCTGAAGACATTATTGTAATTCATATTAAAAGTTATGATAATTAAATCCACGAGAACGTTATTTTTATTTCAATCTTCAAAACCATCCTGTATATGATTGCAAATGACAGTTCTAGACGATCAGTCACAGACATGTGATTGGCAGGTACTTGATAAACAAATCAGTTCACACTTGCACATGTGTACTAGTATGTTTTCTGTTTTTGTATTTGATTTCATCCTACTACCTATAAGCCGCACACCTGACTGACGAGGAAAAAAGGTTCTGTTTATAATGCATAAATTACGGTACTGTAAAATCATAATTTTTAGGGGGCCCAATTTTCATGGATTTGCAAGAAAAAATCAATATTTCATGGACACTTGGTTTCATGGATGAGTATAAATCAATAAATCTACTCGTTTTAAACAATTCATAGATATCTGACTTCATAGACTAAGAAAACCCTCATCTAGCACAAAAATCATTAACCGCACAGTATTATAGACAAACTGAAAAGAAAGCACCTGAATTAGTGTTTAAAGAAGGATGCAGACAGAAAGAGTTTCCAAGACTTTGTCTGATTTTAAAAATTTCCCCAAATTTTCTATTGTTTCTTGTACCCTGGAGGTGTTTTAAAATTCGCCACTTCAAAAGAAGTGCAAAAAATTTTTTTTATCTTTTTTTTTTTAAAATTCCTAAAACATATCTTCATCTATTGTTCTGTTGTCTATTGGTCTGTTTTTCTAGCCCACATTTAAAACTCCTGCCAAGTTAGTTCAGAGAGTAATCTGTCAGCAGTAAAAGTGTTTTATTAGGTTAAAGATCAGGGAAAGGATATTTGTCTTAACGATCTTGAGGGAATATGGCAGGAATGATTCCAGATCATTCAAACCAATTGGGTGAGAATATAGGCCATCACACTATTTGTATATGCAAGGTATTTGTGATTTGAATAATGCTGGTATAAAAATCTTACCACAGGTGATTGGTTGTTTGATGAAAAGATTTCAGAAAAGTTTTATGATTCAGTTAAAATTGTCTTGATGTTAATGTAATTTTAGTAGTATAGGATCAATAATGATATCAAGAATTTAAAAGTAGTTTCTCTTCTTATATCTGGCTCATCTTGATTTAGGCTTTATTTACATGTAAGTCGGATGATCACTGTATTTAAACATCAATCAACTTAGAGTCAGATACAAAATGTTGTGTATTTTCTAGATTTTTAAAAATTTTTATTTGACAGGTCCTCTTGCTCGTGAGATGCTGCGCCTGTATGACACCTTCAGCAGTGTCATTAAGTTCACAGAACTTCCCGACCCCTCAGAAATATGGGATCTGCAACAACTGGTTGGGGAAGGCACATATGGAGTTGTCCATTTGGCTAAACACAAGCAAACAGGTCAGTCTATTTTATTGCATTTAGCAAAAACAGGTCTTTTTGTAATAATGAAGGGAGGCCATGTTAGTCTGTAATGATTAAGTTATCCATAACTGGGTGGTCTTGGTTTGTCCTTTCAGAAAAAAATGTTTAAAAAATAGGTCTGGCCATATTAATGATAGTAAGCCATGAATTTTATACTGGCCTGGATGAATTGTTCAGTCTGACAAAAGTTTAAAAAAGAAAAACAGGTCAGGCCATATTAATGATGGGATGCACATGCTTTTCCGCTGGAAGGATTGTTCAGTTGGACAAAAAGTCAATCGGAAATGTAGATACCTAAATAGAAGCCATGATTTCTGGTTGATAACAGGTCAGTTTGACCAAAGGAAGGGCAGCTTTTAAGCAGGATTATCATTGTACAAATAGAAGTCGTCAATTCATTGTAATGGCGAGGAGCAATGTTGCACTATTTATATCAAATGTAAAATTGCATCAATAATCTTATTTTCACAATTTTGATGCTGAAAGTTATGTGGTAAAATATTACTGTGGTTATGTGGTAAAATATTACTGTGGTTATGTGGTAAAATATTACTGTATAATAAAACATTTTCCACATGTTCTTTATATAACAGTTTTTGTAGATGTTCTAATTTATGCCAAAAAGTGACTAATGAATAATACATGTGCTAATTTTCATTGTGTCTAATTAAGAATATTTACAATTGACTGGTATAAGCCCTGAGGATGCCCATGCACTGAAAAGTTACTAAAGTGAGGGGTGAGCTTTTCTCAGAACATGCATAGACCTATATGTGTTAATATATGGTACCTGGTTCACCTGGTCTGTGTTTTCAGCCATATGGGCTTATTGAAAGGAACAAAAGATGGTGTTTAATGTCAGTGACTCTCCGGATTCCGTGTTTACAGCCCTAATTGGTGGGACAACAGATGTTGTTTAATGTCAGTGACTCTCCGGATTCCGTGTTTACAGCCCTAATTGGTGGGACAACAGATGTTGTTTAATGTCAGTGACTCTCCGTATTCCGTGTTTACAGCCCTAATTGGTGGGACAACAGATGTTGTTTAATGTTTGTGATTAATATTCTTGTTTTGTTTCGGAAAAGATTGATTTAAAAAAATCTCATCAAATTTCATGAAATCAGTAGAATACAATTGAAAATTAATGCATTCATAGTCCTACTGTTGGTTACTTCCTGTACGGTTCATAGTCCTACTGTTGGTTACTTCCTGTACGGTTCATAGTCCTACTGTTGGTTACTTCCTGTACGGTTCATTGTCCTACTGTTGGTTACTTCCTGTACGGTTCATAGTCCTACTGCTGGTTACTTCCTGTACGGTTCATAGTCCTACTGTTGGTTACTTCCTGTACGGTTCATTGTCCTACTGTTGGTTACTTCCTGTACGGTTCATAGTCCTACTGTTGGTTACTTCCTGTACGGTTCATAGTCCTACTGTTGGTTACTTCCTGTACGGTTCATAGTCCTACTGTTGGTTACTTCCTGTACGGTTCATAGTCCTACTGTTGGTTACTTCCTGTACGGTTCATAGTCCTACTGTTGGTTACTTCCTGTACGGTTCATAGTCCTACTGTTGGTTACTTCCTGTACGGTTCATAGTCCTACTGTTGGTTACTTCCTGTATGGTTCTTTGTCCTACTGTTGGTCACTTCCTGTATGGTTCATAGTCCTACTGTTGGTCACTTCCTGTATGGTTTATTGTCCTACTGTTGGTCACTTCCTGTATGGTTTATTGTCCTACTGTTTGTTACTTCCTGTATGGTTTATTGTCCTCTTGTTGGTTACTTCCTGTATGGTTTATTGTCCTACTGTTGGTTACTTCCTGTATTGTTTATTGTCCTACTGTTGGTTACTTCCTGTATGGTTCATTGTCCTACTGCTGGTTACTTCCTGTATGGTTTATTGTCCTACTGTTGGTCACTTCCTGTATGGTTTATTGTCCTACTGTTGGTTACTTCCTGTATTGTTTATTGTCCTACTGTTGGTTACTTCCTGTATGGTTCATTGTCCTACTGCTGGTTACTTCCTGTATGGTTTATTGTCCTACTGTTGGTCACTTCCTGTATGGTTCATTGTCCTACTGCTGGTTACTTCCTGTATGGTTTATTGTCCTACTGTTGGTCACTTCCTGTATGGTTTATTGTCCTACTGTTGGTTACTTCCTGTATGGTTTATTGTCCTACTGTTGGTCACTTCCTGTATGGTTCATTGTCCCACTGCTGGTTACTTCCTGTATGGTTTATTGTCCTACAGTTGGTTGATTTCTATATGAATTGGAGTATGAATTGTGGCAAAGCAAAGGTATGGATTTATTTTGAATTCACTGTGTGAAGGAAAGTAAACCTAATATGCATATCACTACATTGTCAATATACCTGAAAAATGAAAACACATTTAAATGTTTAGTTTATGGTTCGTAAACGTCCAACTCACTAAAGGTATGTAATTAAATTCAAGGCTGTTAGACATTTTGTCACATACCACTGTGATCCTGTATATTACCCAATATTTGTGTCTCCTTTACTGCATAACACATAGGAGGCAATATGTATTTCAAAATCTTGTGGCTCCCTTACTGAACACCATGTGGGAAGACAGCAACATGTTGAAGAATAATTGTCGCCCCCTTCTTCAATCAATTTAATTAATTTGGTGGAAGGACAAATTTCAGATGTGTTCTAATTGTGATAAGGTTTTGGTAAAAAAAAATTCAGTATTTTGATGTTAAAATGGAATTTTTAAAATTTCCGGGTCTATAACATTTTATCTTTAACAAATATTGAAAACACTAAAATACACTATAAATTATATTTCACTAATAAAGACAGTTGATTTAGGTCAGTGCTTTTATTAATGTGTGTATTAATCTTTTACTAAGTACACATAGTAACACAGAGTGATATAGATTTTTTGTCTGGTTTTGTATCTAGTGAATACCATCTCTCTTCAATGGGATCTCAGTGTTTGCTGTGGATTTTAGCAGTGTTTGTTACTACAGTAGGAACAGAGCTGTTTAAGTCCTGTCATCTAGTCATTAGATGACACCATTATTTTATTAGATTTGTGTAAACATTCTCAGTGAATTGTGAGGTATTTAGGTAAATGTAGTAATGGACTAAAGTCACTTACATAATGTCGGATCTGTATCTATCTCAGTGATCTTTTAATATCAGTTGTCAAATGATACGTTTGATGTAGTCAGGATGTCTTGCTTCCACTTTAATGTTACTGTAAGATAATTATCCCACGATGTAAACAAAATACAAGAAAAATCTATGAAAAATCCATTGTCCCTCTCTACATGGTATGTCTTCATCACCTTTTGAATGAAAACACAACAAACTTAGGCATAGCATCTATATTGCTACATATTTCCTGCCTCTCTTGAAAAAGCATTGACTTGTTCTTTGTAAGTTACTCCTAATCCATGATTATACACTTTGTAACCCTAAGTTACCCCTGGGATACTGTAGGACTAATCCAGGCTGTAAAGTCCTAAGTTACCCCTGGGATACTGTAGGACTAATCCAGGCTGTAAAATCCTTAGTTACCCCTGGGATACTGTAGGACTAATCCAGGCTGTAAAATCCTTAGTTACCCCTGGGATACTGTAGGACTAATCCAGGCTGTAAAGTCCTAAGTTACCCCTGGGATACTGTAGGACTAATCCAGGCTGTACCCCTGGGAAAGGACTAATCCAGGCTGTAAAGTCCTACCCCTGGGATACTGTAGGACTAATCCAGGCTGTAAAATCTGTAGGACTAATCCAGGCTGTAAAATCCTACCCCTGGGATACTGTAGGACTAATCCAGGCTGTAAAATCCTAAGTTACCCCTGGGATACTGTAGGACTAATCCAGGCTGTAAAATCCTAAGTTACCCCTGGGATACTGTAGGACTAATCCAGGCTGTAAAATCCTAAGTTACCCCTGGGATACTGTAGGACTGTAGGACTAATCCAGGCTGTAAAATCCAGGCTGTAAAATCCTAAGTTACCCCTGGGATACTGTAGGACTAATCCAGGCTGTAAAGTCCTAAGTTACCCCTGGGATACTGTAGGACTAATCCAGGCTGTAAAGTCCTAAGTTACCCCTGGGATACTGTAGGACTAATCCAGGCTGTAAAATCCTAAGTTACCCCTGGGATACTGTAGGACTAATCCAGGCTGTAAAATCCTAAGTTACCCCTGGGATACTGTAGGACTAATCCAGGCTGTAAAATCCTAAGTTACCCCTGGGATACTGTAGGACTAATCCAGGCTGTAAAATCCTAAGTTACCCCTGGGATACTGTAGGACTAATCCAGGCTGTAAAGTCCTAAGTTACCCCTGGGATACTGTAGGACTAATCCAGGCTGTAAAATCCTAAGTTACCCCTGGGATACTGTAGGACTAATCCAGGCTGTAAAATCCTAAGTTACCCCTGGGATACTGTAGGACTAATCCAGGCTGTAAACCCCTGGGATACTGTAGGACTAATCCAGGCTGTAAAATCCTAAGTTACCCCTGGGATACTGTAGGACTAATCCAGGCTGTAAAATCCTAAGTTACCCCTGGGATACTGTAGGACTAATCCAGGCTGTAAAATCCTAAGTTACCCCTGGGATACTGTAGGACTAATCCAGGCTGTAAAATCCTAAGTTACCCCTGGGTTACTGTAGGACTAATCCAGGCTGTAAAATCCTAAGTTACCCCTGGGATACTGTAGGACTAATCCAGGCTGTAAAATCCTAAGTTACCCCTGGGATACTGTAGGACTAATCCAGGCTGTAAAATCCTAAGTTACCCCTGGGATACTGTAGGACTAATCCAGGCTGTAAAATCCTAAGTTACCCCTGGGATACTGTAGGACTAATCCAGGCTGTAAAGTCCTAAGTTACCCCTGGGATACTGTAGGACTAATCCAGGCTGATACACTTTAAAATCTACATAATGATGATGTCACAATGAAATATCATATTACAGACACTCCTTGATCAAGATAATTGTATGACTTTGATGTATGTGATCTGATACTCTGGGGTCAAAATAGAGGTCAATGTTAATATAAATTGATTTTTCATACTTTTCTGATTACTACCAGATTTTTTTATCCTCAATCTGTCTTTTCATTTTCATCTATTTTTTTCATACACTTCTTCACAGTTATATTCTCTGGTCTGTTAATGTGTGTCAACTCAAAATTCTTAAGTGAAAGATGTGGTATATTTTTCTAATAATAGAATTTTTGATGTAACATTTATTAGAGAAGTGAAGTGTGGAATTAATTTCTCATAAATATCAAACAATAAACATGTTCAGTAGGATTGATACGTGAAAATTTTACCTCGTTTCATTTTCAGTCATTTTGTTCATGAAAAGCGAGGACGAATTTCACATCGAGGCAAATTTTTGTTACTTATATAAACCCTTTTAGGTAATCCTCAGAGGTTGAAATGAATATGAGGTGAATTGATCATTATTGCACAGGGTTGAAAATATACCAACAAGTCCCTGATAATTAACACGAGTCAAGTGAGATCGAAGGATAATTTTGTTTACATAAGACTTCATATATTCTGTAGGGGAGGTTGTTGCTGTGAAGATACTTGAAGCCATTCATGAACTAATTGAAGAAATTGAAGAGGAGTATGTCATCCTCCATGACCTTGGCAATCACCCCAATATGCCCAAGTTCCATGGGCTCTACCTCCGTCAGTCAGAATTTCGCGGGGAGGATCAGTTGTGGATTGCTATGGAGGTTAGTTGTGCCTTTTTTCTCTTCACAATTCAATGCCTTTTGTCATTCTTATCGTTAGAAAACTCAAAGCTGAGTTCTTTTTCTGGCCGGAAATGTATGTCACAGCATTAGGGTAGATTTCTAAATCTATTTGGTGTTTGTTGACCGGTTTTTGCCCATTTAGTTGATTTTCTATACAACTCAACGTGTAAACAACAGCATCAGGGTGGGATATGAAGGAACCTCAAAGCCACTCAGGAACTAACTCCCTATACCTTACTGTGAATATATATATAAACATTACTATTGTTAATGAATATGTTTCTTAAATATTCATGGTGACTGTGTGAATATATGTTAGGAATATTCATAAGGAATATCTGTCGAGTCCATTACCACTGTATGACTGTATATTATGAATATTCATTACCACTGTATTAATGTATATTATGAATATTCATGTCATGTGTCATTATATATATCATATATTAATGGATGTGATGAATATTCATTACTTTATGAATGGGTATCACTTTATGTTGTTTATTCATGTAATATCATGGTTATTACAATACTGACTATGTTTCATACAAATGTACATTACAGCTTTGCGGGCGAGGCTCTGTAACACATCTGACAAGAGAACTATTAAAACAAAATGCTGGCCTGGATGAGAAATTAATTGCACATATCATAAGTGAAACATTGAAAGTGCTCGTTCATCTGCACACAAATCATATCGTTCATCGTGACATCAAAGGTCACAACATCCTGATCACAGATGAAGGAAAAGTCAAACTGATAGACTTTGGTAAGTACAAATCTAGAATCAAATTCATGAATTTAGAAAGAATTGCATTGGGTATAGAATTGTTTTGTGTACGACTTTTCTAAACATTGTTGTAGACAAAAAGTTTTATTGTGAAAATTTTCTGAACACTTTTGTACATGTACACAAAGAATTGTATTGTGTACAACATTTCTTTACACTTTTGTACACATTGTTTTCCTGATAAGTGAATTCATGAGATCAAAAATGCTTGATCCAAGTGTCCTGTTCTGTTTTGAGACCCTGAGATCTCTGTGGACATTCCTTCACGCAAAGTGTAAGCTGAAACTGCAATGATTTCAATTTTTTAGCCATTTAACTCTGACCTTGGAATCCTGACCTTGATATCTTGAACTGGGAACCCCGAACTTGTACCCCAACCTTGAAACCTGACCTTTGAACCCTGACCTTGAATCCTGACCCTGAAACATAACCATTGATTGTTATTATATACCATATTAACAACAATAAGCCATTGACTGTTAATATGCCCATCCATATAAAAAATGACTTGATTGGTTTTTAGTAAAATTTTGACTTGACTCCCATGGTTCTTATTTCCTGATAACTTGAGTAAATAAGATTTAGATATGAATGAAGCAGTAATGGATGATATCTGTTAACTCCGTGTTTATCTACATGAAAACTAAACTAATATCTGTGATTGAATTGTCCTCTAAAAAGCCCACCCTTACTTTGATACAGCTCGATGGGATTACTGTAGGCTCAAAATAAAGGTATGACTGACATAATAATGGAATGAATTCCATATTTTTTGGTCATGGTTACGAACATCCCCTTCCAGAATTTTATGTCTCCACTCTGTAGTGATCTTGTTTAGTGTTTCTGTTGTTACAGGAATTACTCTCCCTTCTATTAAGGACTATAATTTGTTTCAGACAGAATATGAAACTTACACAAGTGTCCCCACCCCCACCCCTCTGCTCACCTACTACAACCCTGAACCCCTAATCCCGGACCCCAATTCCCAACACTGGACCCCAACCCTCAACCCTAACCCTCAACCCTGGACCCCAACCATCAACCGCGGACCCCAAACCCCAACACTGGACCCCAATCCCGGACTCCAACCCTCAACCCCGGACCCCAATCCCCAAACCCAGACCCCAACCTACAACACTGGACCCCAAGACCAGACCCCAACCCTCAACCCTGGACCCCTACCCTGGACCCCAACACTGGACCTCAACCCTGTACCCCAACACTGGACCCGAACTCTCAACACCAGACCCCAACTCCCAACCCTGGACCCGTACCCTGGACCCCAACACCTGACCTCAACCCTGGACCCCAACCCTGGACCCCAACTCTCAACCCCCGACTGCGGACCCCCACCCCAGAGCCTAACCTCCATCCCCGGACCCCAACCCCCAACCCCAGACCCAAACCCCCAGACCCAAACCCAACCCTCAACCCCGGACCCCAACCCCTATCCCCAACTCTTAACCCCGGACCCCAACCCCCAACAATGGACACCAAGCCTGGACCCCAACCCTCAACACTGGACCGCAACCCCCAACACTGGACACCAATCCCGGACCCCAACCCTCAAGACTGGACCCCAACCCCAACCCCCAACACAGGACCCAAAACCCCATCCCTAAACTCCAACCCTCAACCCCGGACCCCAACCCCCATCCCCAACCCTCAACCCCGGACCCCAACCCCCAACACTGGACACCAAGCCCAGACCCCAACCCTCAACACTGGACCCCAACCCCCAACACTGAACACCAAGCCCGGACCCCAACCCCCATCCCCAACCCTCAACCCCAGACCCCAACCCCCAACACTGGACACCAAGCCCGGACCCCAACCCTCAACACTGGACCCCAACCCCCAACACTGGACCCCAACCCCCAACACAGGACCCCAACCATCAACACTGGACCCCAACCCCCAACACTGGACTCCAACCCCACTGTTCTAACCCACAATGTGAAACAAAAATATTTTCCCTGACTTTGTGAATATTGACTGAAAACTGGGCAATATTACAACTGTTGTGAATATGGTATTATGTATGATAAGTTATGAGTAGAAATATTAACTGTGTTAAATATATGTACATATTAAGGCTTCAGTAGAATGTATATAGTTTGTTGACTCTTTTTTAACAGGAGTCTCTACAAGACTGAAGAGCACCAATGACCGCCGTCGCACTTCAGTGGGAACGCCCTATTGGATGGCTCCAGAGGTCAGTAGTATGTAAAGCAGTTCAAGAGGTCAGAGTTTAATAGTTCATAGGTTAAAATATGGCATGTCTGGGTGTAGAGACAAATACAGTAAAGTAGTGAGGGTAATTATGTTTATTTATATTGATGTCAGCTTGAAAAATATCATATATGGGAAGACAAACTACCTTGAAGAATCAAACTATTTAATTGTTTTTCTTTTTCTGGTAAGATCTTCCTTTCAAAGAAACAACTTGTCTTTGAAGTCTTATGAAAACTTGTCTTGGTAGAGAACTCGTATTAAAAAATAACCTGTCTTTGTTGCTGAAAGGTTAATTGCAAAGAAACTTCTTGTTAAAATGTCATTCATGTCTAGTTGTCTGATTGTAGGAAATGAAACTTTATTTATTTTACAACAATGGTTAAACAACTTTTTTCAACTTATATGAATCACCATTTTGAAGCACACAAGGGGTCTAACAGTGGGTCACTAGGTAAAACACATGTGGTCGGGCATATAACCCCAAATCTTTTCATATCTATTCTGGGAATCAAACCCAGGACCCATAAGTGAAAGGCAAATGTATTTGCAATGCATCACACAACCACTCACAACTCATCATTTCTATGAAATAAAATCAACTCAGCGGTATTGCATTAAATATGTTACAGACATGATCACTCAATACAGACATTTGGTTGTGAATTCATTTGGTTTTATGGCAAATTTAATTCAAATTCATCAGTAATTGTTCATCACCATATAAAATGCTAAAAATACATACATGTTTTTGAGCAGAGCTAGAAGTTAAAACATTTCATGAAATTTCATTGCTTGTAGTCCAGTTTGTTAAATGAGAATGTTTTTGTTGTGTTATTTAGAGATTTTAGTCTGTCGTTTGGCGTCTGACGCAAGTTTTTTCTTAAAACAACTTCTTCTCAATAACCAATGGACTAAATGTTTTGAAATTTAGCTAGTATGTTTCCAGTATGAAACCTGACAAAGTTTGCAAAAAGAAATAACCTTGGGTTATATTCAAGGTCACAAGGGTCAAATTTGTTAAAACCTTTAAACAACTTCTTCTCATGAACGAAAAAGCCTAGAGACATGATATTTGGCTGGTATGTTGCAAGGATGAAACCCAACGAAGTTTGAAAAAGAAATGACCTTGACCTGCTTTCAAAGTCACAGGGGTCAAAATATGTTAAGAACTTCAACCAAGTTCTTTTCAGAAACTATTAGGACTAGAGGCATGATATTTGGCTGGTATGTTCCTAGCATGAAACTCAATGAATTTTGAAAAAAGAAATGGCCTTGACCTATTTTCAAGGTCAAAGGGGTCAAACTTGTTAAAATATTTAATCAAATTTTATTAATGAACTGATATTTGATATTTGACTGGTATGTTCCTAGAATAAATCTAGAATGTTCAAGGACACATGGGTCAAGAGACAGGGAGACTTGTAATTCTACCTCTTTTTTATGGGTTATTTTGTAATGCTGATATTATATTATGCAGCGAAACCATAATGTCGGAGAAGGTTGGTATGAACTTGGATGACTTGGTGGGCGTCATATTTGACAGGTTAAGTTTCAGTACATAATCGTGACATGATCCACGATTTAACACAGTACATCCATATCATCATGTATGTCCTCGTACTTACAGCTCATAAAGTATATTTACATTCCAAACGAAAATCTTCTCCCAAAAAAAATCACCGTGTAAGAGATCTGTCAGAGATATGTACACAATATGAGGTCACATAAACTTAGCCTGACTTCCCTCACAGGTGATTAAGTAGAATGACCTACACTTATAAGACATTAGCTATAAGTAGAATCCATTATGTATATAGGGTTGACGGGAGGTGTGAGTAAAATCAACCTGATTATAAGTTATTTCGGTAAAAAACATAAAAGCCATATTTTCAGTGAGGTTGAAGCGTATATTTTCTTTACCAAGTTGGTATTTCTGTTTTATCTATTCTTATTTTTAAAACATATCAACAAAAATTTATTTGAAATTGTAATGAATTCAGGAATTTCCGATGGGATTTTTTTCGCATTAAATATTGCAAAGTTGACCATCCTTTGTTAACCTTTTTATCCAGTGAATATGTTTGAGTCTCAGACCTATTCAACTTTGTGCTCACTGTCTACATGTTTAAAAAATTCTCCAGTAATAAGTGATTTTTTTTAAAGAGATCTTTTCTGTTGAAAAGAACTATAAATGGAATATGAAATGTAACTCTGTGAGAAATAGAAACTTTTGTTACAAGAAGCCTTTATTTATGTGATAAATTTGTGAAGCTGACAATGCATAAGTAAACCTAGTGACTGGATTGTACAGACAGTGAATGACAGGTAGATATACCCGAGGTAAGCTTCATGTACACCACATCTGTGACTTCAGCAGCCAAGCATACATCGTTAATGATCCCCTTAAAGCTTGAATTGTATACATTTTAATACGGAAGTGAAATACAATATTCTAGCAAGTGGTCAGAATTTTCATTTTATCTGTCCAACTCAACATGGAATATTATAGAATTTTCCTGATTAGGGCAGGAATGTTTAAAAATAAGTGATTATTTCATTGCGAGGAGTGTGGATTTATATGGCCAGGTGAACAGTTGAAGGTGTAGCCTTCTAGTTGTAATGGAGGTGTATTTCTCATGTATTACCCTATGGTAAATATGTTTGTGAATAATGAAAATCCAAAGAAATTTATACTCACTCTGAAGATGTGGGATAGTCTACAGACTAAAAGTAAAAGTAAGTACACAATACATATATGTATTTTGAGTACAGGTAAAACTTTGTTTATTTTTATATACTTGTACAGGTAAGATACAGGTATATTTCATATACAGGTAAAAATACAGGTATAACTGTATAAGTAACGGGTAACTATATGTATAAAACTACATGTATAATTTGTTTACAAGTGAAACATTTCTTTTTATGTATATGGGAATAGAATGATTACTTTTATAACAGGTAGATAGATCATAGTGATTTCTACAAAAATAATCCTTTTTATTCGTAATCATTGGTCATACAAGTCCATCGCTTGAAATTCTGCCTTAAAACCTGATGTAGTATTACATGATATGGTTGATATAAGGAGGTGTCATCTTAGAAAGTGTATTCAAAATGGAGCACCAGTGTTTTAGTATATAACCCTCAACCTAACTACACTTTATCATGACCCAGGTAACATTTGTATAATTAATAGGTAAAGTTTAACTGTAGGTAAATGTTTGTATACACAGGCTCTGGTGCCATATATTGTTGACAGTTGTTAACTGGAATTGGCCAGGATTGATTGAAATGAGAATCCTAAAGAACTGAATGTTTAGTGGAGAAATTCAAAGGAAATTCCTAAAGAGTTGAATGAAAGGAGAACTGGCTTGAAAATCTGGGAGAAATGAATTATTTGGGGAAAGGAGAAATAAAATTGAAAAATCCCAGAGAAGTAGACGAATAGGGGAAATTTTGATTTGATAAAAATAGGGCATGACTGGTGCCAGTGTTGTCACAATGTGATAAGTTTGTTGGTATAGAACTTGATATAAACCTATTTATAAACAGCGGATAAATGAAATAATCTGTGTATTGTCAACAACAGATCTATATATATACTTCAGGGATCAGGATACAATACAAATGTATCTCAGTATCTGATGAATGTTTTATTGTGAATTCATACAAATCACTTGACACAAATTCTGTAGTTGTGTACAGAACTGCCGCCCTAAGGATATACTCTTCCTGTCATTCATGTTACACTTAATTGTGTTTGAATATCATATATTACCTGTAATTTTGTCAGTTATCTCCCTTAATTCAAGTTATATCTATTAATTGCATTTTTTTCCTGTAGTTTGGCAAAGAATTGTCTCCCTTTATTAAGAGTATGATGATATATTACCTATAATTTGTGATAGAGGTACTTCTCCTCACTTACAAATTTTAAGTATAATTTATGCAAGGATTATTTCCCTTGATTAAAATCTATTGAATATTTTACCAATAGTTTTGGTAATAAAGTTATGTCCCTTAAGTCTCCTTTATTTTATCTGGTATTGTGTATTGTATACCTTAGTCAAGTTTTGCAAAGAACTAGGTATTTTAATATAAACATCATTGTGACCTGGATAAAGAGATTTCTTTACTTAAGCTGTGTAACATGACTCAACTCGAGAATCTTGGCTTCTGATCATATGGTAATAAGACACGAGGAGAAGAAGAAAAAAAAAAGTAGTCACTTGGCAGTAGATAAGATATTGCCTCTGTGTCATATTGAAATATGTGTCATCCTCTTATGCCTAATCTGAGACACAGACTATTATTGAGCGACCACACCCTTGTAAGACTTGTCCTTGGGCTTGCTACTGGTTGCCATATCCATTGGGGACAAATTGTTCCAAAATGGAATTGATGTATGAACAGTAAAACAGTGGTGGGGCTCTTTAACTTAACATGAAAATCAAATTGTAGAAAATTCTTTTGCCAGATGTGAGCATGGTTATGGTAAAGAAAAGGCCAGGGATTATATAATACATAATTCATGGGTGTATAACTGTGGATGGGTTGTTTCACCATTATACCAAACATCAATATTGCATTATCTAATGTAGTGTGTGTGTGTGTGTGTGTGTGTCTTCACTCCGAGCCATCTGGAGCTGAGAGTGATTTTAATTTGTACCAGATCTTCCAAAATATCCTGAAGTGGAGTCATCTCATAATTACATCTCGTTTGGAACCTGGCAAGAAAGTCATCACTATGGTAGATATTCCAAAAAGTTGATCGTTTTAATTCTTCTGCGATTTTTACTTTCTATGTTTTTTATGTCCCAGGTTTAGGAATGGTTGTGTGCTATTTGTCCATCAATGTTCTGAAGGTTACGTAAGATAAAAAGCTTTTACTTATTCAGAGCTCTAGTGTCTGTAACTGGTGTTCAAAAATAATGTTATATGACCTTTCTTATCATTCTCATCAGCTTTCTAAGCTTCTGAATTTAAGGTTGTCCATTTGAAAGTTTATAACATCCTTCTAAATATTATTGTTAAACAGTAACCATATTCTATGCAAAAAATGACATCACCCTGTTTATGTTACAGCCTAAAATTCTTATCAAAATTACAAAACATTTACCGTGATTGATAAAAACACAGTAACCTGTGCATGGCTTTAGGGGAAAGACTCTGACATCACAGTGACGTGTTATAACATAATATTCAGAACAAAAAAAAATTGTTTTGAAAGAACATTGATGACCTAAACCATTAAACCTCTTGTTGTAATTCTGTCTTGAGCATACAACAAGAATCTGAGGTTTTCTTTTGCTCCGGGGCAAGGAGCAGCTCATGCTGGGAGTGAAATTCTTATTCTATCTGTTGGTAAGTAATAACTAATGTCTAAAGCAGTCTCATTCTGTAATTAGTATCAATGTCTTAGGTCTGTGGAATCAATTTATGGGTTTTAATGTAAACTTATGTCTAAGTTTAAGATTTTTTGAAGATTTATAAACATTAGAATAGGATCTAGCAGCAAATGTCCTGCAGTTTTCCTTTAGTGAAATTGTGTTAAAGTCCTAGACAGAATGTTCACCTTACTGATCTGTCCTTTAATAAACCCTGGAGAACATATCAACTATGGCTCATAGTCAGATGGTGGGCTTATTACAGGACCATAAGCTCATGGGGAACAGCACATATTAGCTCTGGCTCATAGTCAGATGGTGGGCTTATTACAGGACCATAAGCTCATGGGGAACAGCACATATTAGCTCTGGCTCATAGTCAGATGGTGGGCTTATTACAGGACCATAAGCTCATGGGGAGCAACACATATCAACTATGGCTCATAGTCAGATGGTGGGCTTATTACAGGACCAAAGCTTGTGGGGAACAGCACATATTAACCCTGGTACATAGTCAAAGGGTGAGCTTTTTACAGGATAATAAGCCCAGGGACCAACACATAATTAACTCTGGCTTATAGTCAGAGTGTAGGCTTATTGCAGGACAATTTAAGCCAAGGGAGCAACATATAAGCTCTTTACTCGGAGTCACAGGGATGGTATTGTTACAGGGAACAAGACAATAATACCGATTTGAAGTCAGGAGGAAGGGCTTATTACAGGACAAAAAGCACAGGAGGGGGCATGAATGCTTGACCTCTGACTTAGGGAAGAGATGAGAAATGATATAGTACTTGCTACAATGAATTTGTACTTGAATTTCATCATCATCATCATCATCATTGTTATCATCATCAACGTCATCATCATTCTAACTTGTGTTATCAGTTTCACCAGTACCTACACATTCAGTGTGGAGGTGCTGTATTTATTACTGTTATGTTTAAATTCATGTTTAGATATTGTATAAATTCTTACAATAAGCAAGCAATAAGCACAATTCTGATAAAACACCAATATCCACGTACTGTTATATTATTATATACAAACATATTGTGTGAGTCACTACAAAGTTTAATGTGAGTCATTACAGGTTAGTGTGAGTCATTACAGGTAAGTGTGAGTCACTACAGGTAAGTGGGAGTTGTTACAGAGTTAAGTGTGAGTCACTAAAGAGTTTAGTGTGAGTCATTACAGGTTAGTGAGAGCTGTTACAGAGTTTAGTGTGAGTCACTAAAGGGTTTTGTGTGAGTCATTACAGGATAGTGTGAGTCACAACATAGTTAAGTTCGAGTCATTGCAGGTTAGTGGGAGTTGTTACAGAGATTAGGGTGAGTCACGAAAGAGTTAAGTTTGAGTCATTACAGGTTAGTGTGAGTCACAACAGAGTTAAGTTCGAGTCATTGCAGGTTAGTGGGAGTTGTTACAGAGATTAGGGTGAGTCACGAAAGAGTTAAGTTTGAGTCATTACAGGTTAGTGTGAGTCACAACAGAGTTAAGTTGGAGTCATTGCAGGTTAGTGGGAGTTGTTACAGAGTTAAATGTGAGTCACAAAAGAGTTTAGTGTGAGTCATTACAGGTTAGTGGGAGTTTTTACAGAGTTAAGTGTGAGTCATTACAGGTTAGTGGGAGTTGTTACAGAGTTTAGTGTGAGTCATTACAGGTTAGTGGGAGTTGTTACAGAGTTAAGTGTGAGTCATAACAGGTTAGTGGGAGTTTTTACAGAGTTAAGTGTGAGTCACGAAATGGTTTAGTGTGAGTCATAACAGGTTAGTGGGAGTTGTTACAGAGTTAAATGTGAGTCACTACAGCGTTTAGTGTGAGTCATTACAGGTTAGTGGGAGTTGTTACAGAGTTAAGTGTGAGTCATTACAGGTTAGTGGGAGTTGTTACAGAGTTAAGTGTGAGTCATTACAGGTTAGTGGGAGTTGTTACAGAGTTTAGTGTGAGTCATTACAGGTTTGTAGGAGTTGCTACAGAGTTAAGTGTAAGTCATAACAGGTTAGTGGAAAATACTACAGAGTTCAGAGTGAGTCACTAAAGGGGTAAATTTAGTCATTACTACTGGGAGTAGTGGTAGAGTTTAGTGCAATTCACTACAGAGTTAAGTGTCAAAATTTACATGAGTTGTTGCAATGTTTCTTTTGAAAGATCATCTTAATTTATAATACAATGCAAATTTCTTTTATCTATGTTTATTCAAAACTTCTTGTGAGCCAGTGCAAAGCTTCACATCAGTCACAGCTATATTTATCTTTAGTCAGTACTATTTCCTTTATTGAAGCTAATGTACTTTTTTATGATCAATTTCTCCTAGAGCAAGTAAAGAGGAAAGATCAAGTTGTTTCATTAGATCTCAAGACATTACATCATGCCATTTGAGTCATTGGACTTTTTAATGCTTCTTGAATACAGTTATGAGGTACAAATGACCTTTCAATTTCAAAAGAGTGCACCTTTCATTTTCAGAACAAAACTTTGCTCGCATTCCAACTAGGAATTTGAAACTTGGTGTATACATTGTTTATACTGAGGAAATGTGCAGTGTACGAATGTCAGGGCCGGCAACCCCTTAACTGCAGAGTTATTTCCCTTGGTTAAAATTTTTTATCCACAGCATTACTTTGATGACATTTAAACTAGATTAATGAAATTTGGTGTCTACATTGAACATACTAAGAGGGGTCAAGCAGTATACCAAACTCAGGGCCTATGTCCCCTTAATTATAGGCTTATTTCCCTTTATTGAAATTTCATGTCCTGAAGGTCACTGTGCTTTCATTTGAAGTAGGATAATGAGACTTGGTGTATACATTGAACATACTGAACAGATGTTTAGTGTACCAATACCAGGGCCCAAAACTCCTATATTACAGAATTATTGCTCATTATCTAAATTTGTGTCCGAAAATGATAATTTTCAGGGAACATTTATCAGTTTCACTGATGTTCTTGTCTTGTGAGTTTCTACTCTCAGTTCCTGCATGATATTAAAGGTAGTAAACTTTAGTGACATAGATACAATTTCCTAAAGATTGATGTAAGCTTATTAGTCACTTTGTCAAAGTGTGCAAGATGTCTGGATATTGTTTCAGTTTCTAGTGTTATCAGTTATAGTGTGTGAGCATTACATGCTGTTTTTCCTGTGTTACAGGTTATAGCGTGTGAACGACAACTAGAGTACAACTATGACAAGCGATGTGACATCTGGTCCCTGGGAATCACAGCCATTGAACTAGCTGACGGAGAGCCCCCATTGGCTGATCTTCATCCAATGAGAGCGCTCTTCAAAATTCCAAGGTCAGTTTTAGCTAATGAATGTTTTTGTTTTGTGTGTGATAGGATCAGAGAGGGAGACTGAATACTCACGTAGTGGCTACACTTGTCAACATTTGTGTTCATTATGTGTTATATGTAAGCATGAACATCTCAACATATAGTTTAGATTATGATAAAGTTATCCAATGGATGGTTAATTAGACTTCGTGAATCATTGAACCAACGTTAATGGAGTTCAAATCAGTGTTAGAATAAATGTTCAAAATTTTCAAAATTTCAATTTAAAAAAAAATTGAAGTTACCAAACTTTGAATAAACATTTTTATCCAGGTATGGCCATCCACACAAACATTTCAGATTCTGAATTTTACCAACAGGTTACTGATAATTGGGCTTTATATTGATTAATTGTAAATTGTTAAATTTCTCTTTTGTTTAGCTCTATAACAGACCTAGTACACAGAAATTTGGCTAATCATGTGTTGTAATCTCATATCAATGTTGGTGATTCAGTGAAATTTAAATTCTTGTTTGTGTTTAGAAAGAAAAAAAGTATACAGATCAGAAATTCTGAGAGAGAAAACATTAATTTGATTGTGGTATTGCTTTTTTTGGTAATATAGAGAATTGCTGTTTTGATGTCTTTTTCCTAATTTCAGAAATCCAACACCAACTTTGTCTAACCCAGACAACTGGTCAAGCGAGTTCAAAGACTTCATCTCAAAGTATGTTTATGATTTTTAGGTCATCTGACCCGAAGGGTCTAGATGACCAATAGCCATTGTGCTTCGTCCGTCGTTGTCCGCCGTGCGCCGTGCCTCGTCCGTAAACTTTTCATTCAAAAAACTTCTTCTCAAATACTAGAAAGCTTAGGAGGCTAATACTTGGCCCATAGCATGCTGGCATGGAGCCCTACAAAGTTTGTTCAAATTAATGACTTTGACCCACTTTCAAGGTCACAGGGGTCAAATATGTTAAAATATACAAACAGCTTCTTCTCAATAAGCAAAAGTCCATGAGTGCTGATATTGGGCCTGTAGGATGCTTGGAGGAAAGGCTACAAAGTTTGTACAAATGAATGACCTCGACCCACTTTCAAGGTCACAGGGGTCAAATATGTTAAAATATACAAACGACTTCTCAATAACCAAAAGTCCATGAGTGCTGATATTGGGCCTGTAGCATGCTGGGATGAAGGGCTACCAAGTTTGTTCAAATGAATGACCTTGACCCACTTTCAAGGTCACAGGGGTCAAATATATTAAAATATACAAACGACTTCTTCTCAATAAGCAAAAGTCCAAGAGTGCTGATAATGGACCTGTAGGATGCTGGGAGGAAGGGCTACCAAGTTTATTCAAATGAATAAAGCCCACTGTTTTAACGGCAGACTCACTGTTGTTAGAGTTTGGCTTGCTTTTTTCAGATGACTGTTAAGGCCCATGGGCCTCTTGTTAGTCATTATCACACTGACCAGTCCACAAGCTGGTTTAATGAAATATTCAATAATGGTTCTCAATACCTTATATCATCTTTAACTGTGATCTTTAAAGAAGGTTAGAAGATTGACTTTTTTGTATTCTTATCTTGAATCAGAGATAAATGTGTTGTACTCTTGGACTTATTTTCTTGCAGTAAATCTACCCTGTAGACTTTACATCAGGACAAATGCCTCGTGTTCATGGGCTTATTGTGGGGTAAAAATAATAGCTTATCCAGAGGTATTTTATCCAGATTTTACTGGACAGAAATGAACAATGTCATAAAGAAGCTTTAGAATCAAATAATGAACATTTATGATAGTTGTAACTGTTGTTGAGATGAGTTACTTAAGCCGAGAAACTAAATTGACTCAGTATAATGAAACAGGTGATCTTCTGCTCAGTGTTAGAAGACTTGGTTCTCGGAGTGTAAACCTATTTAAGTTTCCATGGTGATGAGCTTTCCAGTAATAGGATTTGTTAGTGAATTGTCAGGTAAAGCTGGTCTCTTAGTGTTTTATCAGCTGATCATAACATAATGATGCATCGCTTTGTCCAAGAATTATTTACCTTATTTGCTAGTTTGGTATTCAGCTCCTGAAACATTAAACACTAAACACAAACATTTGTACCATCCACAGAAACAGTTTTAGGCATTTTGAAGGAATATTACTGTAGGATCTATTGTGTAGCTTGAGAACCACCAATTAAATTTGGTTCATGTTTACCATATAGTATGATAATTTCACATTCTTCTCCTGGTGAGATTCTGGTGTGAAGCAGGAACATCCATGACTCCAGCATTCTCTGGTTTTATACAGAGTGATCTAAACAATTGTAAAAGCCTCTTGCTCTTCCATTGTCCAACTTGTTATCCTTATTCCTAACCATGATCACTTCTTCAAGTTCAAGGATGAGCATACCTTCAGAGGAATGATATCTCTGTGAGGTCACTATTTCTATTTATAGAAATTTTCCTAAGATTGACACAACTTCTTGTAGAAGTAGAGTATTGTTTTTTTTTTTTAATTGCAAATACTGAATCATATTATGGTTATTTAATTTTGAAATTCATGTAATTAAATTTTGATAATGAAGAATGTTTTTATTGTTAAATATTTTTTATCACCAGCAGGTTATGTCATACATCTATTGAATTCTAACAAGCTTTTCTGATTTTTGGAACTCTTCAGATTCAGAGGTACATTTTATGATATGATGAAAGTCTTTAACTTATTATTACAGGTGCCTTATAAAAGACTTTGAATTACGACCTCAGGCGGAGGATTTACTGAATCATCCTTTTATACGTCAAGTGGCAGGAGAAACAAGCACGGTAAGCTCTGATTACATAAATTGATTAATGATTCCATCTAATATCATACACCTTGTGGAATACAGTTCCTCGGGAGATCAGAGTGTCCCACATAGCTAGGCTGCTTGTGTCATTGAAAATACATCAGGATATCTTTACAACATCTTCAGTCAGAATGTTACAAAACATTCATTGGCTCAAACTCTTATGTTAATTATAAGGGATTTTGATGAATAAATTTTCAATCCAAATACTAACATTTTTTCTCTACCTATTCAACAGAATCAATCCTTTTAAGGTTTTCAAAGACTTTCCAGTTTATCTACATCACAGTCATACTTTTGAATTTGCAAATCAATGTTGTAAAAATAAATCTAAAAGGTAGAACGTAATTGAAACGTATTACTCACCTTGGTTGTTGACAAATTACTGTGTTTTTTTAGTATCAGAAGAAGCTTCATGACCTGACCTCTAGTATGGATCAGACAGTCCATCGACCAGACGTCACTGTGAAGAAGGGACGTCCCAAGTCCCATCGCAAGTCTAGACGAGACACGGTGAAATCCACTGAAGATTTGGCCACACTGGAAATCCTTGATGAGGTCAGTAACTAACTGGATAGGATGGAATGGTAAAAGGTTAATCAATGTTAGAGGTCAAATGATTGTAAAGGTCAAATTATGTCAAAAGTTATGTGATTGAAGAGGTCAAAGAATGTTAGAGGTTAACTGATATTAGAGGTCAAACTCTGTCTGAAGTCAAGTGATGTTCAATATGTCAGAGGTTAACTGATATTAGAGGTCAAACCATGTCAGAGGTTAACTAATATTAGAGGTCAAACCATGTCTGAGGATAACTGATATTAGAGGTCAAACCATGACAGAGGTTAACTAATATTAGAGGTCAAACTATGTCAGAGATTAACTGATATTAGAGGTCAAACCATGTCAGAGGTTAACTGACATTAGAGGTCAAACCATGTCAGAGGTTAACTGATATTAAGGTCAAACCATGTCAGAAGTTGTCGGACATACATGGTCAGGTGAACGAGGGACTTCCCAAGCCCGATGGTAAGTCTTAAAGAGAGCGAGTAAGATCTGGTTATGTCAGAAGTCAGATAATGTTAGAGATCAAATGCTGAGAGGTTGATCGATTTTAGAGGTCAAACAATGTCAGTGTGATTGTTTTAGGTGTTCTGTTTACAGGGAGTGATTGTTGTATACTTACTGTTTACAGGGAGTGATTGTATCTCAGTTGCGCAGTCGTTATGAGAACGAGGAAATCTACACCTACATTGGTGACATCCTGTTGGCCGTCAATCCATTTCAGCCCATCAACATCTACAATGAAGAGGTAATCAAAACAAAATCTTTAATCTTCTTTGGAGAACTGTAGACTTGTCAAATTTAGATGTTTTAGTAGATTTAGGGTATAACCTGGATATTCAGGTTTCAAAAATGAAAAAAACATTTCAAAACTTAAAACTCCAATGCAAACAAAATGTGTGAATGATAAGTTTAATTTCTTTAAACAAGAATAAAGAAGAAAATTCATTGACCATTATAAATCAGTAGAAGGGTTTTCAATGTTAGCTTTGAGACATAGATCCTCGATGCTGTAGATGACTTTGAGACATAGATCCTCGATGCTGTAGATGACTTTGAGACATAGATCCTCGATGCTGTAGACTATTTTGAAACATAGATCCTTGATGCTGTAGACTATTTTGAAACATAGATCCTTGATGCTGTAGACTATTTTGAAACATAGATCCTTGATTCTGCAGATTATTTTGAAACATAGATCCTCGATGCTGTAGATGACTTTGAAACATAGATCCTGGATGCTGTAGATGACTTTGAAACATAGATCCTGGATGCTGTTGATTACTTTGAAACAAAACAATTCTAAGACATGTGGGTCTGTTACTGATGCTGGTTTGTTGTATTACAGGGACGTTTTTTTCTATTATTTCTATGATTTCATTTCAGTATTCTAAAATGTATGTCAATGCAGCCAAAGATGAAAATCCTCCCCATATATTTGCTGTAGCTGACCAATCCTATCAAATGATGATGCATTATAGAAAACACCAGGTGAGTTACTTCCCCTGTATTGTAACTCTTTACTTTGTAACAGGAAAGTTTATTCATCCCCCATTGGGAATTGAAGAGGGGTATAATTTTGTGTTGTCTTTGTCCATCTGACTGTCTTTGTCCATCTGACTGTCTTTGTCCATCTGACTGCCTTTGTCCATCTGACTGTCTTTGTCCATCTGACTGCCTTTGTCCATCTGACTGCATTTGTCCATCTGACTGTCTTTGTCCATCTGACTGTCTTTATCCATCTGACTGCCTTTGTCCATCTGACTGCCTTTGTCCATCTGACTGTCCTTGTCCATCTGACTGTCTTTGTCCATCTGACTGTCTTTGTCCATCTGACTGCCTTTGTCCATCTGACTGTCTTTGTCCATCTGACTGTCTTTGTCCATCTGACTGCCTTTGTCCATCTGACTGCCTTTGTCCATCTGACTGTCTTTGTCCATCTGACTGCCTTTGTCCATCTGTCTTTGTCCATCTGACTGCCTTTGTCCATCTGACTGTCTTTGCATACTTCCACTGTCTTTTCTGGGTTCTATCTTCTAACAATGAATCACGGGTACTTCATACTCGGGATAGGGGTTTACTTTGGTGAGACAGTGTGTCACATATCAAAAGTAGGCCACTCTGACCTATATTTTAATCTCTGATATATATGAAAGAAAAACTTCTACACAACTAATTATGGGAACTTCATACTTGGAATATGACTTCGCCTTTTTGAGATAGTGTTGATCAATCTGACAAAACAAAGTCAAGAGAATTCAGTGTCATTTTTGTTTGTCATCTAGGTTACCTTGTTAATACTCAGACAAAAGCAAAATTTCATTAACCTTTTAAGGTCACCCTATTTTTTCTGACGGCAATTATATGACCATGTCCACAGTATAGTTTATGTATTGAAGTCTCTTAACAATTGTCACCTGAGCAAGAGATGTAAATAGAAAGTTTGTGGTTGGTTGATTGTAGTGAAACTGTCACTAATACTTTTATGGACTAATAAAATGTTGTGTTACATCTTGAATGAGTTAGAGGTTGCCTTATCTGTCAGACCAAATCTTTATGATGTCATGTTGGAATAAGAACTAGGAAAAATTCACTTTTCACTTCCTGATTATGTGAGTAATATAATGGCTATTTTATGTTCTTTTTGTGTTTTTTTTTCCTTTTCTTTTTTTTTTTTTTTTTTTTTTTTGTAAATGTTTGCAATTTTATAAAATGCTTGAAGCTACATGATAAATTTTTTGTTTTGTTTGTTTATTTATTTTTTTTGGTGGAAATCATAAAATATAAATTGATTCTCAAAAAAATTCTAGAACTTTTTGAAGTTATCTATTGTTTGCAATTTTGTTCAATTCATGTAGAATAACAAAGTTTATTCTTCAGAGAATCTGTTAATAACATCAACGACATTAATACTGTACAGAGATTCACTCTCTTTTCATTTCAGTGTATCGTAATTAGTGGAGAGTCTGGAGCAGGAAAGACGGAGAGTGCCAACCTAATGGTACAACAACTCACACAGCTCGGCAAGGTCAGTAAACACATATCACTAGATATATTTATCGGGAAAGATGAAGAGTGCAAACCTTATGGTACAACTTTGTATCTTCCGAAATTTTAGTCTCAGTGAGAAACATGGAGAAGGTTATTGATTAAGTACTCCATTACAAAATTTTTAGATTGTGGCTTTAAAGTCGATTTTCATCCATGTCAGCCATTCTAACTGTAAAAATGTATTGTGCCTACTCTCCCTGAAAAATTATGAAATTATCTTTGAAGTATTTACAAGAACATGTTCAGTATGGGTTCTAGCTGGGCATGCACAATTTTCAGCTTTACCTCTCATCTAATATGGCTGTTAGTTAGGAGCCATTTTGAATTTTAATAGTTGTAGTTTAAGATATTTCTATTCTTGAATTATCACATCAGAGTTTTTTATTCAAATTCTTCTATTTGTTAAGACAGATGCCATCGACATTTGAGTTTATGGCAATAACCATGGCAACACTTTTTTTCAAGACAAGTTTATGTGATGACATTTGTCTCGTTCTTTTTACAGGCTGACAATAGAACACTTGAGGAGCGAATTCTCCAAGTGAATCCCCTGATGGAAGCATTTGGAAATGCCAAGACCGTCATCAACGACAATTCAAGTCGATTCGGCAAATATTTAGAGATGTTCTTCACAATTAGCGGCACTGTTGTGGGAGGTATGGAGAGATTGAGGAAGTGAAAATAAAATTAGAATATTTGAAAATATGTAATTCTAGTTGATTATTCCCTTTTGATCAAATTCATGATTACATTTTAGTGATAAATAAGCTTCTCTTGGCATGACAGAATGTCTGTTATTCTGTAATGATATTGTGATTTATTATATTGAGGTTTTGCTTTTTGTTCATTTTATGAAATAGTTCTACAGATAAGGCCTAGTACAGAGTATGGCCCTTGTTTTCAAAGTTGTTTGCTTTATAGCAGACAGGTACTAACTTTATGCCACCTACAACATCTATGACTAAGTTATCAGCCTGATAACACTTTTACCAGTGCGACATGAAGTGATGAAATTTCTCATTCAGACATTACGTCTATCATAGGTTATATTCAGTAATTTCATTGAAGAATACATACGCAAATTTTTCTACTACAACCAGTGAAAATGAAGTAAGAATAACTTGCTTTTACACAAACAAAAAATGAAGATATCTCTTGAGGTCATGGACAGATTTGGTTCATATTCACACCATATGATCATATTACCAAGGTCTTCCCTACATTAGTTTTTGGTAGTTCATTGGCGGTAGGTAAAGGTCAAAGTTCACCCTTGACCACTTTGATTGATGGGTGGTGGGGTAGGGGGTATATCTAGGTGAACCTGCTCACTTTGTTTTTATTATATTAAGTGCCGTGTTTTGTATTTTAGCTAAAATCACTGAGTACCTCCTGGAAAAATCTCGAGTGATATCACAAGCAAGGTATGTAATTATACTCTACGATATGAATTCCTCTGGTGTGCAGACTTTCTGTCAGCTTACGTCAAATATAGCCACCAGACAAAAGACTAGGAAGCAAAATGTCTCAGTAGCTTTTCATAGCTACGAGTTTGGAGGCCTTACATTTTGTAGCAGCTTCAGTTTTAGAACTTTGTAGCTACAGGCCTAGAACTTATATTAGCTCAAGGTGTGGTACTTATAGTAGGTCAGACTTAGATATTAAAGGTCAGTGACTCCTGGGTAAGAGCTTAATGGCTTCAGGCACAGGTTACTCTTCTACAGTTTTAGATTTAAATCATTTTTACTCACGGTGCTTTCAGAAAAACCTAGCAGGTTTTACTTGGTTTTATCAGAAACATTTATGAAATTTAAAGGAAAATAAAAAAGATTATATTGTTTCTGTCAAAATTTTCACAGGGGTGAACAAAATTTCCATATATTCTACTACATACACGATGGCCTCAGCTCAGAAGAAAAGAAAACTCAGTTTCATCTCACAGAAAATGTGCCCTACAGGTAAGTCTCTGATAATATCTGATGTAGTAGCCATGGATACATGTTGTGCATTGATTTTTGTTATATTTTTATTTACATAAATTATTTTTACTGCTAATAAAATTCATGCTTACAATTAAACATTAGTCTGATCATACTGAACCTGCTTTCGTATGATCAAATTTGGGCCTTTTATTCAATCTTGAAGCAACAATGAATTTGAATATTTACAATAGATTGATGCATGGACTAGGCTTTTTACAGGACCAAACTCCCAGGGTACAACACAATAACCCTGACTGAAAGTCAGGAGGTGGTCTTATCACAGGACAATAAACCCAGGGTACAACACAATTACCCTGACTGAAAGTCAGGAGGTGGTCTTATCACAGGACAATAAACCCAGGGTACAACACAATAACCCTGACTGAAAGTCAGGAGGTGGTCTTATCACAGGACAATAAACCAAGGGTACAACACAATTACCCTGACTGAAAGTCAGGAGGTGGTCGTATCACAGGACAATAAACCCAGGGTACAACACAGTAACCCTGACTGAAAGTCAGGAGGTGGTCTTATCACCAGACGGTGAAATAGCATTTGTAATATAAATGTCTTAATCTGTTGTGTAGTGTGAAACTGCAGTATTTTCTTGATGGGCTTATTAGAAAGCATGGGCTTATTGACAAATGATTATGGAAATATGTGATATTTGCTTGAGTTTTGACAAATTAATTGGTTTGTCTCACCTTAGACAAATTAATTGGTTTGTCTCACCTTTGACAAATTAATTGGTTTGTCTCACCTTTTACAAATTGTGTCTTATACAGGTATATTGAGGAATACACAAGCAAAGGGATTGACATTGCTGCAATGGCAATTAACAGGGTCAAGTTCAAGGCCATCCAGCACTGCTTTGATATCATTGGTTTTAAACCTAAGGTGGGTATATGTCATCCAGTACTGCATTAATTGCATTGACTTTAAACATCAGGTAGGTCAAGGTCATCCAGAACTGGAATATGGTAGGTAAATGTCATTGTCATCAATCACTTTTTAGGTAAATTTTTCAAGGCCAATAAAAGACTTCTTTAATTCTCATTAATTTATGCAAAAGAAATGTGATTTAAAAAATTTATGATAAAAACAGAAATGTTATGATAAATAATTTGTGATATTAACAGAAATGTGATAATAAGCAATTTGTGATATTAACAGAAATGTGATAATAAAAGAATTTGCGATATTAACAGAAATGTGTTAACAAATAATTTGTGATATTAACAGAAATGTGTTAATAAATAATTTGTGATATTAACAGAAATGTTTTGATAAATAATTTGTGATATTAACAGAAATGTTTTAATAAATAATTTGTGATATTAACAGAAATGTGATAATAAACTGTATAGGAAAATAATAATAGTAAAAATCAGCATGTTATATGTACACTCTTCTGTACTTTCTTTAGATTATATTCACCACGTATTTCACCTTTATATTTTGTTGTGACATTTAACAGGAAGTGTCTGCTGTCAGTGGTATTATTGCCTCAATTTTAAATCTGGGCAACGTTAACTTTGAAGAGAAGGAGATGGGCCATGGGGGAAATGCTTGCTGCATTGAAAATATGCCGCTTGTAGAGGCAGGTAGGTGTAGCCTGACGTGACCATTCCTGAAGCATGCTTATAGCAATGGATTACCTTAAGTGTTGATTAAAATTTATTGGATATGAGGAACTGTAGCATTCAGTACTCACAAGTATAATTTAGAAAAGTTAGGGGCAGTGATAGCTCAGGTTGTAGAGCGTTGGACTATGTTACCTCAACTGAAAATCTGAGGTGTGTGGTTCGATGCTTGCTGCCCACAGCAGTTTGTGTTTCTCAGGAAGTTGAGAAAGGTTCTACGTAACCTTGGTTGTGACCTCAGGAAGCTGAGAAAGGGTCTATGTAACCCTGGTTGTGACCTCAGGAAGCTGAGAAAGGGTTTACGTAACTCTGGTTGTGACCTCAGGAAAACCACTTTCCTCTAATTGTTTGGATGGCATGCAAAAGGCCTACCATACATTGTTCAGTGTTGGTATCCACCAGCTTCTGCAAGGAGACCCTGTTTCAAAATGACGTCGGGTGTTCATAGGATGACAAACCCAGCAAACAAGTAATCATATAAAAGTGACTGAAATTGATTCAGTCATGAGTGTCGTAAGTGTGTGGCACTTTTTCATTAATTTTGTTTTGATTGCGAGAAAGCACAGGGTGCAAATTATACATTTTATTTAAACCATCTGTAGAAGAAAGTAGAATGTACTTTTGGCCTTCCTGACCTCTGGAGTAGGTGCACTTTTCTATTTGTTAGTTGTTTACTGTTCTTAAAGAGACCTCTGTATACCACTCTAAGTATCATCCTGAAGCCTAGAATATGAACCTAAACAGACACATCAACTTAGCACCTAGAATATGAACCTTAACACACACATCAACTTAGCACCTAGAATATGAACCTTAACACGCACATCAACTTAGCACCTAGAATATGAACCTTAACACACATCAACTTAGCACCTAGAATATGAACCTTAACACGCACATCAACTTAGCACCTAGAATATGAACCTTAACACACCTCAACTTAGCACCTAGAATATGAACCTTAACACACCTCAACTTAGCACCTAGAATATGAACCTTAACACACACATCAACTTAGCACCTAGAATATGAACCTTAACACACCTCAACTTAGCACCTAGAATATGAACCTTAACACGCACATCAACTTAGCACCTAGAATATGAACCTTAACACACACATCAACTTAGCACCTAGAATATGAACCTTAACACACCTCAACTTAGCACCTAGAATATGAACCTTAACACACCTCAACTTAGCACCTAGAATATGAACCTTAACACACACATCAACTTAGCACCTAGAATATGAACCTTAACACACACATCAACTTAGCACCTAGAATATGAACCTTAACACACACATCAACTTAGCACCTAGAATATGAACCTTAACACACCTCAACTTAGCACCTAGAATATGAACCTTAACACACCTCAACTTAGCACCTAGAATATGAACCTTAACACACACATCAACTTAGCACCTAGAATATGAACCTTAACACACACATCAACTTAGCACCTAGAATATGAACCTTAACACACACATCAACTTAGCACCTAGAATATGAACCAACTTAACACACACACATCAACTTAGCACCTAGAATATGAACCTTAACACAAACATCAACTTAGCACCTAGAATATGAACCTTAACAGACACATCAACTTAGTACCTAGAATATGAACCTTAACACACACATCAACTTAGCACCTAGAATATGAACCTTAACACACACATCAACTTAGCACCTAGAATATGAACCTTAACACGCACATCAACTTAGCACCTAGAATATGAACCTTAACACACCTCAACTTAGCACCTAGAATATGAACCTTAACACATGTATCAACTTAGCACCTAGAATATGAACCTTAACACACCTCAACTTAGCACCTAGAATATGAACCTTAACACACACATCAACTTAGCACCTAGAATATGAACCTTAACACGCACATCAACTTAGCACCTAGAATATGAACCTTAACACACACATCAACTTAGCACCTAGAATATGAACCTTAACACGCACATCAACTTAGCACCTAGAATGTGAACCTTAACACACATCAACTTAGCACCTACCTTAACACACACATCAACTTAGCACCTAGAATATGAACCTTAACACACAACTTATCAACTTAGCACCTAGAATATGAACCTTAACACACCTCAACTTAGCACCTAGAATATGAACCTTAACACACACATCAACTTAGCACCTAGAATATGAACCTTAACACACCTCAACTTAGCACCTAGAATATGAACCTTAACACACACATCAACTTAGCACCTAGAACACACACATCAACTTAGCACCTAGAATATGAACCTTAACACACCTCAACTTAGCACAATATGAACCTCAACACACACATCAACTAGCACCTAGAATATGAACCTTAACACACACATCAACTTAGCACCTAGAATATGAACCTTAACACACACATCAACTTAGCACCTAGAATAACCTTAACACACATCAACTTAGCACCTAGAGAATATGAACCTTAACACACACCTCAACTTAGCACCTAGAATATGAACCTTAACACACCTCAACTTAGCACCTAGAATATGAACCTTAACACACACATCAACTTAGCACCTAGAATATGAACCTTAACACACACATTTAGCACCTAGAATATGAAACTTACACTCACATCAACTTAGCACCTAGAATATGAACCTTAACACGCACATCAACTTAGCACCTAGAATATGAACCTTAACACACACATCAACTTAGCACCTAGAATATGAACCTTAACACGCACATCAACTTAGCACCTAGAATATGAACCTTAACACACACATCAACTTAGCACCTAGAATATGAACCTTAACACACACTCAACTCAACTTAGCACCTAGAACCTATATGAACCTTAACACACACACCTCAACTCAACACACACATCAACTAGCACCTAGAATATGAACCTTAACACACACATCAACTTAGCACCTAGAATATGAACCTTAACACACACATCAACTTAGCACCTAGAATATGAACCTTAACACGCACATCAACTTAGCACCTAGAATATGAACCTTAACACACGTATCAATTTAGCACCTAGAATGTGAACCTTTACACACCTCAACTTAGCACCTAGAATATGAACCTTAACACACCTCAACTTAGCACCTAGAATATGAACCTTAACACACCTCAACTTAGCACCTAGAATATGAACCTTAACACACACATCAACTTAGCACCTAGAATATGAACCTTAACACACACATCAACTTAGCACCTAGAATATGAACCTTAACACACCTCATTAACTTCAACTTAGCACCTAGAATATGAACCTTAACACACACATCAACTTAGCACCTAGAATATGAACCTTAACACACACATCAACTTAGCACCTAGAATATGAACCTTAACACACACATCAACTTAGCACCTAGAATATGAACCTTAACACACCTCAACTTAGCACCTAGAATATGAACCTTAACACACCTCAACTTAGCACCTAGAATATGAACCTTAACACACACATCAACTTAGCACCTAGAATATGAACCTTAACACACACATCAACTTAGCACCTAGAATATGAACCTTAACACACACATCAACTTAGCACCTAGAATATGAACCTTAACACACCTCAACTTAGCACCTAGAATATGAACCTTAACACACCTCAACTTAGCACCTAGCACCTAGAATATGAACCTTAACACACGTATCAACTTAGCACCTAGAATATGAACCTTAACACACCTCAACTTAGCACCTAGAATATGAACCTTAACACACCTCAACTTAGCACCTAGAATATGAACCTTAACACACACATCAACTTAGCACCTAGAATATGAACCTTAACACACACATCAACTTAGCACCTAGAATATGAACCTTAACACACACATCAACTTAGCACCTAGAATATGAACCTTAACACGCACATCAACTTAGCACCTAGAATATGAACCTTAACACACACACATCAACTTAGCACCTAGAATATGAACTTAGCACACTCAACTTAGCAATATGAACACACCTCAACTTAGCAACACACACATCAACTTAGCACCTAGAATATGAACCTTAACACACACATCAACTTAGCACCTACCTTAACACACACATCAACTTAGCACCTAGAATATGAACCTTAACACACACATCAACTTAGCACCTAGAATATGAACCTTAACACACCTCAACTTAGCACCTAGAATATGAACCTTAACACACCTCAACTTAGCACCTAGAATATGAACCTTAACACACCTCAACTTAGCACCTAGAATATGAACCTTAACACGCACATCAACTTAGCACCTAGAATATGAACCTTAACACACACAGCAACTTAGCAGGATATTGGCTTGTTGGAAATTTCTCCACCCGGAGATTTTTCTTGTGTGATTAATTTTATTCAAATGTCATGTATCTCTCTAAAAAGGTTGAAAAGAAGAAAAAAACACAAAAACCTTCCCCTTTCATTTTCCCCAGCATCCACCACGATAAACCATAGGAAAACTAATTGGAATATATATATATTTTTACTTTCTCTGTAGTGTCTGCATCACTAGGCATTCCTAATATAGAGTTGGTGGAAGCTCTCACAACAACAGGTATGGTTGCACGTGGAGAACTTATTGTGCGAGGAAATTCCGTCCCAGAGGCTTTAGATGCCCGGGATGCCATGGCCAAGGCACTTTATGGACGTTTGTTTAGCTGGATCGTCAACCGTATCAACATTCTTCTTAAACCTCAGACATTTATCGCAAAAAAGTAAGTCGTAAATCATCAGTATCGTTTTTACACGGTTGACTTGTTTTTTACACAAAAAAATTGATAGATCATCACTTAAATCAACATCTTAAGGACAAATCATTTGTCATTTAATCATAAATTTTACTGTAAGTTTGCTCTCTTCCAACTTTTATAAATCTTCGAGGAATAGAGAAGTCACTAATCAAGACATAGTCAGGTATTATTTGTTCTTTAACAGGTCTTTTGAGAGATAAAGGTGAGGAAAAGTTGGTATTGGTCAGGCATGCTCATGGTTTATGAAGGCAGTTTGTTTTGCGATAAAAGATTTGACTGTATACTATAAAATAAATCATTTTTGTAGGGGATTTCTTTTCATTTAATTCATAGGAATTCTTAACTTCACAAAGTTATTGTCGTCAAAATAAGAAAATTTGGCACGGATTGTAATACTTTTAGATTTTGTGAGCAGGAATTATCATCAAAATCAAGTGTCACATAAAATGCATATTTTTTGAAAACCACAAAAATTTTAGCCCCACTAGAAGATATGATTTTACAGTAACCAGGACTTACGATTTTACATTTTTCTGCCCTGCAGGGAGGATGAGAATCATATTATAGGAATCCTGGACATTTTTGGTTTTGAACACATTCCTAACAACTCTTTTGAGCAGTTGTGTATCAATATTGCTAATGAACAGATCCAGTATTACTTCAACCAGCACATCTTCGCCTGGGAAATGGTGAGTTTTATAGAAATCAAACATTGGGTGCAGGAAATTCTCTCAACCAGCACATCTTTGTCTGGGAAATGGTGAGTTTTATAGAAATCAAACACTGAGGGCTGAAAATCAAATAAAAAGAATTTAGAAAGATTAATTCCATGGTGTTTTTTATGCAGAAATAAATATCAAAGACAGTGACATCACTTAGCTTTCACAAAATACTTCATGAACTTACCTCTTCAGTCACATTCATGAAATTCTTCTCAACCAATGCTTTGTCTGGACTTTCAATTTGTTAAGGATGAGTTAATAGAAATCAAATCATTGGGTCTGATTCTCAGTAACACAGCACATCTTTGTCTGGGAAATTGTCAGTTTCATACAAATAATCGAAGTGATTTAAATTTGCAAATTAATTTCATTCTGCTTTTGAGGTGCAAAATTGTGAAAAATTGATACCTTGAAAGCTGAAATTTTTAGAGGAAAGCACATCTTAAAATGTCCTGAAAAAAAATGACCATTGGGTGCAGGTTTCAAGGTTTTGATTAAAGATATCAAACACTGAGGGCTGAAAATCAAATAAAAAGAATTTAGATCAGATTAATTCCATGGGTGTTTTTCTGGTGCAGAAATAAATATCAAAGACAGTGACATCACTTAGCTTTCACAAAATACTTCATGAACTTACCTCTTCAGTCACATTCATGAATACTTGATTCCTTGAATGCTGGTCTGGACTTTCAATTTGTTAAGGATGAGCTAACAAAGATCAGGAATCTACACACCTCTGATATCAGTAACACAGTTAACATGGATGTCGTCCAGAGTTGTCATATTCATACAAATAATCGCAAGTGATTTAAATTTGCAATTTATTAATTTCTTTCTGCTTTTGAGGATCAAATAAAATTGTGAAAAATTGATACCTTGAAAGCTGAAATTTTTAGAGGAAAGCTAGTTCATTTTAAAACGTCCTTGAAAAAAAATGACCTCTTTGTTTCAAGGTTTTGATTAAATTGTCAAAATTTGAATCTTCATACAATACTCAAACCTTTAAAGTAAGTTAACACTTCTTTCTTGATATCTTACACAGCAAGAATACAAGAATGAAGGCCTGGAGATGCTGGACATCACATTTGTCGACAATCGACCTTTACTGGACATGTTCTTGATGAAACCTCTTGGACTTCTGGCACTGCTGGATGAGGAGAGTCACTTCCCTAAGGCTACAGATCAGTCCCTGGTTGGTAAGTTACCAGACATATTGAAGCCACAAGGATGGCTGCTGCCCTGCTGGATAAGGAGAATCACTTAGCTGCCACATCCTTTATACTTCAGGCCAGTAATAGACGGAGAATGGTAGAAAACAAAACAGTGGCTTGTACATAGTGTTAAATACAGTCTCTGTCACTCAGCTGACGGGTCAGTGTGGCTTGTACATAGTGTTAATACAGTCTCCGTCACTCAGCTGACGGGTCAGTGTGGCTTGTATATAGTGTTAAATACAGTCTGTCACTCCGCTGATGGTGTCAGTGTGACTTGTCAGAGCTGATGTGTTGTAGATTGTGTTTAATACTGTCTGTCATTCAGCTGACAGGTCAGTGTGGCTTGTACAATGTGTTAAATACAGTCTCTGTCACTCAGCTGACGGGTCAGTGTGGCTTGTAGATTGTGTTTAATACTGTCGCTGTCACTCAGCTGATGGGTCAGTGTGACTTGTAGATTGTGTTTAATACTGTCGCTGTCACTCAGCTGACAGGTCAGTGTGGCTTGTACAATGTGTTAAATACAGTCTCTGTCACTCAGCTGACGGGTCAGTGTGGCTTGTAGATTGTGTTTAATACAGTCTGTCACTCAGCTGATGGGTCAGTGTGGCTTGTACATAGTGTTAAATACAGTCTCTGTCACTCAGCTGACGGGTCAGTGTGGCTTGTACATTGTGTTAATACAGTCTGTCACTCAGCTGATGGGTCAGTGTGGCTTGTACAATGTGTTAATACAGTCTGTCACTCAGCTGATGGGTCAGTGTGGCTTGTACATAGTGTTAAATACAGTCTCTGTCATTCAGCTGACAGGTCAGTGTGGCTTGTACAATGTGTTAAATACAGTCTCTGTCACTCAGCTGACAGGTCAGTGTGGCTTGTACAATGTGTTAAATACAGTCTCTGTCACTCAGCTGACGGGTCAGTGTGGCTTTTACATAGTGTTAAATACAGTCTCTGTCACTCAGCTGACGGGTCAGTGTGGCTTTTACATAGTGTTAAATACAGTCTCTGTCACTCAGCTGATGGGTCAGTGTGGCTTGTACATAGTATTAAATACAGTCGCTGTCACTCAGCTGATGGGTCAGTGTGACTTGTAGATAGTGTTAAATACAGTCTGTCACTCAGCTGATGGGTCAGTGTGGCTCGTAGATTGTGTTTAATACTGTCGCTGTCACTCAGCTGATGGGTCAGTGTGACTTGTACATAGTATTAAATACAGTCTCTGTCACTCAGCTGACGGGTCAGTGTGACTTGTATATAGTGTTAAATACAGTCTCTGTCATTCAGCTGATGGGTCAGTGTGGCTTGTACATAGTATTAAATACAGTCTCTGTCACTCAGCTGACGGGTCAGTGTGACTTGTATATAGTGTTAAATACAGTCTGTCACTCAGCTGATGGGTCAGTGTGGCTTGTAGATTGTGTTTAATACTGTCGCTGTCACTCAGCTGATGGGTCAGTGTGACTTGTAGATAGTGTTAAATAGCACATCTGTGACTGAGCTGATGGGTCAGTGTGGCTTTTACATAGTGTTAAATAGCACATCTTTTACTGAGCTGATGGAATACGTTTTAAAACATGGAGCTGAGGATCATCACACTGGAAACAAAAGGTTGAGTACTGTCTTGACACATGACAACAATATGTTTATAAGTACATTATATTAACTTTTGGTTATTATTTATTTTTGAAAGATGTGGTGTTGAAAACAAAGCATTCTTTAACATTGTTTTACTCTCACCATCAAATTTCAAAATCGCTTCTTACAGTATTTTATTAAATAATTTTATTTCACAGCTACTAAATTTGAAGATGATAGGTAATATACAATCAGGAATCTTGTTGAAACCATTGAAATTTTTCTCTGCAAAATACTTCATACGGTTGATTATAGATTTACTGATTTGTTGCAGAAAAATTCCATAGGAACATCAACAACAAATACTACCGTCGTCCAAAAGGCAACTCTCTCGTTTTCAGTATTGACCACTACGCAGGTCGGGTAGGTAAATCTACTTATCAGATTCACAAACTTATAGAGACAGCAATGTCTAAACTCATCTTTAGTTATATTATATAAATACCCTGTTATCAGTGTAATAACACCCATTATATAACTACTCTGTTATCAGTGAAATAACACCCATTATATAACTACTCTGTTATCAGTGTAATAATACCTATTATATAACTACCCTGTTATCAGTATAATAACACCCATTATATAACTACCCTGTTATCAGTGTAATAACACCCATTACATAACTACCCTGTTATCAGTGTTATAACACCCATTACATAACTACCCTGTTATCAGTGTAATAACACCCATTATATAACTACCTGTTATCAGTATAATAACACCCATTACATAACTACCCTGTTATCAGTGTTATATCACCCATTATATAACTACCCTGTTATCAATGTAATAACACCCATTACATAACTACCCCATTATCAGTGTAATAAAACCTGTTATATATATTGTTGCTATAACACACATGTAATATGACCTAGAGGAGCTGTGATTGACTTGCTCCTAAGTTACCATTGTGACATCATAACTTTATATATTTATTGTGATGTCCTCAATGAAAGAGATATAAATTGAGAATATCACAGATTTAGATTTTATATTGGGTCTGCAGGTGTCAGCCTCTCCCTATTATTGATCTCGACCCTTATTCAAGGTCACAGGGGTCAAATTTGTTAAAACCTCCAAACAACTTAAGTTTATCCAAAGGGTTAGAATTATATTTGTCCAGAAAACTTACCCTGATGAACCAAAAGTCTTAGAAATACGATATTTAGCTGAAAGGTTCTTTAGATGAAGTCCAGTAGATGAAGCCCAAAACAATTTACAAACAGAAATGATTTTGATCCTATTCAAGGTCACAGAGGTCAAATGCAAATGTATCTGATAACCTTCAAATAATTTCTTTCAAATGAAGAGAAGACCTAGTATTGTTAACCTCTGGTGGATATGTTCCCCAGACAAAGCCCAAGAAAACCTCTAAAAAGAAAAATTCTCAGGAGTGAAGTTTATTGAAACCTTCTCATTAACCCAGGCGATGAACGTCTATCATGTTAAATGTTAATTTATTTGTGAAAGCATTGAACACTGTTGAAAAATTCTGACCCACCAGGCCCTTTTTTTGGAGAATATCATAGCATGCTTGACTGTAATAGCAAAACAAAGAACATACAAATCTAACCAACCCTGTAGTAATATAACCACACTATCACTAAAAAAGTTCAAACTTCTGTGAGGTTGCCGGGTAGGGCATACATATAACACTAGCACATCTTGTTCTCTAAACTCTTAACACTAAATGTTGATTTGTACAATTTCTTCACCACAAAAGTAATATACAGTATGTGCTCCATGTCTACAGGTGGAATATGATGCAATGGGCTTCCTGGAAAAGAATCGTGATCGTCTTCCTGGAGATGTACTAAATATGCTTCGTGCTTCCAACAACGAGGTCGTCCGCGCCCTCTTCCAGACCCCTCTTACAAAAACAGGTGTGTATAATCAACTTTATCAAGCAATGTTTCTGAGTTCAAAGATCAGTTATTGTTACTATCTATAGAAATTTGTCCAGTGTTGATTTTATTTTTGTTTTTGGTTTTATTTTTCTCAAATTTTTCATCCCAGTTACAACTGTTTCATTCTCTGTGTAATTTCTCTGGAACTGAAAGTGCCATAGAGATTTGACCTTGAGTTTTGACCTTAAGTTTTGATCTTGACCCATAGGTAACCTTGCATCTGGTAGCATCGCGTCTTCCCTGAGAAGCACTCCAAACTCAAGTGCCATCAGCTCGCCAGCCAGTACAAGCTCTTATGTGAGCGTGATGAGCTACAACAAACACCAACAGACGTCTGGCATGGGGGGCAGTCGGGTATGTAGAACATCTGTTGTCATAGCAACACAATAACTTTGTTGATTGAAAATAGGATCTAGGGAGGATGTAGATGATTTGTTTTATGCTTGATGGGTGTTTGTGAGGTCAGCAAACATCAAACACCATGTAGTATATCACAGGAGATTTATTAATAAGATAATGTTTTGAAGCAAAATGGATTTTCTTTGATAAATCTTTTATCTGAAATACTTTAGTGTGAATATCTAGTTGAAAAATGGCTGATGTAAAAATACAGTCATCAATAATGTATAGTATATATCTACACTGATATCACACACCATCGACACAAACTATTATCAATTGTAACAATACTTTTGATTATTAATATCACATTAGTATCCCTTTACCTAGAATCAAACTTCATCTCTTCTTCCACCACCTTCCCTTTCTCCACCACTCATTCTACCACCTCCCCTACCTCCATCTCTTCCCCCTCTACCTCCCCTACCTCCTTCTTTCCCTCCATCACCTTTCCTTTCTCAATCACTTACACCACCACCTCCCCTACCTCCTTCTCTCCCTCCACCCACCCCTACCTCCTTCTCTCCCTCCACCACTTTCCCTTTCTCCATCACTTATTCCACCACCTCCCCTACCTGCTTCTCTCCCTCCACCCACCCCTACCTGCTTCTCTCCCTCCACCACTTTCCCTTTCTCAATCACTTATTCCATCACCTCCCCTACCTCCTTCTCTCCCTCTAACACTTTCCCTACCTCTATCTCTCCCTCTAACACTTTCCCTACCTCCATCTCTCCCTCTAACACTTTCCCTACCTCCATCTCTCCCTCCAACATTTTCCCTACCTCCATCTCTCCCTCCAACACTTTCCCTACCTGCTTCTCTCCCTCCACCCACCCCTACCTGCTTCTCTCCCTCCACCACTTTCCCTTTCTCAATCACTTATACCATCACCTCCCCTACTTCTATCTCACCCTCTAACACTGTCCCTACCTCTATCTCTCCCTCCAACACTTTCCCTACCTCCATCTCTCCCTCTAACACTTTCCCTACCTCCATCTCTCCCTCCACCACCACCCCTACCTGCTTCTCTCCCTCTACCACTTTCCCTTTCTTCATCATTCATTCCACCACCTCCCCTACCTCTTTCTCTCCCTCCACCACTTTCCCTTTCTCAATCACTTATACCACCACCTCCCCTACCTCCTTCTCTCCCTCCAACACTTTCCCTACCTCCATCTCTCCCCTAACAATTTCCCTACCTCCATCTCTCCCTCCAACACTTTCCCTACCTCCATCTCTCCCTCTAACACTTTCCCTACCTCCATCTCTCCCTCTAACACTTTCCCTACCTCCATCTCTCCCTCCACCATCACCCCTACCTGCTTCTCTCCCTCCACCACTTTCCCTTTCTCAATCACTTATACCACCACCTCCCCTACCTCCTTCTCTCCCTCCAACACTTTCCCTACCCCCATCTCTCCCCTAACAATTTCCCTACCTCCATCTCTCCCTCCAACACTTTCCCTACCTCCATCTCTCCCCTAACAATTTCCCTACCTCCATCTCTCCCTCCAACACCTTCCCTACCTCCATCTCTCCCCTAACAATTTCCCTACCTCCATCTCTCCCTCCAACACTTTCCCTACCTCCATCTCTCCCTCTAACACTTTCCCTTCCTCCATCTCTCCCTCTAACACTTTCCCTACCTCCATCTCTCCCTCCACCATCACCCCTACCTGCTTCTCTCCCTCCACCACTTTCCCTTTCTGAATCACTTATACCACCACCTCCCCTACCTCCTTCTCTCCCTCCAACACTTTCCCTACCTCCATCTCTCCCCTAACAATTTCCTTCTCTCCCTCCAACACTTTCCCTACCTCCACCTCTCCCTCCAACACTTTCCCTACCTCCATCTCTCCCCTAACAATTTCCCTACCTCCATCTCTCCCTCCAACACTTTCCCTACCTCCATCTCTCCCTCTAACACTTTCCCTACCTCCATCTCTCCCTCCACCATCACCCCTACCTGCTTCTCTCCCTCCACCACTTTCCCTTTCTCAGTCACTTATACCACCACCTCCCCTACCTCCTTCTCTCCCTCCAACACTTTCCCTACCTCCATCTCTCCCCTAACAATTTCCCTACCTCCATCTCTCCCTCCAACACTTTCCCTACCTCCATCTCTCCCTCTAACACTTTCCCTACCTCCATCTCTCCCTCCACCATCACCCCTACCTGCTTCTCTCCCTCCACCACTTTCCCTTTCTCAGTCACTTATACCACCACCTCCCCTACCTCCTTCTCTCCCTCCAACACTTTCCCTACCTCCATCTCTCCCCTAACAATTTCCCTACCTCCATCTCTCCCTCCAACACTTTCCCTACCTCCATCTCTCCCCTAACAATTTCCCTACCTCCATCTCTCCCTCCAACACTTTCCCTACCTCCATCTCTCCCTCTAACACTTCCCCTACCTCCATCTCTCCCTTCAACACTTTCCCTACCTCTATCTCTCCCTCTAACACTTTCCCTACCTCCATCTCTCCCCTAACACTTTCCCTACTTCCATCACTATCTCCTCTGCATTGCCTTCTTCTATCCCTCCAAACAATGGTTCCCTGCTTTTTCTGTATGTCTTTGTGATGTCAAGAATTTACACAGTTCACAGCACTGCTGTCTGTACCATATCACATACACGGTAATGTCACCAGCTAAAATCTATGATAAATGCACTGTGTATAAGGGATATGTTCTTACTAGCATGACTGTACATTTACAATGCATTATCACCACCACTGCTGAGGATAAATAGTCACAATTCAAAAAATTTAATCTTGAAGTTCTCAGCCAATTGATAGAGTGTCACAATATGTACCCTATCATACTTGTACACTAGGTTTTTTTTTTTCATTCTGCCAATTTTTTTCTGTCCGCATATAATCTGCAACAGTATATAGCATCATGCCCAACTCACGAGGGAAGAACTTGTGGCTTAAAATCCAGAAAATACAGCATAGTTATGCCAAAATGGAAGAAGGAAAACAAAAAAGAGAAAAAAAGTGACATTGATCATTTTCAGTGCCATCACAGATTATTCAACTATTTAATATAATTATAATGAAGAGTGTCATTTTAAATATTTAATTTTTCTGGGCTCCAATCTCAAAAATGTCAAAATCTAGGTGATATGAAAACAATTCTTTCTTTAAGCTCTATTTGATCTACATGGTATGAGACAAAATTTTACAACCGAAAATTGTAATTTTATGTGAAATACATGAAATTATGAAAATTAAAACAAGCAAAATCATTCACAGGTTGAAATATTTGTTACACATCAAAATAAAAAAAATCATTGATATATTTATACTGCAATAACCCAGAGGTGAACACAAGCTCTGATTCAATATCAGGGGTGTGTTTATTATAGGAAAGTAAGACCAGGAGTCAATACATTACTTCCTGCAAAGTCAGTGGGTGGGCTTATTATCAGACATGGGCTTATTGTAACATATAGTGATAGATTTTTGTCTGATTCTGCATTATTTATTAAAATACATGAATCTCAAGTACTGTTTCAAGCTTTCAGGTGATCAAGAAAGAACAGATTGATCTTATTGTTGATAACATTTCCATTGTGCACATTTTATCTGTATATGGCAATTGTATATGCTGCATTGCATTCCAGATTTACAGCGCACTTGTAAGTAAAAAGCATATATGCAATGCATTTCAAACACCTAAAAGATACTGATTTGTTTTGATTCATTGTCATGGTAACCTATACTCATCACCTGTTTCATATTCTGCTTGTTTTGTTTGGGGCTTTGATTGTTACTTATCTTATTATCCCTGTCTTTTTTTCCCTTTTTTGTGAAAAGTTAATTTCCTGACAGGGCAAAGGTCATCAGCCATTTTGTTTTTCTCCTATGATTTAGTGTCTGTTTCTAAACAGTAGCGTGTAATTTACTCCATCATAAAAAACAAATCTTATCATCATACAAACAGCTCTCTCCTAATATAACCAGATTACTTCATATCATATCATGTTATTTTATTTGCTTCAATAGCAATTTTTAGAATAATACAAATTATAATACAAATTGTACAATGGAAATATATATACTAAAACGGAAAAGAAACGCCGTGTAACCTAAAAAGATTCTTTAAAATGATATAATTTAATGTTACATTATTTCATTCATTTTTGTATACGATTTCATCTGTTTGGAACCATTTGTTGAAGGTTCTATCGATTATCAATGCTAATTATGCCAAAAATATCCCCCTTTTAGCGATGACCCTACTTGTATTGCGCAACACAGCCGGACATTTCAGTATCTTGTGTGTCCTCCATGCGCAGCTGTCGCAGCCCTGATTCTTCTATGCATGGAATTCATCAGGGTGTTAACATTTGCGATGGGGATGTTATTCCATTCTTCATGCAAGGCACGTGTGAGCTGGACCAGATTAGTGGGAGCACTTGGACGTCTCCTAACTCTCCTATCCAATTCGTTCCACAAATGCTCAATTGGAGATAAATCTGGACTGAATGCTGGCCAATCGATTGGGATTACGTTATTGTTGGCAAGAAATTGCTGACAAACTCTAGCGACAAGGGGCTGGGCATTGTCTTGCTGGAATATCAGGTTCCCAGCTTGCACACATGGCACGGCAACTGGGCGAAGGATTTCGTCTCTATACCTTACGCCGGTTAAATTACCGTCAATCACGATCAGGGGTGATTTAAACCCATAGGAAATACCGCCCCAAACACATACTTTTTTTTTTTTTTTTTTTTCAAACATTTTATTGACTAAGACGAGACATACATAAGATTACAAATGTGTCCTCACACAGGAGGGCTCTCATACTTTCACACATCATTCAGACTTCTCATATTCCAGACTATGAAATACATGTACACACACCTACACACATACTTTTAGTCTTAAATGTTCGTACTAACATTCCTTACATTCAACATTACGACTGCTAACAATAAGCTAAATCTAAACATAACTGTACACCTCTCACCATTCTCACTGTTACCACATGTACACAATTCACATTTACAGGATTCCCCCCACCCCTCCCCCAAGAAAAAAGAGTGACATTGTGTGCAAAAGGGTACCCCGGGGCATTGTCAGAGGGCCTTACCCAACTGAAACATCACTCTTGATATGTGTTTTGTTACTAATGATCTTACAATATAAAACACATATTGAACCACCGCCAAACGCGTCAGTATAACGTTCGCCTCGACGTCGATATACATGACGTCGCCCGTCCGAACGGTAGAGAGTGAACCGGGATTCGTCAGTGAAGAATACCCGTCTCCATTGCCTCATAGGAAAATATCTGGGCGAGTGTGCTTGTAACCAAGCCAATTGGCGTTGGCGACGCGCAGGAGTTAGGGGCAGACCAACATAGGGACGTCGGGCTTTTAGGCCATTGACGCGTAATCGGTTTTGAACCGTATCAGGATGAATATGGAGGTTATGACTGCCTATAGTGTTATTTGCAGTTTCGGTAGCTGTGAGATGGCAATTACGTAAGTGAGAAAGTCTTATAAACCGATCCTGATGCGGCGTCGTGACGCGCAGACGTCCACTTCGCAGTCGGTCGATGACCTTCCCCGTCACTCGCACACGTTGGACAAGACGTTGAATTGTCCGAATATGCACACCAAAATGTGCAGCAACCTGAAGTTGGCCCTGACCCTGCAAAAGCATTCCTATAGCCTGTCCCCGCTGGACTTCCGTCAATTGTGGCATGGATGTAAATTGCTTAATTCAAATCAAACTTTGAAAAATCAATCCGAATACTTGAACAGTATCAAATAGACTGAAAATTTCCATTGGCGAACTCAATGACCTTCCCCTGCACGGGATTCTTGTATTTTAGCACATGCCTCGCACGGAGCGCGGAGGTCAGGTATTGTGTGATTTTAAACACGTGTACCTAGTGACCGGGAACAACACATCAACCTGACCGAGTGTCATTATTCTAGGCCAAGCAATAAATCATTTGTAGTATATTTAGTGTACCCGGCGTTTCTTTTTCGTGTTAGTATTGTTAGAGTACAAATTATGTAATAGATTCTAGTGTTTAGAATTCATATTGTATTACCAGTATATAGTTGCTAGTATTTAGAATACAAATCGTATTATAACTGCCAGTATTTAGAATACAAATCGTATTATAACTACCAGTATTTAGAATACAAATTGTATTATAACTACCAGTATTTAGAATACAAATCGTATTGTAACTACCAGTATTTGGGATACAAATCGTATTATAACTACCAGTATTTAGAATACAAATCGTATTATAACTACCAGTATTTAGGATACAAATCGTATTATAACTACCAGTATTTAGAATACAAATTGTATTATAACTACCAGTATTTAGGATACAAATCGTATTATAACTACCAGTATTTAGGATACAAATCGTATTATAACTACCAGTATTTTTAATACAAATTGTATTATAACTACCAGTATTTAGAAAATATTTTGTTTGCTATCTACCTATATTACAGATTGTATGATAGCAATCTATATCTAGAAAACATATCTTATGATAGCTATCTATATTTAAAATACAAATGACATATCTTTATATGATATTCAGGATTTCACTGGGTTTTTTTTCATAAAAGTCGAAAGTAATGAAAACTAGTTTGATATTCTCTTTATCTGTTGGAGTGTAAAGTAATCAAAGCTAGTTTGATATTCTCTTTATCTGTTGGAGTGTAAAGTAATCAAAACTAGTTTGATATTCTCTTTATCTGTTGGAGTGTAAAGTAATCAAAACTAGTTTGATATTCTCTTTATCTGTTGGAGTGTAAAGTAATCAAAGCTAGTTTGATATTCTCTTTATCTGTTGGAGTGTAAAGTAATCAAAGCTAGTTTGATATTCTCTTTATCTGTTGGAGTGTAAAGTAATGAAGACTTGTTTGATATTCTCTTTATCTGTTGGAGTGTAAAGTAATCAAAACTAGTTTGATATTCTCTTTATCTGTTGGAGTGTAAAGTAATCAAAACTAGTTTGATATTCTCTTTATCTGTTGGAGTGTAAAGTAATCAAAACTAGTTTGATATTCTCTTTATCTGTTGAATATGTTGGTAAGAATTTTGGACTATCAAAATAAACATTTAGTAGGAGGGTAACAGAAACTGTTACATCTCTATTTAGCTGTACTCAGACTAACAATTGTTTATCCAGTTGCCCTGGCAACAGGGACAGAATTTTTCAGGCCTGACATCATTTTAGAATTTGGCAGATTGTATGATCATAGTTGTTAAGTCTGAGCTGTCGTTGTTCCTAGATTTTGTTTGGTTCTGTCTACATCAAAAGCTCAGCACTTTCTCTCTGATGATCTATGTTATACTAGAATGTCTCCCTTTGTTTTCCCTGTAAAACTGTTGTTATGGGTTCAGTAATTGTTGTGTTGATGTGGGTGTTATGGAACCTTAAGTTTTCAGTATTGTCCTAGATATTGGTCTTTATTAGTAATTAAATTTCACATTTGCTAATTAAATATTTTATATAGTTAACTATCAGAACTATTTTCATAATTTTTTGTTTCTCTCAGCTGCAGTGATTCTTCACATGTCATTTTCATTGGTTCAAATTTTTATTATTTTACAGAAAGTTCAAAAGTTCATATTTTTTATAGAAATCGTAAAACAGATTCTGAGTAAGTTTTTTCTGTCAGTTTCGTATTTTTTTGTTGTATTCATTGGAATTTATTCCATCCTCAAAAATATTGAAAAAGACAAATGCATTTGAAAAAAATCTTTGATATGATCATACTGACTCTAGTGTTTACTGTAGTCAAATTGACTCTCCAGGAATACAAAGATGTTTGTTCAAGATAGCAGACAAAGATTCTAATCAGACTATAAAACTAGAAAAATAATGCGTTGAGCAAAATTAAAAAAAAAAAAAATTTTAAATTAAAATATGGTAATGTTGCTGTATTGATTACATTAATTATTCTCTGGGAATGGAGCCTTTGGATGCCTGTTACAATTATATTCCTGTATTTGCTGTGGAACTTTCTTATCTTACAACAGATATAATACTTTCATTTGTCATAATGTTTTGAAATTTTGATCAAATTGTTTGTTGATGAATGTGAAAGTGACAGATCTAACATAATTATCTTCCATAGCTTTTTCTTTCTCAAAATCTATTTGAAATGTCCAGTTTCTATCACCTTTCAAGATTTTGATTATAAATCAAAACAGAAAAATACCAATATCCTGTATCCTATTGTGTTACTATTCATTGTATTAACTCAAAATGAAATTTTAACAAAGGGAGATAACTCTGTAAATTTATACAAAATTTGTCATGTTACATCATGTTCCTTGATCAGGTTTGATATCAAGTTAATATCCATATTTTTAACATTTGTCATATCTATACTAACAGCTTTCATTAACTGATTCTTAAAAATGCATTACATACAGTTAAATAGTTTTGATAATTTGTGAGTATCTATATTCCTTGTATGGTTTTTCAGGAGTCTCTGTTCACATCTATTTTTTCCTCAGATTTTGCCTGTCTTTCATTAATTGTTAGAGAGAATTAAGATTCTGTTGACACATCAATATTTCATTTGCTTTTATACATCTTGAAGTTCAGCCAGCATGATAAATATGGAAATGTTAAAAACTGTTTCAGAAGATACAGTGATATTAGTAACATATTAGCTTGTAACCCATCTTTTCAATATGTCTTTTCAGTAGACAGAAATATACTGAGTGGTTTCCCTTTGTTTTATTGTATAAAGATCTTGACATGGACAATTATTCGACAGTGGCATTCTGAGAGTAAATAATTCAAATAAATGGTCTTAGGAATGCTAAGATGGATGTTTATGAGATAATTTACTACAATTACTGAAATTTATTTTGCTTCTACCAGCTACAGTGTAATAGGAACATTTTCAGTCCTTTCTTAGTTCTTCTGACTCAAAAGAATCAGGATTAAATATAATTAATAGGTTTCATTCATTGTCATGCATCAGACACTATCATTTCATTTTTTGAAGTTCTCATTCAATTTCAAAAGTGAGATTCAGCATCAATTTGCCTGAAATGATCCTGTGATTGCCCTGTTATTTTCTGGGTTTGTCCAAAATTGATTATGGCTTTCATGGCCGCCATATTTTGGAAAATATTTATTGAACTTCTTCTCTTGTTCCACTAGTGCCATTAATTTGACAATTAATTTGGATTTTAAGGAAAGTGTCCAGCATCTGGCATCCAGCATCTTTTTAATAAAAATCACAACTTAAGTCAAAAGCAACTGAAAAGATTTTGACCAAATTTTGTCTGAAGCATCATTGGGATCAGGGGAACCAAGTTTGTATAAATATTGTTGTTTTTGGCCACATTAAAACTTAGACATGGCAGCCATAGTAGCCATTTTGTAAAATAATAGCTCTATCATGGTTTTCCTGAAAAACATTTATTTTTAACCTCTCAGTGATGTTCTGTGATTGGATACATTGATTGGAACATATTTCAAATGATTCTGACAAAATGCAATTATTTAGTGGGTCAGTCTGAAATTCAATATGGATACAACTTGAAAAAAGAAAATATCCCACTCGTGCCATTAAGCTAAAATTTGAAGGAAATGTTGAGAAACTGAAAAGAGAAGTGTTGTTTATAGAGTAAACGTAACATAGGATTTCAGCCTGTTGTTGCAGCCGCTGGAAGAATATGTTACTACGAATCCTAGCTTGGTTCAAATTTTCCAACAAGTTCCCCATGACCTCTATTTGTTATATTTACTGCTGAAATTCAGATTTTTTCAAATTATTTAATAATTATTTATGTTATCTGTATTGCTGTTCTATCTTTTATTGGACTTTCTTATCAGATGAATGCTTGGGCCCAATGGACCTTTTGTTTGAAAAATACAGATGTTTAGATGAATATTTTGTATCCCACAGATTTTGAGGAATATTAATGCTCAGTACTGTTGATTTTGATAGGGGTCAGCATCTGCTAGTATGACTAGGATTCAACAGACTGTGGCAACCTACTTCCGATTTTCTCTGATGGATCTTCTAGCCAAGATGGTGGCAGGCACACCTCACTTTGTCAGGTAGAGTTTTCTCCCTTTGCCATAAATCTAAAATACAATTCGCAGATTTTCTCTGATGGAGAATGAGAATGACAAATATATTAAAAACATGCTGATATTAAGTGATAGATTCCTCATTTCAATGTGTTATAGAGTGGATTATACACATTTCAAATCCATATGAGATTTCTGAAAGAATTTTTCAATAATTTTGGAAAAAGTAAAATGAAATATTCATGTAAAGAGAAAATTAAATTCATTTGATATAAAAACTGAAATTGATATTATTCTTATGTTAGTTGTTACACTGATAACACCGTAGTTTTGTAATGGGTGTTTTTTCACGCATTAGAGAGAAGTAATTTTTTTAATGAATTTACATTGTATAATCTGCAGATGTATACGACCCAATGCGAACAAACACCCAGATGAGTTTGACTCTGAGAAAGTTACAATACAACTACGATACACAGGAGTCTTAGAAACAACAAGGATACGAAGGGAGGGCTTCTCCCATCGAATACCATTTGCAGATTTCCTACGTAGGTGAGTACTATTTCATTTGTCAAAACTTCCACCTGTAAATAGTTATAAAGCTGTCATCAGTAACAAGTGACTAGATGGTTCACCATTGTGACATACCCCTAGCTGAGTCAGTAACAAGTGACTAGATGGTTCACCACTATGACATACCCCTAGCTGAGTCAGTGACAGGTGACTAGATGGTTCACCACTGTGACATATATCTAGCTGAGAGAGTAACAAGTGACTGGATGGTTCACCACTGTGACATACGCCTAGCTGAGTCAGTGACAGGTCACTAGATGATTCACCACTGTGACATATATCTAGCTGAGAGAGTAACAAGTGACTGGATGGTTCACCACTGTGACATACCCCTAGCTGAGTCAGTAACAAGTGACTAGATGGTTCACCACAGTGACATACCCCTAGCTGAGTCAGTGACAAGTGACTAGATGATTCACCACTGTGACATATATCTAGCTGAGACAGTAACAAGTGACTGGATGGTTCACCACTGTGACATACCCCTAGCTGAGTCAGTAACAAGTGACTAGATGGTTCACCACTGTGACATACCCCTAGCTGAGTCAGAAACAAGTGACTAGATGGTTCACCATAGTGACATACCCCTAGCTGAGACAGTACCAAGTGACAAGATGGTTCACCACTGTGACATACTCCTAGCTGAGACAGTAACAAGTGACTAGATGGTTCACCACTGTGACATACCCCTAGCTGAGTCAGAAACAAGTGACTAGATGGTACACCATAGTGACATACCCCTAGCTGAGACAGTAACAAGTGACTAGATGGTTCACCACTGTGACATACTCCTAGCTGAGTCAGTGACAAGTGACTAGATTGTTCACCACTGTGACATACCCCTAGCTGAGACAGTAACAAGTGACTAGATGGTTCACCACTGTGACATACCCCTAGCTGAGACAGTAACAAGTGACTAAATGGTTCACCACTGTGACATACCCCTAGCTGAGTCAGTGACAAGTGACTAGATGGTTCACCACAATGACATACCCCTAGCTGAGTCCGAAACAAGTGACTAGATGGTTCACCATAGTGACATACCCCTAGCTGAGACAGTAACAAGTGACTAGATGGTTCACCACTGTGACATAACCCTAGCTGAGTCAATGACAAGTGACTAGATGGTTCAAAACAGTGACATACCCCTAGCTGAGTCAGTGACAAGTGACTAGATGGTTCACCACAGTGACATACATCTAGCTGAGACAGTAACAAGTGACTAGATGGTTCACCACTGTGACATACCCCTAGCTGAGTCAGTAACAAGTGACTAGATGGTTCACTCTGACATTTTATTTGGTATTTTAATCATGGACCTTGTTATTAGGTACCACATGTTGTCGTTCCTGTGGGATGAACGTGTGCCCCACACACGTGACAGTTGCTACACTCTCCTGGACAGACTGGGCATGGACCACTTTGCTCTCGGGAAAACTAAAGTAAGTATCTTAATCAAGGAAACTGAGTTAACCAGGATTACCTCCCTTTATCACATTTATCTGCTATATCATTATTTTCCTGAGCACTTTTGCATTAGTATGTTATCACAAATTTCAGAGAGCCAAACTTGCTGAAATTTCTCTGATTCACTTAGAAGTGTAGATGTGCAATAGAAGTTTAATGTTCCTAAGGTCAAGGACTGAAATCAAATGAAATGTTGCCTGACTAGAGGTCAAGGTAATGCGGTCAATGGTCAAGGTCAAATATTAAATATTTTACTTGTTATGATATGGATATGACATTATTAAGCAACATTGATTCTAAGTTCTAATGAGAAGTCACCTCACTTTTTGGATCAGGGTCACCAGGTCAAAGTTCAATGTCAAAGTGTTAACATTTTACTGATAAAAACTTTCATATGACATCATGTAGCCAAGTTCATCAAATTCATATCATGAACAGTTTGATGAAAGGTCAAGGACAAAGGATTTAATGTCAAGGTCACATCTCTGAACTGGTAAATATTTCTGGTAACATAATACATCAAATGAGAATTTCAGCTAAAGTCATTGTTGATGGGTTGAAAGTCAAGGTCAAATATTAATTTTATTGACCAGTAAATAATTTGTTATGACCATACAAACACGAAAAATCAAAATTAAATAAGTAAGTATAGGATAATTCTGATGTCAAGGCCAACATTCTATTTCTGTCTAAAGACAGTGAATCAAATTTAGCTCTAATGATGATGTGACATAGATGTAGTTATGATTTTCATGTGACAATGATAAGACATTGATGTGACCATAATGTGACTTTGGTGTGAGTATGATGTGTCACTTTTGTGAGCATTAAATGATTTTTGTGTGACTAAAATGTGACTGTCTACAAATTGATTCTACAGGTATTCCTGAAGTACTATCACATTGAGCAGCTGGCCAGGAAATATGAGGCATATCACAGAAAAGTGGTTACTCTTCAGTCGGTCATTCGGGGCTGGCATGCCCGTACTCGCTTTTTTCAGACAAAATGGCAGCGCGATAAAGCAGCCACACTCATACAATCACGTAAGTCATGTGGCACTTTTATATCATGTGATAAACTCTCAAATGTCATGCGTCACTTTCTCTCAAATCATGTGACATTGTCTCAAAAGTCATGTGATACTTTTGCTCAAATGATGTGATTTTGTCAAAATATTTCTACTGATTTCTTCTCAATGTTTATTTATAGATTACCGTGGTTTTGTGGCCAAAAGAAAATTTCAGAAAGAGTTTAAACTGAGGAAAGGAGCAGCAGTTGCTATTCAAACAGGTTTGTATCCTACAAAACTAGGTCACTGACTCATATTTAACCCTGAAAATCTAGGTCACTGTTGCATGGGTATTATGGTCACATTTCAGTTATATATATCTGCCTATTGACTACATGTCCACCTTTGTCACCAATTTTTTTAAAGATAAATCCCTTTTCAAATGATTTGATATAATTTGAATTGAAACTGCACTTTTATTTTGTTTCTGATTTTATCACATGTTGTGCATTATATATTGTTTTCTACCCTCACCTCCATTTTCAGCAATAAAAGGATTTCTTGTGCGTAGAAAGACTCGTCCAGTGATTGAGAAACGACGAAAGGCAACTGTATTGATACAGTCACAGATACGTGGCCACCTGGTGCGGAAATCATTACGAGAACAAAAGTCAGTTCAGGAGAAAAGAGAGAGGAGTGCTGTTGTAATACAGAGAGGTAGGGAAGTAATATAGGGTATCTTGGTTATATTAGAAGGAGTGATTTTCAAAGGAGAGGGGGAGTTACAAAGAAGGGACCAAGTTACAGGGTTGAAAGGTGAGTTATGAGGAAGGGAATCAGTTACAGGGTTGAGAGATGAGCTATGAGGAAGGGAATCAGTTACAGAGTTGAGAGGTGAGTTATGAGGAAGGGAATCAGTTACAGAGTTGAGAGGTGAGTTATGAGGAAGGGAATCAGTTACAGAGTTGAGAGGTGAGTTATGAGGAAGGGAATCAGTTACAGAGTTGAGAGGTGAGTTATGAGGAAGGGAATGAGTTACAGAGTTGAGAGGTGAGTTATGAAGAAGGGAATGAGTTACAGAGTTGAGAGGTGAGTTATGAAGAAGGGAATGAGTTACAGAGTTGAGAGGTGAGTTATGAGGAAGGGAATCAGTTACAGAGTTGAGAGGTGAGTTATGAGGAAGGGAATCAGTTACAGAGTTGAGAGGTGAGTTATGAGGAAGGGAATGAGTTACAGAGTTGAGAGGTGAGTTATGAAGAAGGGAATGAGTTACAGAGTTGAGAGATGAGCTATGAGGAAGGGAATCAGTTACAGAGTTGAGAGGTGAGTTATGAGGAAGGGAATGAGTTACAGAGTTGAGAGGTGAGTTATGAGGAAGGGAATGAGTTACAGAGTTGAGAGGTGAGTTATGAGGAAGGGAATCATTTACAGAGTTGAGAGGTGAGTTATGAAGAAGGGAATGAGTTACAGAGTTGAGAGATGAGCTATGAGGAAGGGAATCAGTTACAGAGTTGAGAGGTGAGTTATGAAGAAGGGAATGAGTTACAGAGTTGAGAGATGAGCTATGAGGAAGGGAATCAGTTACAGAGTTGAGAGGTGAGTTATGAAGAAGGGAATGAGTTACAGAGTTGAGAGATGAGTTATGAGGAAGGGAATCAGTTACAGAGTTGAGAGATGAGTTATGAGGAAGGGAATCAGTTACAGAGTTGAGAGATGAGTTATGAGGAAGGGAATCAGTTACAGAGTTGAGAGATGAGTTATGAGGAAGGGAATCAGTTACAGAGTTGAGAGATGAGTTATGAGGAAGGGAATCAGTTACAGAGTTGAGAGATGAGTTATGAGGAAGGGAATCAGTTACAGAGTTGAGAGATGAGTTATGAGGAAGGGAATCAGTTACAGAGTTGAGAGATGAGTTATGAGGAAGGGAATCAGTTACAGAGTTGAGAGATGAGTTATGAGGAAGGGAATCAGTTACAGAGTTGAGAGATGAGCTATGAGGAAGGGAATCAGTTACAGAGTTGAGAGGTGAGTTATGAGGAAGGGAATGAGTTACAGGGTTGAGAGGTGAGTTATGAGGAAGGGAATGAGTTACAGGGTTGAGGAGTTATGAGGGAGGGAATGAGTTACAGGGTTGAGAGGTGAGTTATGAGGAAGGGAATCAGTTACAGAGTTGAGTTATGAGGAAGGGAATGAGTTACAGGGTTGAGAGGTGAGTTATGAGGAAGGGAATCAGTTACAGAGTTGAGTTATGAGGAAGGGAATGAGTTACAGGGTTGAGAGGTGAGTTATGAGGGAGGGAATGAGTTACAGGGTTGAGAGGTGAGTTATGAGGAAGGGAATCAGTTACAGAGTTGAGTTATGAGGAAGGGAATGAGTTACAGGGTTGAGAGGTGAGTTATGAGGAAGGGAATCAGTTACAGAGTTGAGTTATGAGGAAGGGAATGAGTTACAGGGTTGAGAGGTGAGTTATGAGGGAGGGAATGAGTTACAGGGTTGAGAAGTGAGTTATGAGGGATTGAGTGAGTTACAGAGTTGAGAGGTGAGTTATGAGGAAGGGAATGAGTTACAGAGTTGAGAAGTGAGTTATGAGGGATTGAGTGAGTTACAGAGTTGAGTTATGAGGAAGGGAATGAGTTACAGGGTTGAGAGGTGAGTTATGAGGGATTGAGTGAGTTACAGAGTTGAGAGGTGAGTTATGAGGGAGGGAATGAGTTACAGGGTTGAGAAGTGAGTTATGAGGGATTGAGTGAGTTACAGAGTTGAGAGGTGAGTTATGAGGAAGGGAATGAGTTACAGGGTTGAGAGGTGAGTTATGAGGAAAGGAATGAGTTACAGGGTTGAGAGGTGAGTTATGAGGAAGGGAATCAGTTACAGGGTTGAGAGGTGAGTTATGAGGAAGGGAATGAGTTACAGGGTTGAGAGATGAGCTATGAGGAAGGGAATCAGTTACAGAGTTGAGAGGTGAGTTATGAGGAAGGGAATCAGTTACAGAGTTGAGTTATGAGGAAGGGAATGAGTTACAGAGTTGAGAGGTCAGTTATGAGGGAGGGAATCAGTTACAGGGTTGAGAGGTGAGTTATGAGGGAGGGAATGAGTTACAGGGTTGAGAGGTGAGTTATGAGGAAGGGAATCAGTTACAGAGTTGAGTTATGAGGAAGGGAATGAGTTACAGAGTTGAGAGGTCAGTTATGAGGGAGGGAATCAGTTACAGGGTTGAGAGGTCAGTTATGAGGAAGGGAATCAGTTACAGAGTTGAGTTATGAGGAAGGGAATGAGTTACAGAGTTGAGAGGTCAGTTATGAGGGAGGGAATCAGTTACAGGGTTGAGAGGTCAGTTATGAGGGAGGGACCAAGTTACAGGGTTGAGAGGTGAGTTATGAGGGAGGGAATCAGTTACAGGGTTGAGAGGTCAGTTATGAGGGAGGGACCAAGTTACAGGGTTGAGAGGTGAGTTATGAGGAAGGGAATCAGTTACAGGGTTGAGAGGTAAGTTATGAGGGAGGGAATGAGTTACAGGGTTGAGAGGTGAGTTATGAGGGAGGGAATCAGTTACAGGGTTAACAGGTAAGTTATTGGGCAAGTTATCAGGTTGATGGAAGAGTCGCAGGGAAAGAGAAACCTTTTTCGTAATGTTGACATCAAACTCTGGTAATTAGAAGAATACACAGATGTTTGGTGGAAATACATTGATTTATATTTGTAGTTTTCTGTTATAAGGTTTATTTTACAGGTAAAACACAGATTTATTTTCACAACATCCTTTTATTTTCTTACCTTAGGTAACAAGAAGTATGTTTTAAACTGTGATTTTGGCTGAAGTATTTTTCTTTGTTGTGTTTTATAACATCAATACTTCTTTTTGCAGGTCTTATCAATACGAGTACTCGTAGTGACCTTGAGTATCCATAGTGACCTTGAGAACTCATAGTGACCTTGAGTATCCATAGTGACCTTGAGAACTCATAGTGACCTTGAGTACTCGTAGTGACCTTGAGTACTCGTATTGACCTTGAGTACTCGTAGTGACCTTGAGTACTCGTATTGACCTTGAGTACTCGTAGTGACCTTGAGTACTCGTATTGACCTTGAGTACTCGTAGTGACCTTGTTAAGATTATTCTTGTTTTAAAGCATATAATCAAACAATTAACATGAACTGATTTATTTATTGAGCACAATTTTGTTGGTTTGGTTTTGCATGAACAATCTATAACATGTTTAATTAATTCTTGCTTGATGTTTTTGGAAAATAACTTGACCTTTCTGTAGTGGTGAAGGGTTTTCTGGTTCGTAAATACACACACCCATGGATGGAGAAACGGTTGGCTGCTGCAGCAGTTATACAGTATCATGTCCATGATTGGTTGGTACATAGGCGGAAAAGACGTCAGCAACTTCAACAGTTAACAACAAGTGTTATTGTCATTCAGAAGGGTGAGAGACCACAGCCTATATGTCAGTTATCTGATATACAGCCAGGGTTAAATAAAAAAAAGGAAAATTGTAATTCAGCAATTTTAAAACTTTTTAGGAGAGGAAAACCAAGAATACATTTAATGAAAATAAAACAATATTTGTATTATTTGGATATTTTGTTTAAAAACGAAAAATTTTAAAAAGTTGACATACTGTTAAATTATTAATTTTTGTTGGGATTTACATGGGTTGATTTCTCTTCCCTTGAAGTCATACATCCATGAACCGTTAAATTAGTAAAGTCATACATCCATGAACCGTTAAATTAGTAAAGTCATACGTCCATGAACCGTTAAATTAGTAAAGTCATACGTCCATGAACCGTTAAATAGGAAAAAAAAGAAAAAAGAAAAGACAAAAGAAGAAAATTAGGACATGCCAAAAAGAACAGATAACAGTTTATACTTAGGACACGTATAAAAAGAAAAGACAACATTAGAGACTAAGGACAAGGTAAATTACTCAAATTAAGACAACAGAAGAAATTGAGAAGGGAAGATGGCAGAAACTGATGAGACATCAAGGGGAGAAAATTAACAGCAAAAATAGACTGAAAAGGAAAAACAAGAAAGAAATAGAGGAGACACCAAAAAGAAAATGAAAATATTAATTTATAGAAACTTTGAATAGATTTATGAATGGATTTATGTTTTTCAAGCTCTGTGAAATTGTACAAAAGACAAATAGTACCTTTCAATACAAAGTAAGAATTAGATATGGTCGAGCAAAAAAAAGAATTGCCTCATACAGCTGTTTCATCCTTCTTGGACTTGTCAGTGATGCTACATCATACAGCTGTTTCGTCCTTCTAGGACTTGTCAGTGATGCTACGTCATACAGCTGTTTCGTCCTTCTTGGACTTGTCAGTGATGCTACGTCATACAGCTGTTTCGTCCTTCTTGGACTTGTCAGTGATGCTACGTCATACAGCTGTTTCGTCCTTCTTGGACTTGTCAGTGATGCTACGTCATACAGCTGTTTCGTCCTTCTTGGACTTGTCAGTGATGCTACGTCATACAGCTGTTTCGTCCTTCTTGGACTTGTCAGTGATGCTACGTCATACAGCTGTTTCGTCCTTCTTGGACTTGTCAGTGATGCTACATCATACAGCTGTTTCGTCCTTCTTGGACTTGTCAGTGATGCTACGTCATACAGCTGTTTCGTCCTTCTTGGACTTGTCAGTGATGCTACGTCATACAGCTGTTTCGTCTTTCTTGGACTTGGCAGTGATGCTACGTCATACAGCTGTTTCGTCCTTCTTGGACTTGTCAGTGATGCTACGTCATACAGCTGTTTCGTCCTTCTTGGACTTGCCAGTGATGCTACGTCATACAGCTGTTTCGTCCTTCTTGGACTTGTCAGTGATGCTACGTCATACAGCTGTTTCGTCCTTCTTGGACTTGTCAGTGATGCTACGTCATACAGCTGTTTCGTCCTTCTTGGACTTGTCAGTGATGCTACGTCATACAGCTGTTTCGTCCTTCTTGGACTTGTCAGTGATGCTACGTCATACAGCTGTTTCGTCCTTCTTGGACTTGTCAGTGATGCTACATCATACAGCTGTTTCATCCTTCTTGGACTTGTCAGTGATGCTATGGGCCTAAACGTTGAAACCTAAGAAGAAACAGAAAAAAATCTAAATTGAAAAAAAAATGTAAAAAATCTAGATATGAAATTGCACTAGCCTCATATCATGTCTTATAAAGTAAAAAGTACATGAGTACATTCTGAACAACGCCACTATTTGAAAGTATCGGAAACTACTCTGGAGAGCAATCAGTAGCTTCATTTTTCTTAAGAATTCAAATTCTATTTCATCTTTGACAACAACAACATTTACTATATATGACAATTTTACTGACAATTTTTTACAAGTAGTCCTAATAGATAAACTGTTTTGTATTTTTTTTCTCCGAGGTAAACTGGCCATGGTTATAAGAATTATTGTTATGCAGTGGAAACTTTGTATTTTGACTCTAAAGTTGATTACTATAGACTGAACCTGATAATACCCTTATATTGCATGATATGTATGCAAATCATCATTACATGTGGGCGTGTGGGTTTTAAAAAAAAATTTTGGCTTCTGCTGAGTTAAGAATTCTGTCAAGTATGAATGAGACAGTAACGAAAAATTCAGAATTCCTTGTAGCCACATTGACTTCCAGTACTTAAGATGGGAAAACACTGCAGCCATTATGCTCCGTTGTAATTAACTCAACTGTCTTAAGTATAAATATATATATTGTATTGATGTATCTATAAAAGAAAAAAAAGCTTTTCATCTCGAGTCAATTTTGTTCTGAGAGACAGTTCAAAGGCAAGCTTTTCAAAATGGCATGACATGAAATGTTCTGGTTTTATGAACTTACATGATCTTTAGTTGAATTACAAATTATGATTTTAGCTGTTCGCGGGTTTCTTATTCGTAAGAAAGTCCAGCCTGTTTTGATTAAAAGAAATGCAGCCATCATAGTGCTGCAGTCTTGGTTACGAGGATGTTTGGCACGTAAAAGGGTGCAGCAGATTATTACAAACATTCAGAGGAGGGAGAACAGTGCAGTTGTTATACAGAGAGGTAAGATCAGAGATGATCAAAGCTTGATGTTCTCTATATAAGGTGAATGGTTACTTACAACTAGATATCTCAGCCAGTCATATTGACTGTAATGTGTGGTGGATCCAATGGAAATGTATACTTGAATGAAAAAGGCCCTCTCCATCAAAGGCTAAATATTATGATCCTTGAGATAATGAAAAGGACTTTCTTCTGACGACTCTCCAAGGCTCTCTCCATTGGACATAAAAGATGTCAAGTAGAATAAGTGATTTTAGATGATGGTGGGCTATTCAAATCGTCCCGTGTCCGTCTGCCATAAACATTTTTTTGTTATCACTATTTCTTTTGGAAGTACTGGATGGACCTTTCTCAAATTTCTTATGTCGGCTCCCCTTGATCCCTAGTTGTGCCCGTTTGATTTTGGGACTGATAAAAAAAACAAAATGGCCAATAGGTGGCCATCTTGGATTTTTTCAACGAAGATTTTTATCACTATTTCTTAAGAAGTACTAGATGGACCTTTCTCAAATTCCATATGTAGGTTTCCCTAGGTCACTAGTAACAATGTAATTTTGGGACTGATCAGAAGAACAAAATGGCCAACAGGCAGCCATCTTGGATGTCACCTAGTAGAGATTGTTATCCCTAATTCTTAAGAAGTGCTGAATTTCTATCTCTCAAATTTCATACATATGTTCCCTTTGGTCTCTCCTTGTGCCTGTTTGATTTTGGGGCTGATCAGGAGAAACAAAAAGTCTTCCAGACGGCCATTTTGGATTTGGCAGGTAAAGATTATCATCTCTATTTCTGCAAAGGAATGTCCAATGTCTTATCATTAAGAGAGAAGAGAGAGAAGAGAAAAGAAGTGAAAAGATCCAACTTCCAAAGAGAACATAAAGATCAAACAATGGTGGGCGTCAAGATCCCAGTGGGATGTCTTGTATGGGCTTTGATATCTGTTTCCAGCTTGAGAATTTCAGTCTATCAATGGTGTCATCATATGATTTGCAGATAAAAAACGAAAAGTTCTTCATTCTAGTTTTATGTACCATGCAGATGGATTGACTTAAAATTTCTTTTGTCGGTCTGGAGTAGTGGTTTTAAAAAGTTTTCCTGTTTTCCAAGTTTTGTCACTGTTTCTTCTCTTGGTATCCCAATCTTAGCTTTTCGCGTGTTCCTGACTGGAAAACGGAGGCTTATTGAGCACCAAGAGATTGCTGCTTTGGTCATTCAAAGGTGTGTCAGAGATTGGTTATGGCGCAGACAAATTGAGAAAGAAGAAGAAGATGTTTTACCCATAGTTGAACCGAAAGGTATTGTTTATACCAGAAAAAACATCAAATTGATGCTGTAAAGGATCTCCTTTCATTAATGGCTGAAATATTTTAAGTAGAATGATCAAAGTCTACCATCTATTTATTCCTTTCAACTTGATAGTGATAAAGATTCCTACAAATTGGATATTTATGTCATATTATGGCAGTTGGTGGTGAAGAGACGTATAATGTCACCCATCTCTGTTCAGTCTGATTCTAATTCCGACTCAATGCCATTATTTCGTTTCTGAAGAGTTTTCGAAGAAAATTTATACCAAGGTTAGCTAGATCAATAGATATTTCGTGTTTTTGAATCAAAGGTCAAGGTCATGATAATTGTTTATAGAAATGTGTCGTACATGGATACCAAATTGCATGGCGGGGAGACTTTCAATATTTCTGAAAGACAAATCAGCTTGCTTTCATATTTTTAAACACTTTGTTCTGATTTTACATTCAGTCGCTGAGATTAAATTTTACAGTAATTATCTTATTTGTTATAAACTGTCAAATCTTTTTTGTGTCAGTTTTGGGAACGAGATAATCATGACAAGTAATGATGGAGGTCTCATAGAATCTTTTATTTTCCCATGAAAAGCCAAAAAGTCCTATAGCTACGTAATGTGCACACCCCTCTCTTCGGATATTTATTTTCTCAAAACAAAAAAATGCACACATTACATGCGCTTTTTATGGTAAATAAAGGTTACGTACAATGTTGATTCTATTTTCACTACAACTGTTACACGGTTGATATGGAACGGAATTTGATATAATTGTTGAGTTACAGTGAAGGTCACATGTCTGAATCTCATTGAATTGGTTGGATTTCTTATAGTGACACAAAAACAAGTCCAAAAATTTCGATGGAAGTCGGTGTTAAAGCTTCGGATTGGTTTAAGGGTGTTTAAAGGGCAAAGGTCAATTCACGAAAAAAAGAACGGTAAAAGAGAACATACTATGGTAACAGAGGAAGGTAAGACATGCTGCATGTGTGTTGTTTTGTGCGGCCATTGCTGTGAAAAAGATAAATTTGGATTGTTTTATTGTACAAAATGAACTGTTCACAGCCATGTAAGCAGTTTACCTTCAAGAATAAGGCTGATAAGTTACATCTGTTCCAATGAATGTAAAGAGCAATTCTTTATTTTTAAGTTCTGAGTTCTTATAGAGTTGGTCGTGGATAGAAAACTCGGCCATTTCAATCCTCTATTACACATGATCATCTCTCTGTTTTGGTTCGGATATTTTTGTGGATTTTATTGTAGCCATGAGAGGTTACATCTTGGCCAAACAAATGTTTGATATTCATCAACAAATGGAAAAAAGATGGAAGTCAGTGGTCATTATACAGACTGCCTGGCGGGACTATCGACAACGAATGTCCGCCCTGCAAACAAAAGACGGAATTAAACAGGAATCTGATACAAGTCCTGATGGTAAGGGCTAACATTATTTTGATATCTCAGGGTTGTGTTGATCACTGATCCAGTAATATGTGGGCAATAAAACTACACGAGACATTGTGAGACTAACATTTAAAACTTGTATACTAAAGATACCGACAGTAGTTCAAACTTTCTATCTGACCTTTGACCTTTGACCGTCAGATTTTTTTTTTGTATTGGTGATACAATGGTATTATAACAATATATAGATTCCTGGTTGATTAGTGATGTCCTACATGCTTAATTTTCTGTCTAGATAAAATAGTTAATTGTTTGAATCATAAAAAATGTCTGTGTTGTTGATACAACTGCTTCAGCTCAAAACAGATATTTAAAATTCTTTTAAAATGTATGTTTAAGATTTTTCGAGGTTTTTTTCTCGATAATAATTTTTTGATACAGGTAGTATTTCTATTATTTGTATTGGTCACAATTACCAGAATTTTTTATTCTAACTGGAGTCAAGATGGACAAACAGACAGACATGTTTGCTGTCATTATCCAACCACAAAACAGATCTACACAGTGGTCTGTCTTGTAACACAGGTTCACAAGTCTGTCTCATACCACATCCACAGGGGTGTGTCTTGTAACACAGGTTCACAAGTCTGTCTCATACCACATCCACAGGGGTCTGTCGTGTAACACAGGTCTCATATAACATCCATAGGGGGTGTGTCTTGTAACACAGGTTCACAAGTCTGTCTCATACCACATCCACAGGGGTCTGTCGCGTAACACAGGTTCACAAGTCTGTCTCATATCACATCCACAGGAGTCTGTCGTGTAACACAGGTTCACAAGTCTGTCTCATACCACTTCCACAGGGGTCTGTCGCGTAACACAGGTCTCATATCGCATCCACAGGGGTGTGTCTTGTAACACAGGTTCACAAATCTGTCTCATACCACATCCACAGGGGTGTGTCTTGTAACACAGGTTCACAAATCTGTCTCATATCGCATCCACAGGGGTGTGTCTTGTAACACAGGTTCACAAATCTGTCTCATACCACATCCACAGGGGTGTGTCTTGTAACACAGGTTCACAAATCTGTCTCATACCACATCCACAGGGGTGTGTCTTGTAACACAGGTTCACAAATCTGTCTCATACCACATCCACAGGGGTGTGTCTTGTAACACAGGTTCACAAATCTGTCTCATACCACATCCACAGGGGTGTGTCTTGTAACACAGGTTCACAAATCTGTCTCATACCACATCCACAGGGGTGTGTCTTGTAACACAGGTTCACAAATCTGTCTCATATCGCATCCACAGGGGTGTGTCTTGTAACACAGGTTCACAAATCTGTCTCATACCACATCCACAGGGGTGTGTCTTGTAACACAGGTTCACAAATCTGTCTCATATCACATCCACAGGAGTCTGTCGTGTAACACAGGTTCACAAGTCTGTCTCATACCACATCCACAGGGGTCTGTCGCATAACACAGGTCTCATATCGCATCCACAGGGGTGTGTCTTGTAACACAGGTTCACAAATCTGTCTTATGTCACATCCACAGGGATCTGTCGCATAACACAGATAAACAGGGGTCTGTCTTGATTTGTACTTCTTAGAGAAGTTAGAAACATCTTATTGAAGTTTAATGGGTTTTTTTTTTTTAAAGCTTCAGACTTATACATCTGTAAATTTACAGCAAGGTTCTATCTTTAAGTACACTGTAAACATTGTCCTTGTAGCTTTGAAAAATATCTTACTTAGTAAATAGGTTCATGATTAATGTGAGATGCTTAAAAAGCATTGGAAGTCAGTTCTAACCATTCAGAGTTCTTTTCGTGGTTTTCTGATCGGACAATTTTTAAGTGAAACAACTGTTCCAGAATATGAAGAGGACAGTGATGAGGGTGTGGTGACAGGTATATAGCACTGTATAGCAGAATACACTGCATGAATACATTGCATGGTGTTGTACGTTTAACTGTAATTTGCAGACTGTTTATAACTTGTTGCAGCATCGTACAAAATGGCTATCCACTTTTAGCATCTTGGGTCAAATACTTGTAGGTTAACTGTATAGAAGATTGATGTGTATGATATTGAAACCAATGGTCACACAGTGAAACCTATTGAGGCATTGTGTAAAATAAGAAACAGTCAAGTACTGTCACACAGTGAAACCTATTGAGGCATTGTGTAAAATAAGTGACGGCCAAGTACTGTCACACAGTGAAACCTATTGAGGCATTGTGTAAAATAAGAGACGGCCAAGTACTGTCACACAGTGAAACCTATTGAGGCATTGTGTAAAATAAGAGACGGCCAAGTACTGTCACACAGTGAAACCTATTGAGGCATTGTGTAAAATAAGTGACGGCCAAGTACTGTCACACAGTGAAACCTATTGAAGCATTGTGTAAAATAAGAAACAGTCAAGTACTGTCACACAGTGAAACCTATTGAGGCATTGTGTAAAATAAGTGACAGCCAAGTACTGTCACACAGTGAAACCTATTGAGGCATTGTGTAAAATAAGTGACGGCCAAGTACTGTCACACAGTGAAACCTATTGAGGCATTGTGTAAAATAAGAAACACACACACAGTGAAACCTATTGAGGCATTGTGTAAAATAAGTGACGGCCAAGTACTGTCACACAGTGAAACCTATTGAGGCATTGTGTAAAATAAGTGACGGCCAAGTACTGTCACACAGTGAAACCTATTGAGGCATTGTGTAAAATAAGAAATAGTTACCAAATCCCTAACCCCTATTCTGTGAAATAAGTTGACTTCACTTACTTTTAGTTAACCACATAGGGAAAGGAATTTTTCTGTTTCAGACAAAGTTTTGTCAACATATACGTGAAAATCCTTGATTGAAAATAAGAAACACTCTTGGATATTGTTTTATAATACACCCTACTGAAAGATATTCATTTTGATGTAACAGGAAATATTCGTTTTGATTGAAACAAATTAAATGAAATATTGTCATGTGACTATCATGTGACATATATATATACATATGTACTGTAGTCATGTGATACCATCATATGAATATTCAAACTTTGAAATTTTTTTTACAGTGGCAACCTACTGTTTTGTATTGGGAAATTTGAAAAATAGATAATAATGTATTTTAGTACAAAAAAGAATGAAATTATTTGGAAGTACTTCAATGTGAGATCATTATTGATATGTATGAATTAAGACAACGTTGTCAAGGCAAAATATTTCGTATTTGACTTATTTGATAGTGTGATTATATTGATTCTGCTCCAGATTCATTGCATTGTTTGAAATATTACAGTGAAATTTGTTAAGAGAGTATTTAATTGTATTCATGGTGTTGGGAACATTGCATACAATATTGTGTTGTGTTGGAGAATATATATTGTATTGTATGTACAATGCTTTGGTTCAAGATCGTTTCATTTTATGACAGATATGTTGCATTGTGGGATATACAATTTAAATGAATCACCAACAATGTATGTATAGTGCATTTTACAAAGCTGGTTCCATTGTGAGTGCTGTATGGCTTACTGCTGTGGAAGATGTAATATATATTTATATCAAGCATGCATGTTATCAATGAATGTTCAAAATTTCAGATTTCTAAAAAAGTGTTAAGGCATGCATAAGTTGGAATTGCAAAAAAAAACCAAGCTCAGATCTTTTTGTAATGCAGAAAACAATATTCTACTGGTTCTTGTAACTTAATTCAAGTGAAAGTAGTTAGATGGAAATAGATTTGTTTTTCAAAAATGGCTTATTCACAAATAATTAATTGGAAGAGAGAAAATATAATTCTGTATGAAAGTTTTGTTCCGAAGAGAAATTATCAAAAGAAAAGGAAAAGACTTTAAAATCAATAGGATGCTATGTGTTTTGGACTTTCAGACTGCCGAATACTAAAGCTACAACCACCACACCCTGGTATGTTGATAGGCCACAAACATTCATAGAAACTGGTTTTACTTTTTCTTCATGTGTTGAAAAAGTAAAATGATATAGTGACAGATTAATTTCATAGATTGTTCTCTTCCATAGATTTAAACAAAGAAATGTTTTCTGAAACCATAGAGTGAAATTATTGTATTTATTCAGAAATAAGTCAAGGCAACAAACCTGTTTTATTCAAAGTGAGGGGTATGATTCTTACAGCACAATAAGCCCAGTCTGGGTCTACACATTTCTTCTTACTGAGTCAGGGGTACAATTCTTACAACGCAATAAGCCCAGAGGGTCAACATGTTAATTACTGATGTCATTAAATGAGATTATGTCAAGACAATGATGTAGAATTGTGTTTTTTGTAAACAATGATGTGTAAATGAATGGGCTGAGTACAATGTAAGTGGTCTTATCGCTGAACAAATAAGGGCAATGAATTAGCATTGCTGTAGTTTTGCAATCAATTTTATAAAATTCTTTCCAGGTTGATGCCTGCAAATATTTGTTATTCTTTATTTTCATTATTATTTTGTTTTTTGTTTTTGCTTGGATTTGTTTTTCTATGGTTTGAGTAATGCAGTATAAGGTAATAAACATTTCTAATGTTTCTATACTCAACTGAAGTGTTTCGTATCAAAAGATCATTCTGTGTTGTGTTGATAATTAAACAAATAACAATGTCACTTATTTCTTCTATTTCAGATAAACAGGGCACAATGCTGACAATCTACCATGTGACAATTTTATTTTTTCAAGCTAAAAACTTCAAACTTAGAAGTCTAAAATATGTTTTATTTTTCCGTTGCAGCATTCCGTTCCTATCGGGCCCGCATCAGTGCACGACAGTTACGAAAGAAACAAATACAACTCTCAGAACATTCTGCCACTGTGATTCAGAAATATTATCGACGATGGCGATGTCGGACACTCTACCAACAGCTACAGTTGTACAAGTCACAGCGAGATACACAGGTCCTCTTCTTCACACAACAGGTAACATAGTTCATGTACCATAAAACTTTGGTATAATCCACACTTCTTCACACAACAGGTAACACAGTGTATGTACCATAAAACTTTGGTATAATCCACACTTCTTCACACAACAGGTAACATAGTTTATGTACCATAAAACTTTGGTATAATCCACACTTCTTCACACAACAGGTAACACAGTGTATGTACCATAAAACTTTGGTATAATCCACACTTCTTCACACAACAGGTAACGTAGTTTATGTACCATAAAACTTTGGTATAATCCACACTTCTTCACACAACAGGTAACACAGTGTATGTACCATAAAACTTTGGTATAATCCACACTTCTTCACACAACAGGTAACACAGTGTATGTACCATAAAACTTTGGTATAATCCACACTTCTTCACACAACAGGTAACGTAGTTTATGTACCATAAAACTTTGGTATAATCCACACTTCTTCACACAACAGGTAACGTAGTTTATGTACCATAAAACTTTGGTATAATCCACACTTCTTCACACAACAGGTAACACAGTGTATGTACCATAAAACTTTGGTATAATCCACACTTCTTCACACAACAGGTAACGTAGTTTATGTACCATAAAACTTTGGTATAATCCACACTTCTTCACACAACAGGTAACACAGTGTATGTACCATAAAACTTTGGTATAATCCACACTTCACACAACAGGTTCTTCACACACTTCTTCACACAACAGGTAACGTAGTTTATGTACCATAAAACTTTGGTATAATCCACACTTCTTCACACAACAGGTAACGTAGTTTATGTACCATAAAACTTTGGTATAATCCACACTTCTTCACACAACAGGTAACGTAGTTTATGTACCATAAAACTTTGGTATAATCCACACTTCTTCACACAACAGGTAACACAGTGTATGTACCATAAAACTTTGGTATAATCCACACTTCTTCACACAACAGGTAACACAGTGTATGTACCATAAAACTTTGGTATAATCCACACTTCTTCACACAACAGGTAACGTAGTTTATGTACCATAAAACTTTGGTATAATCCACACTTCTTCACACAACAGGTAACGTAGTTTATGTACCATAAAACTTTGGTATAATCCACACTTCTTCACACAACAGGTAACACAGTGTATGTACCATAAAACTTTGGTATAATCCACACTTCTTCACACAACAGGTAACGTAGTTCATGTACCATAAAACTTTGGTATTATCCACACTTCTTCACACAACAGGTAACACAGTGTATGTACCATAAAACTTTGGTATAATCCACACTTCTTCACACAACAGGTAACGTAGTTCATGTACCATAAAACTTTGGTATAATCCACACTTCTTCACACAACAGGTAACGTAGTTCATGTACCATAAAACTTTGGTATAATCCACACTTCTTCACACAACAGGTAACGTAGTTTATGTACCATAAAACTTTGGTATAATCCACACTTCTTCACACAACAGGTAACGTAGTTTATGTACCATAAAACTTTGGTATATGTTAATGGTTCAAATTTGGTGTTTCCAGGTGGAAATGTACAATAAGGATATGTTGCAGAATATGATGAAAAACATAAAACCTCGCAAAATGGAGTCTAAAGTGGAAGTTCCTTTAAAACGCAAAAAGTCTGTGGCTCCTTCTCCCCCTACCACTGCCAAATCATTGACTGTTCCACCCATTGCGGTTCAGGTGACGAAGGATGTAGACGATATCTATGCAAAGGTTGTTAAATCGAAGCCAGCAGTTTTACCGACTGAGAAGAAACCTGATGTCAGTGAGGAGAGATTAGACCACATGTTGAAAATGAATGAATTGAAATCTGTGATGCCACCGAAAGAAACTAAATACTATGATGAGGTAAAGATATTACGGGGCGAGTTGTTAATAGCTAGGGGTTAAAGGCAAGAGGTTAATGGCTAGGGGTTAAAGGCTATTGTATAAAGGTAAGAGGTTAATGGCTAGGGGTTAAAGACAAGAGGTTAATTGCTAGGGGTTAAAGGCAAAATGTTAATGGCTAGGGTTAATGGCTAGGTGTTAATGACTAGGAGTTAATTGCTTCGGGTTAATGGCTAGGGGTTAAAGGCTAGGGTTTTAAGGCAAGAGGTTAATGGCTAGGGGTTAAAGGCAAGAGGTTAATGGCTAGGGTTAAAGGCTAGAGGTTAATGGCAAGGGGTTAAGGCAAGAGGTAAGTGTCTTGGGGTTAATGGTTATGGGGTTAAAGGCAAAAGGTTAGTGTCTTGGGGTTAATGGCTAGGGGTTAAAGGCAAAAGGTTAGTGTCTTGGGGTTAATAGCTAAAATAACTCATCTTAGGTTTTGACTTAAGAGTGTATACTAACATACTCTGTCATGAAGACTTAAGGGTGTATTCTACCCTACTCTGAAATGACTTAAAGGTGTATCTTATATTATTCTGACATGTCCCATCTTACTGAAAAAACCTCTGAAATATGTTTTACTTGCATGAATGTATTGATGGAAAATGTTAAAAAACTGTTAAAAAGAATTCATAGTTTAACAACATTTGGGAAATGTTTAATCATAAAATTATGATTAAAATGTTGAAAAGGGAGATAACTCTAACACAAGTGACAATAATAATGCTTTTAGAGTGTACATTGAATTATTTTTTTCAGATAGAAATTAATTTTTTGAAGATAAAAATACTCTACATCATAGTAATTTATGCAGAAACTACATGCATGGTATACCATACCTTTTACCCTGGCTGTTGTAAAGACATAAAAACCAAAGCAAAACTTTATAGGATAATTGACTAGTTATGTAAGAGCTTATGATGGAGTTAAGGTCTTTGTTTTTAGCTCAACAATTTCGTGCCAATGCCAGACTATCCTGCGTCAGAAGAAGAAGTACCGGTCACCGTGGTTACTGCAGATGTACACCCTCCTCCTCCTGTTCCAGATCACTTAGCCCGCAAAAGGTAATTAACGGTGTCTTAATGTGTGATAAAACAGAGATTACTAAAACTATATGCATTTTACAAAAAGTGAAATGGATCATTAACAAATATGCTGAAAGCTGCACTTTTTGAAAAATAAAGATGAATCTATTCACAGATTTAGATAAGGAAGCAGCTTGTTATAATCCTTAACTTCATGTTTTTCTCCTATTGACCTTTATATAGCCATGATCTGGCAGACAATAAACCAGGGAAAGTTTGTTAATCCTCTGTACAAATACATTTAGGTTAAGGTCCAAATTCTGTTTGTACTTCTTTAAAAGTGAAGGTTTGTTTGACTTGTTAAGCTGCAGTGATACTTCCGAGTCATGGTCATTTACAATGATGTGATTTGTGCATTTGTTTCAATATTCAGCTATGTTTCTTGTTATCAAGGAATTCACTATCCTATTTTTCAGCGAGATGAAATCTGTAATGAATGGAGACAGTGAGTCATATTACCAAGATATAACAGTGGAAAACGCTTCAACAGAGGAAACGTAAGTACCTCAAGGTCACTCAAGGTCAATCAGTCAAGGTCATTTGCTTTCAAAGATCAAGGTCATTTAGTGTGGATTTCTTTATTTAATTATTTCCTTTGATGTCAAATATTGCGCTATTCAAGCTGTACATTTTCCATGGAAAACCATCTTTTTCCAAAGAAAAATGGGTATTTTCCCTGTAAATACATTGACGAATAAGTTCCATGGACAAGGTCTATAGAAAAGTCATGAACTTCACAAACCGTGTCCATGGACTTCCTTGACATGTCTGTAACTTTCATGGAAAGAAAATCATGGAAGATGTACAAGCTGGTATGATAAGTATTGATATTTAGGCTTTTTGTAACATACAATCCTATAGTATATATATACTTGTGTGTGCTGTGTGAACCCAGGATATTTTTTACAATGTTTATTTTATGAAGACTTAATTGAATAAGGTTTTTTTTTCTGCTGGGTTTATCACCTCATTTTCAGGTAGGGTCCCGTCAAAATACCTGGTTGTTCTCTCACTGAACAACATTCGAGAGGTCAATTAACAGTATCAGTTAGGGTAAAGTGCTGATAGACATAACCAAGTTAGTACACAGTGGTCCATTTTCAGCTTCCTGAGAGACAAAAAACTGATAGGTAGGGAGTGTCGAACCCAGCACCTCATTACTTCATCTGCGGTTACATTGGCTAATGCTCTTCTGATTGACCTATCATTGCCCTCGATGCTACGGAGACAAAATATGCTAAAAATATTATTTAACCAAATCTATATAAAGCTTGTTTCATTGGATTAATTTAATTGATTATGTGCCAGCTGACAAAACTTATGTGTTCCCCAATTGTTATCAAGGTGTTTCCCAATCAGAACCATCTTTAAATGGATCTTTGAATGTAAGTTTTAAATTCTTACAAAATGGCAGATAAACAAAGAATTGATGTTACATTGATTAAAATATATGAATCAGTTTTCAATTTCAACAAATTTTATTGTTCAAAAAGGGCAAAGGGAAAGGGCATCAGGCATTGACTATTTAAGCCTTCTCCCAGCAACATCTGGATGGCAATGCAAGTGAATTATTTAACACGCACAGACAATACATAACAGATAGGTATACCATAGTGTCTCCAATTCCCCACTGGAATACATACAGTTACTTTTAGTCAAATCTTTTAGTGTCAATTTTATGTTCTGAAATACATTACAATAAGAAGGTATTTATTTCATCACATGCATGACACCCATAAATTACTACATTAACATTAAAATGGTCAGGGGTAATATTTTGGTTTACCAACTGATTTTGAAGTGTCCTTAATTCATTTAGACAGGAAGGCCATCTCTACAACTTCAATCAAGAACTACCATAAACAGATGAAGATAAATCTTTACCTGATGTATTGTAAATGTACTTATGGGTGCAATTTGATTTTGACCAATCATTTTTTCTAAAATTATTATGTTTACAGTCAATTAGTTGGTAGAATGGTAGATCTTGCTACCTCATTTGAATGCCCAATGGTCCATTTTCAATGATTCTATACTCCTGGCAGTTTGTGTTTCTGAGGAAGTTGAGAAATAAACTATCCTTTACTGTAATGGTAGTATAAGACACTTGACTGTTGTTTCTTTGAATTTCCTGTGATGGACCTCCAGTATGTTGTTCAGTGAGGTAACAAATAGCTGCTGCATGGAGACCCCATCTGAAGAAGACCCAGGCAGTTGATGGGGCAATTTACAAAAAATAAAACAGTGATTTAGAGATTATTTAATTATTTTTTTTAAATCAATCTTGATCAATAATTTCCTTAAAGACATAAAACTTACAAAAATGTATTTGATAATTAAACTCTTTTGTACTCTTTACACTTATGTATGGCTTCATTAAACTAATTATTCATGAAAGCTGCTTTACAGGCATCTATAGCCAATAAAAACTCACATTGATATAATTTACATTAATTATAAGCCTGTTAGGAGGGTTCTGAATTTGGCCACACATTTTTATCTTCTTAATGAAGAGTTCCAAATAGCGTTCGGGTGAATTTTAACAGATGTTCTGTAAATGTTTTCATTTCAGTTTTAGTAAATCTGAATTAGATGACAGTTTTTATGCCTGTTTTTTATGTGTGTGAAATAATATGTTATATAGATCAACAATCAATATCTTTAGGTCAACCTGATTATGCTATTTCCAATTTTGTGAAACTGTTGAATTTTAGAAATACTGCACTATAGCAGAATTCAATATTTGTAGATATTGCTTGGTGTTGTTTATTATCTTATAATTAGATCAATTTTACTACCTCCTCTCTCACAGTAAAATCAATTTGATCAATCTTTTTTTTTTTTTTTTAATATTTTGAATTTATTTGTGGCTTGTTAAATCAAACTTTCACTATTGTTTTGTCACTTTCATATGCGGAGCAGTCACTGTCATATCATGCAAGGCCTTCTTTGATAAGTTTTAGTATTTAGGCCTCAGGTTGAGTGAAATAATTTTTGATGATAACATAGGGTCAGGTACCTCTCCCTGTAAAATGCCTCATGTATGTTTCTGATGATAACATAGGGTCAGGTACCTCTCCCTGTAAAATGCCTTGATTATGTTTCTGATGATAACATAGGGTCAGGTACCTCTCCCTGTAAAATGCCTCATGTATGTTTCTGATGATAACATAGGGTCAGGTACGTCTCCCTGTAAAATGCCTCATGTATGTTTCTGATGATAACATAGGGTCAGGTACCTCTCCCTGTAAAATGCCTTGATTATGTTTCTGATGATAACATAGGGTCAGGTACCTCTCCCTGTAAAATGCCTTGATTATGTTTCTGATGATAACATAGGGTCAGGTACCTCTCCCTGTAAAATGCCTTGATTATGTTTCTGATGATAACATAGGGTCAGGTACCTCTCCCTGTAAAATGCCTCATGTATGTTTCTGATGATAACATAGGGTCAGGTACGTCTCCCTGTAAAATGCCTCATGTATGTTTCTGATGATAACATAGGGTCAGGTACCTCTCCCTGTAAAATGCCTCGATTATGTTTCTGATGATAACATAGGGTCAGGTACCTCTCCCTGTAAAATGCCTTGATTATGTTTCTGATGATAACATAGGGTCAGGTACCTCTCCCTGTAAAATGCCTTGATTATGTTTCTGATGATAACATAGGGTCAGGTACGTCTCCCTGTAAAATGCCTTGATTATGTTTCTGATGATAACATAGGGTCAGGTACGTCTCCCTGTAAAATGCCTTGATTATGTTTCTGATGATAACATAGGGTCAGGTACCTCTCCCTGTAAAATGCCTCATGTATGTTTCTGATGATAACATAGGGTCAGGTACCTCTCCCTGTAAAATGCCTTGATTATGTTTCTGATGATAACATAGGGTCAGGTACCTCTCCCTGTAAAATGCCTTGATTATGTTTCTGATGATAACATAGGGTCAGGTACCTCTCCCTGTAAAATGCCTCATGTATGTTTCTGATGATAACATATGGTCAGGTACGTCTCCCTGTAAAATGTCTTGATTATGTTTCTGATGATAACATAGGGTCAGGTACCTCTCCCTGTAAAATGCCTTGATTATGTTACTGATAATAACATAGGGTCAGGTACCTCTCCCTGTAAAATGCCTTGATTATGTTACTGATAATAACATAGGGTCAGGTACCTCTCCCTGTAAAATGCCTTGATTATGTTTCTGATGATAATATAGGGTCAGGTACGTCTCCCTGTAAAATGCCTTGATTATGTTTCTGATAATAACATAGGGTCAGGTACCTCTCCCTGTAAAATGCCTTGATTATGTTTCTGATGATAACATAGGGTCAGGTACATCTCCCTGTAAAATGCCTTGATTATGTTTCTGATAATAACATAGGGTCAGGTACGTCTCCCTGTAAAATGCCTCATGTATGTTTCTGATGATAACATAGGGTCAGGTACCTCTCCCTGTAAAATGCCTTGATTATGTTTCTGATGATAACATAGGGTCAGGTACCTCTCCCTGTAAAATGCCTCATGTATGTTTCTGATGATAACATAGGGTCAGGTACCTCTCCCTGTAAAATGCCTTGATTATGTTTCTGATAATAACATAGGGTCAGGCACGTCTCCCTGTAAAATGCCTTGATTATGTTTCTGATAATAACATAGGACCAGCTACCACTCCTTGTAATTTTTTTATTTCTGATTATTTTATGCTTCAAAGTGTGGTGCTTTTCTCCTTCAGGTTTTCTTAAAAATTTTTTTAATTGACTTTTTAATAATGTTTTTTTCTGGTAGCCATACCAATTTATTTTACATTTCTAATATGCATTTGATGTGGATACATTTATCATATTGAATTTTTTTTTCCATTTTTGTTATGTAAAGATGATGTCAGGGGGTGGGGGGAATCACTTATCAAGAAAATGTAGGTATGTTTTATAATATTCCAGCAGATTTTTTAATGTACGTAATTAACATGCTATTTATCATTTATCAGGGGGTTAACTAATCTTAATAATGACAAACTTTTACCATGTATTAATATATCATAATATTAAAAAAAAACTTATTTTTGCATAATTCATAGTTTTAAGCTTATATTCACAACTCTGGCTATGCTTTTCTCCACCTCTGGTTGATTTGCAAAGCAATGGAGAATTTGATTGAGCCTTGTTTTGAGGTGGCTAGTGTTCTTATGCTGATTTTGTTCAGATTGGCCCCTCCCTCTGACTCCACCTATCACGTGCCCTCGGACCAAATCGTAGACTGGGACGTCCCTCTCCTTCAAGCTAAACATAACGCTCTGTCACTCATGTAAGTATACTGTGTTGCTGAATCAGTGACTCTTTGCCCACAATTGGATAACCTCCATTGTTAATAATCTCCCTTATCTACTGTGGTATCGCCCTTGCAATTTTGATTGTCTCCATTACCCATTGAGTTATCTCCCCTCGCTGTGACAAAATATGTGTAAGTTACCTCCCCTTATGTAATGTTTTCTCCCCTGTATATATCATGTTCTTCCATTGATATTTCCCTCCTGTTTTTATATATAGAAAGTAGCAGTTACCTTCCCTTTGTGTAATAGTTATTTCCCCTATATATATATATAGTGCTCTTCCCTTGGCTTTTGTGTCCTATATCAAGAAAGTAGTAGTTACCTCCCCTTGTGTACATAAAAATGTAGTTTTTTGCTTTTTTGTATGAACAGAAAATGTTCAACTAATCAGAATTAGGGACAGCCGGCTAACAGCTGCATGATAAATGGTGAAATGTTGAGAATTCTGAATTTTCTATTTTAAAGATTTGATGATGCTCAGTCAAACTATTTCCGAGAGTTTCACTTGCTGTAAATTGATGTGAGAGGTTTGGTTGGGTGGGATGGGGTTTAAAAGGGAGGGTAGAGTGTAAGCTTATAATGGTACCCATCCCAATCCTGTCCAGTTCAATCTCCAAAATTCAATATCACTCCAGCATCTTCATTTCTTATCAAAAAGATATGTATTGTACTGTAATTCACTTCAATTTTGCTTATACTTTATTTCATGGACATAAATACCTCTTTAGGCATATTAGCAAATACATGATTTCATGGACACTGATCTAGAAATGACTTTAAATTCTTGAACGATGAGCTATTGGAAACATAAACATTTCAAAACTCTGATATTGTTAACAAGATCAACATGGATGCCATTTTATTTTCGTGCAAATAATCGTGACAGATTTGAATTCGCAATTGACTCCGGGAAAATTATGTGACTTGGACAGCAGAATTTCTCTTCTTACATCAAATTTAATGGTCAAAATTGATAGATTTAAGGTTTTTATCAGTTTATATTTGTTTAGATGTCGCCTTGATGTTTGCTTTTTTCTTTTAATTTCCTGATTACAATTTCCATTAAAAAAGAAATATCCATTGATTGATTATTGATGCAGTAAAGAAAACAAAACAAACAGTTCCGTCAAACGTGAGGACAGCTCCGAGGCCAAAGACAATTCGGACTCTGAGAGAGCAAAATTGGCCCGATCCATTGCAGAAGCTATTTTGAACAAGTCAGTGTTGTGACACAGTGCTTAAGCTTGTTGATGAGTAGTTTTTCAGCTTTGCTTGTATAGTTGTGTGGCGTAGATTGGTGATGGCGGTGGTGGTTTGTGTTTGTGGAGAATGGCATGACCTTTATCTTTTTATCATAATTAACCTTTCAGCCAGACCTCTAATAGTGTTAGTCTCAGACTAAGGATATGCTTCAATTTGATTTGATAGTTTGAAAATTGCAATTTTTTATCGAGTTCAAATTTGTATCCTGAAAAAAAAATAATTTAAAAAATATTACCATAGCAATGTATCATTAATGTATAAACGTTCTGAAGCACACTGCAAGTAAACATAATTTTTTACTTATTTGGCAATTAGTCATTGCTTTGTAATATGATATTCAATTTTTGTTGCAATTCACTAAAAAGCCAACAATTTCTAAATAATTGTCCTGTAATAAGCCCACCCCCTGACTGGATGTGGCGTGTTACAGGATCAGAATGGTACATAAAACCCTAGCTTGATATCAAAGACTCCGTGGAGATTTACAAGTCTAAAGTACTATATATTGGCTGAAGGATTGCTGATGTACTTTTACTAATGGGTTAACAACATTTCTAATATTTCTTGAAGTACTGTCTTCTTTTATTCACTTATGGCAAAACGATGAATTTTTTAAAATGTTGCAGATATCATGAGCATTGTCATTGAGAACTTCAAAACATTTTCTTTACAGGATTTGTATCGTAAAATATCTGTCAAAATTTATTTTTTGAGGGTGCAAATATTTTTTTTTTTTTTTTTTTGTATCATTATTTTTTCTTCTTTTTCCTTTTTCATTTTATATTCCATCCTCCTTCTCTGTTTTTCTCTAAAAACGTTTTCAAGGAAGGAGAGAAAAAAACATGAAAATGTGGCAAATTTGTTAATTTGAATTATCATTTATGCCACTGTTTGCTTATTTGTTGTGTGATATTTATCAAAATGATATCTCTACTGCATGACTTTTTTTATTTTAATGTATGAAAATGTGATATTTTATTATACTATTTAGTCATGTCGTATTATTTTTAACAGAAAAAATATCTATTTGTTTGATTATGTTGTATTTTTTGAGAAAATGCTATAATTTATGTCAATTTCTCTCCATAGTCAGATCAATCTGGGTTATATAATAAAAATTTGCTCCAGTAGTCAAGTTACAAGAATATTTCTAAAATACAAAAAAAATGACATAAATCAAGCTCCTTTCAAAATTTTACAATTGAGTTGCAATATTCTAAGATATTACAGAATCTTTCTGCAATATGTATAATTTCTTTTGACATATCTTATATCTTTAATTCCTTACTCATTTACACACTTGTAACAGTTCTCATTTCTTATAACATTGTTGTAGATGTCTGATTCATCAAAACACTTTGCACTAAGTCTTGGTCATTTGAACACTTGTAATGGTTCCCATTTTCTTGTAACATTGTTGTAGATGTCTGAATCATCAAAACACTTTGCACTAAGTCTTGGTCATTTGAACACTTGTAACATTCTTATTAACACTTGCTGTAAATATCATTAATTTAAACACTTAGTGATAAAATCTGTTATATTCTATCACTTGCCCTCTGTAGAAAAGATTGCTGAAATTAGAAGTGGAAAGCTGGTAGAATTTTGTGTAGATGATCTTAAACCTTTTAATCAGAGTTTACTACTTCAATAATAACACCAATTTAAACACTAAATTTTAAACAAATTCTGTTTTCGGTTTATTTTCTCCTCAACATGAAGTTATTTTTCACGGTTCATTTGCTCCATCTTATCTAACCTGTCAAAACAGCTTTATTTCATCTAAAGTAGCAATCATATTTCATTCCAAACATTTCAAGTTCTTCGGTGTTAAAAGTTATCACTATTTATTTGTTGTGTTGGTTATAGATTTTTTAATCATTATTCGATCATTTAAAAAATGTGCAAAGTTAGTCGCCAAAAAAAGATGTTTCAGTATGAAATTCAATGAAATCTAGAAGAGACTGACTCTTAAATTCCACTTTAAAGAAATAGCTTAGGTTTCCAGCAACAAAAACGTTTGAAGCTCTGATTTGTTTGAAATTAATTTAATGCACACTCCATGATTCATGTTTCAAGAGTTAGATATTTCAATTAAAGTTTGGAGAAAATAATTCAACAGCTGAAGTTCTCATTTTTTTTAATGACTTATTTTTAGATATCTTTCACAGTTAGTTTGTTTTCTCAATGATCAGAAGTATATGAAGGTACTTAAATGTCAAGATTTTTTTTAAATTTAAGGTCATTAGAAATATCAAGATGAATTTTTCTATGTTAAAACAAACCCTCAGTAATTACTTCAAACTATTTATCAAAATTTGAACAGATTTCCAATTTCAAAAAAAAGGCAATTTTAGTAAAATTTCTGGAGAATGTTATTGAGAAAAAATTGAGACAGGGTAACTTGTAATACTAAAATGTCTGTCAAAAATAAGTTTTCATTGTTTCAGTCACCATGCTTAACATCCGTCTTAGTACAGGTGCATCCGATTCGTTTTCTGTACTATAGTCTTTTTCATTTTATTCCTTAACATTGGTTCTATAGTCTGGTTCATGTTATCCTCTGACAATGATTCTATAGTCTGTTTCATGTTATTCTCTGACAATGATTCTATAGTCTGTTTCATGTTATTCTCTGACAATGGTTCTATAGTCTGTTTTATTTTATCCCCTAACAGTGGTGATACCTCAATTCCTCTTACAAATGGCCATAACTACATTGAAGAAGATCCAGCTCCCGTCCATGACGAACTCCAGTCAGAATCTAGTAAACAAGAACTAGCAAAGCGATTGGAAGATGAATGTACAGGAAGTGTAGTTTCTCTATGGCAACAACGACAGCGCAAACCCTTCGAGACTGGCACCAATGAAGATGACAAACCCTCTCAACCCCCTCCCCCTCCTTCCCACCCACCGCCAAGTATACCTCGGAATAGGATGGCAGCCCCTGTACTGACGATTCCTCCCCCGCCCTCATCGCCACCTCCTCCCACACCTCCCAGAAAGTCACCATCTCCAGTAATCTCCAAACCTACACCTGCAAAGGTCGATGTCAACGGCAATGAAAATGATGTGTCTCCACCGACTGCTAGCAAAGTCAAATTTGCATTGTAAGTTTATTAATTGTGAAATCTAACCCCACACAAGCTTCATAGAAAAGAATTGGTTTAAACACTGTTCCTGTTAATGCTGTGTGACCATGATAAAGCCTAATGAAAAGCAAGCGTTGAATAGTTCCAAACTTTTAAGGACCTTGAAATAATTTGTTTTCATGATGAAGTGCTTCACTTACCTTGGTGTTCAGTCCAGTGAGGACGTCCGTGGTAAACTAAGCATCTTCAAACCGTTGACTCAGAAATTGCCAAGTCTAATCAAAGTTAAAAACACATGGCTGTTGTTATATACTGCATTAAACTAACAATAATCCAAGGAAGTTAATGCAAGAAATATATTACGGAACAATAAGTCATGGGTAGCAATGCATTACTCCTTATTCCATGTCAGGGGAAGGGTTGTTTACAGTGCAATAAGGCCATTGGGCTAATACAATGCTTCCTCCTCTATCTCAGAGGATAGGGTTTTTTTATAGACATAAGGCCAATATGTCAACATGAGGGAATGAGTTTTTTGTAAGAGGACATAAGACAAGGAGACAAGTCCATTACATTTCATTCCATGTTGGAGGTAGGGTCTCACAATGCTCCCCACTCCACCTCGGACGATGGAGGTAGGGTCTCACAATGCTCCCCACTCTACCTCGGACGATGGAGGTAGGGTCTCACAATGCTCCCCACTCCACCTCGGAGGATGGAGGTAGGGTCTCACAATGCTCCCCACTCCACCTCGGAGGATGGAGGTAGGGTCTCACAATGCTCCCCACTCCACCTCGGAGGATGGAGGTAGGGTCTCACAATGCTCCCCACTCCACCTCGGAGGATGGAGGTAGGGTCTCACAATGCTCCCCACTCCACCTCGGAGGATGGAGGTAGGGTCTCACAATGCTTCCCACTCTACCTCGGAGGAGAGGTTCCTTTATTGTTGAATAAGTATAGAGTCGATGATGAAAAACAAATTATTTTAATGTTTAGGAGAAACATTATTTTATCTAAATAAAGAATTTTTCAGTACTCAAATACTGTGGCTTGATAAGATAAAAAAATTTTTTTTTAAATATCGTGTGAAATGAGAACTTCATCATTTTCATCTCCTTATTTCCCAGGACACCGTCAATCATACCACAGTCAAGTACCAATGGACACGTCAATGGGAACGTCGATGGGAGCATCGAAAACAAAGATCAACCATCCAATTTCAGAATGAGGCTGCGTAAAACTAACATTGATTTATCCCAAGATGATATATTTAAAGCTTCCACAGCTGTCAATGAACCAAAGCATTTTGATTTCCGTTCACGGCTTAAGAAAACTGGAAGAATTCCAGAAACATGAGTGTCTATTGAACATGAATTCGCGGAGTTTTATTCATAAACATAGGCCCTCATAGAGACCAAGTTTTCACTGTGGTCAGTTGTTGTTATAATTGTATTTTGTGTATGCCAAAGTTTCTAGATTTGAAAATATTAATATACACAATTTCCTGGTGTAAAAAGAAATGAACCATATTATCTGGTGATAAGCACAGCCGCAAATATAGACTTTGCTTCATACTAACACTGTACAGTCAAACCTTGTTATCTTGAGCTCGGTGGTACCACCGGACAACTTCGAGATAACCAAGTATTCAATTTAAGTGAGTTCAAATGTTTTGTGCAAAGATATGAAGGGACCAACAAAATGCTCCCAGTTAAACAGGGTCTTAGAGTGATACAAGTTTGAGATAATGAGGTTGTACTGGTCAACAGATAGCACAAATCTGCTAGGTACTGGAAATCTAAAAATATCTCCTTCTTATAGATTTGGAAATCAATTTCTGGTTTTTCATTATTTCTTTTTTCCCTCTTACATTTTGAGAATATACAGAAAAGAGGTATTCATGGCTGTTCATTGTTAAGTAAACTTCCTCCTGCCAATAGTGCAAAATTTGAATTGAATTTTGAAGTTTAAATTTAAGATACTGTAATATGTTTTTTTTTTTAATGGTTTGAATTTTTGTGATTTTATTAAAAGCCTGATACAAAACATTTATTGTGTGTGTGTAAGCCTTGATATATACGATAGGTTTCTTTACTCATCTCCATTTTCAATGTACAATTTATCTATTTTTAGTTTAATTCTTCCTGGAAAATAGCAATAAACATGGGATGAGTGTTTGCCAGTATCCAGTGAACCATGTCTAAGACCTTGATTTGGTGCTTAGTTTACCCTTAGTTCTGGCATATATTTCCCATAGTAGTAATTACCTTGCACTTTCTGATTTTAATTGCGAAGGAGCGTGCGCCATATTGGTCTGATTCCTTCCTTTATTATGGAGTTGTGCTGAATCATTCCAGTATGCAAATTATTATGATTCATTTTGATGAGTAAAATTTTATCAGATTAAAACCAAAGATAAGAATGTGTGATATTTGTTTTAACGGTACAGATGATAATCTTCATGTATTTTATTGATGTCTTTTGTGAAACAGGCTATAAAAAGTGGTGTTGTTGATGAGAAGATTTTATCGTTTACCTTACACTGCCAGGCAATTTCTTTATCACAACTGTGTCCAGACTTCACTGTTTTATTTTCTTGGTTGGTACTTGACATAGAACAAATCAAGGGAGATAATCCAAAGTTTTTAAGAGACTTTTTCATTGTGACGTATATTAATATGGTTGTGATATAACTAATACTATAGCAATAATGTTCAAATATATATTTTTGTCCTCAATTTATTTACAATATATTCATGTAAATTTGTTCATTAAAATAATACCTCCCCTATTTATTGTGGTAAAATATTTAAATCATGTTCATGAGTTCCCAGGTTGGTGTTCATGTAGGTATTGAAAATATGTACCAAGAAATGAAATATTGATGATAATGGATGAATTGTGTCTGAATATTTGATATGTTGTGGTATGTTGTACAGAAGATCAGAGGAATATTAAAGGTGTTTTATAAGTCTTTGTATATAAATATGTCCTTCTCGCTCAGTTATATTCCATTTAATTTCATAATCAATTTAATAAGTAACATTGTAATAAAAACTTCATATTGTTAAACATTCCAAGGCCGCTGTGATGTTTACCTGTGTATATCTATATATAGAAACACTGATGTTTACCTGTGTATATCTATATATAGAAACACTGATGTTTACCTGTGTATATCTATATATAGAAACACTGATGTTTACCTGTGTATATCTATATATAGAAACACTGATGTTTACCTGTGTATATCTATATATAGAAACACTGATGTTTATCTTTGGATATCTATATATAGTAACACTGATGTTTGTCTGTGTATATCTGTATATAGAAACACTGATGTTTACCTGTGTATATCTATATATAGTAAAACTGATGTTTACCTGTGTATATCTATATATAGTAACACTGATGTTTATCTGTGTATACCTATATATACAAACACTGATGTTTACCAGTGTATATCTATATATAGTAACACTGATGTTTATCTTTGGATATCTATATATAGTAAAACTGATGTTTACCTGTGTATATCTATATATAGTAACACTGATGTTTATCTTTGTACATCTATATATAGTAACACTGATGTTTATCTGTGTATATCTGTATATAGAAACACTGATGTTTACCTGTGTATATCTATATATAGTAAAACTGATGTTTACCTGTGTATATCTATATATAGTAACACTGATGTTTATCTGTGTATATCTGTATATATCTATATATAGTAACACTGATGTTTGTCCGTGTATATCTATATATAGCAACAACAACTTTGACCTGTGAACATTTATATACAGTAACATCAATGTTGACCTGTGTACATCTATATATAGTAACACCAATGTTGACCTGTGTAAATTTATATATAGTAACATCAATGTTGACCTGTGTGCATTTATATATAGTAACACCAATGTTGACCTGTGTACATCTATATATAGTAACACCAATGTTGACCTGTGTACATTTATATATAGTAACACCAATGTTGACCTGTGTACATTTATATATAGTATCACCAATGTTGACCTGTGTACATCTATATATAGTAATACTATATAAAATATATTGACTTATACAGTACATATCAACCAATGGTCACCAGGTCAAAATTTGATGTATTATAATATATTGGTTATTTTGTGTGATATCTTTATTTTCTATATTTTACAATATCTTACTCTGTAATAGTGATCTCACTATTTTTATACACAAAAAGACATCATTCACTTTTAATTAACATACATATGTAATGTACTTATTGTACAAAAACACACGTATATCTAGCACTCAGTTAATAAAAAATGATTTATGTAACTTTATGCCAAATGAATCAGGAAAACCACATTATGCAGCTGTTCTGTCATTCCAGCACTCTCCACTGAATGGTTAGAGGCCAAATTTTAATGGTAAAATGTATATAGAAATGTGTACAAGGGCAGGTGTGGAACCCCTTAAGTTCACTGTTTAAACAATTTGCTATTTTAAATTATGAGATATTTATACAGTATTGGTGCAACCATACTTATCAAGAAAATACGTCCAGTAGCATGATTTACTAACTAAATGTTGTAATATTGGTTGTCTTTAGTTGAACACATTAGGAAAACCTCTAATATGGTATTCAATTATTGGAAATGAAATTTTACAGCTGTATTCCAGAAATAATTCTATGACTTTTTTGATATGGTAGTATCATGGCTATTTTAGTTGTTCCAATTAAGTTGAGATCACAATGAAATGCTCTCCATGATACACATATTGTAAAGTATAAAGTTGTAATACTGTTTCAAAAATAAATCCGGCCACCAGGGCTTGGGTTAGAGGTTAGTAGTAAGGATGAAGACATGAATTCAAGATCAATGCTTTTTTATTAGGTAAGTTTTTATATTGTCATTTTAACATTATCGTCAATTAAGAAAATAATGATATTCTCCCCTGTCAATCCTTTATTGATGAATGTATACACATTCAACTGATAAGGGGAGGTAATCCTGATTATCATTCAGAATTGATTAAAGGGAGGTAGTTCATCAAATACACTTTGGACTCAAGTAAAGGGAGGTAATTCATCAGATGAAATTAAAGTCCAGCTCATTCCTGAATATGTTAATAATAAGAAATACACTTTTGCTATATTAGGAGGTTAGATTGAAGAGTGTTTTTTCAGTCCATCCTAACTTTTTACAACTGTTGTGAACATGTTTTCATGAAATTGATGGCAGTTTTTGGAAATCTAAGGGCAATAAGTGTTGAGTACTGCTCAATTTAGGTGTTCTGTTATTGAATTGGTGAGATTTAATTTAGAAAGAGATTAAAGATAGACAGATATGAAAGAGAATATCAGACCTGTTATTGGTGTACAGATTTTTTATACAATGAGATTCTGACTCAGGACCTGCTTCTTATTTAGAAATGTTTGTATGGATGATGATGATGATGATGATGATGATTGATGATGATGATGATGATTACAGAAAAAGGTCAAGATTGGAAACCTTGTTTAGATTTTGTTTTATTTAGTGGAGTAGTTTAGGAACTAATTAAAAAACTAACTCCACTTTTCAGTTCATAAAATAGCTCAAGGTTCAATTTAATAACATTCATCCACATTTAATTAGAAACATTGTTCCAAATTAAAGTAACAGTGATCGAAGTTTAGTTTAGTAACCATGATCCAGATTTTGTTTATATAGTAACAGTGATCGAAGTTTAGTTTAGTAACCATGATCCAGATTTTGTTTATATAGTAACAGTGATCGAAGTTTAGTTTAGTAACCATGATCCAGATTTTGTTTATATAGTAACAGTGATCGAAGTTTAGTTTAGTAACCATGATCCAGATTTTGTTTATATAGTAACAGTGATCAAAGTTTAGTTTAGTAACATTAACCCAGAGTTAGTTAATATATCTCCAGATAGAATTTAACAACACAGCTGAAAACTGAGTCTCAGTTTCAGAAAAAGGATTACAAACACAGTGCTTGTGTGGTATGAGTGATACGGGGTCCATTGCTACTCCTTTGTTATATTGTTATGTCTGTCACACAAACTTGTTTTTGTTAACATTGTAGTTGTGTTCTGGTCTTAATTATGTTTGTTTATTTTCATCAGTTGTGCTACAAGTTATATCAACTTACCATAAAATCATTCTTTTTTGTGGGGGATTTACCCTCAAAAATTTATCATTTGATAGAATATTTATTGATGAAAAAAATCAATTAATTCCTGTCATTAAGAAAAGGCAACAGAACTGAATTGAGTAAATTTTACATCAATTTTTTATCAGGAATATCCATGATAATGACAGAGTGATCAATGAAAGTAATTGAGAAATCAATGCTTAAGTTGCAAACACAATTAATCGATAGATTTCAAGAAGGACAAAGACATGTGGAGAGTAAGTAGAAACCCTTATGATAAGTTGTTCATTTAGAGGAAACTTCAGATGAATTCAGTACAATCAGAGAATTGACGTATCCAACTGTAGAGACCCATAAGTGGACAATATCTCTATCAACCTTTCAATGCAAGAAATCAACAAATACCATGTAGTTAAGGCTTGAGACCTATTAAACTATTATCAGTTATTTGTATCCAGTTACAGAAAAATAAAATCTCGTCACCAGTTCACAATATATTTTTATTGACTGTTACAGATATTTGTGTAGAAGTGATTTTTTTATATGCAGTGTACATACATAAATAACTTTTGTTGTATAAACACATGACCTGTAGCTTTAATAAACATAAACACCGGTAAGATAAATATTTAAGTAATATTAAAATTGTGATATAAGTGAATGCTTTATGAATTTTGTAAAAAGGTTTGTTTTTTTAGAATATCTATCCAGATGTTTAAACAGAAGTTTTCTGATTGCTCTGCAATCCTTGATCTCGTCCTTCATGTATGTCTTAATTGTACATGTACAAAGTGTAAATATCTTTACATGTATACAGATAAATATATATACATATAATGTACTTATCCGCCCAATTTTAGAGGTAGACTCAGGATATTTTGCCCACTAACAATGAATACAATTTCACATGAAATATTTATTATCAAAGAAATCTACAGGAAAGTATGACTTAATTATGTAATGTAGAATCATGAATTTGGTTTAAAAATTGCGGTTTTTCAAAAAAATACTAATTATTTGGCACTTGTGGATGTGTAATACTCTCATGAAAATGGCTAAAATGTGATGATTTTGTATTGTTTCACAGTCATAGGAATTAGTGGATTTATTGTAACCAGGAAATCAAAGAAAAATAAATACCCCACTAAAACAAAGGATTCTGCAGTTTTTTTGTTTTTATTTTACAAAACCAAATCTAGAAACTTTTACAAGACTTTGAATTCATATTTCTAACCTCATGTATGGACATTTAGTTAACAATTATTCAATATAATAAAAATGAAGGGCAACAGAGTTGTTTCCTTTGATTTAAATATAGATGCTTACACATTAATACATTTGTATGTATAAGCCTCCTCTCAACTTTAGGTCAATCTTTGTGGATGCTGTTTATTTTGCTGTTAAGTACAGCTATATATATCAACATATATGTGTTATTCCTGGTACTAATATTGATATAAACATGTATATTTTGCACAATTATTATATTGATATTTCAAAGTTATTACAGATGTATAATGTATAATGTTTGTAAAGTGTCTTAACACATTCTGATAACTATATTTTATGTACATTATTAAGTTATGATATATTATGTACATCAGGGTGTATTCTGTGCACATTCTCCCGACTATAATATATTATGTACATCAGGGTGTATTCTGTACACATTCTCCCGACTATGATATATTATGTACATCATGATGTATTCTGTGCACATTCTCCCCATTATAATATATTATGTTCATCAGGGTGTATTTTGTGTACACATTCTCCCGACTATAATATATTATGTTCATCAGGGTGTATTTTGTGTACATTCTCTCATTCATACCATAAGCATGTGAATTTATACAAGATATTTAGACAATAAGAGGCATAATGGCATTTGTTTACAATAGCAGATTGATAATAAAACAAAATACAATTATAGTTTGTCATTGATTGAGATTTTCTACTTTTCTAAACTCTTTAGGCTACCTGAGACAAAGTGTCATGGCGACCTATTGTGATCACTTTCATCCGGTGTTGTGTGTCATGCATCTGTAAACAATTAATCATATTCAACTTCTTCCGAAAAACTCCTGATCCGATTTCATAGCGGCCAAAAGGGGTCAAATTGACTTAAATTTCAAAACTCTTCTCCTCAAAACCCAGATGTGGTAGAATATAATGCTCTTCATAAATGGAAGCATCTTAAGGTGCTTTATGGTAATTTATGATTCCCAATATTTGAAAGGAATATTTCACTTGGGAAGCACATTTGCAAAGCTATCAAACAATGTTATTAAGGATTAGTGAGTCAAAACTCACACATCCCAGTCAATGTAAAACTCACACATCAGAGTCTAGTCAAAACTCAAACATCAGAGTCAAGTCAAAACTCAAACATCACAGTCAAGTCAAAACTCAAACATCACAGTCAAGTCAAAACTCAAACATCAATCAGAGTCAATTCAAAACTCAAACATCAGAGTCAAGTCAAAACTCAAACATCAGAGTCAAGTCAAAACTCAAACATCACAGTCAAGTCAAAACTCAAATATCACAGTCAAGTCAAAACTCAAACATCAGAGTCAAGTCAAAACTCAAACATCAGAGTCAAGTCAAAACTCAAATATCACAGTCAAGTCAAAACTCAAACATCAGAGTCAAGTCAAAACTCAAACATCAGAGTCAAGTCAAAACTCAAACATCACAGTCAAGTCAAAACTCAAACATCACAGTCAAGTCAAAACTCAAACATCAGAGTCAAGTCAAAACTCAAACATCACAGTCAAGTCAAAACTCAAACATCACAGTCAATTCAAAACTCAAACATCACAGTCAATTCAAAACTCAAACATCACAGTCAAGTTAAATCTCAAACATCACAGTCAAGTCAAAACTCAAACATCACAGTCAAGTTAAATCTCAAACATATGGGTCGGTATGCTCAATTTTTCAGAATAACCAGACATACAGGAAGATTCATGACGGTGTAAACGCAAATCCTTACATTCGATGGAAATCTCAATACTGGTGCCTTTCAAGTAACCTGTGGAACGGTTTGATCGTAGAATTGGCTAAAAGTTCTTCCACACATTCTGAATGGTCAGTTTATTATCAACATAACTTAGATAGCGCGTAGATTATGAACCCATCGTTTCGTATTATATGGGTTGTAACAACACGAAAGCCAAGTGTATGCTGGTGAATATATGACACAAGCTCTGTGTTAGACTTGATGACGGTCCGCTGTTCTGGTGGACAGTCAAATTTTGTCGAATTCGAAATTTCGTTGGCCGAACACTTGTTTGGAAATTGAAACAGCTTTTTACGATGCTTCAAGATCAAACAGTGATGACGGGCCATAAATCAGTGACCACGGATACTCACTCGCGTATGTGGTGAATTGCACACTAGCCTCCATCACTACTTTTCGTGAAAACTTTTACGATCTCAGAATCTTGAGATGAAATTTTTCCATCTCGCCATATCGATCTTTCATTCTTAGCCTGTTCCTCAAACAGAAAGATGCGATGAAAATTACTACACAGTAGAAACGAAGTTCCAACATCTGACGAGCAATTTCGAATAAAACAACTCAGAAACAAAACCGTTAGTTCTCTCAACGTATTTGATTATTGATAAGCAAACTCAGGCAGGTGTATCTACATGTAGTCTGAACACATATCTACAAGGTGGGATCTGTATCAACTTGGCACTCAGGAATGTGTATCTACATGTAAGGACGTGTATCTATATGTAAGGACGTGTATCTACATGTGTGGACGTGTATCTACATGTACGGACGTGTATCTACATGTACGGCCGTGTATTTACATGTGTGGACGTGTATCTACATATACTGACGTGTATCTAAATGAACGGACGTGTATCTACATGTGTGGACGTGTATCTACATGTACGGACGTGTATCTACATGTGTGGACGTGTATCTACATGTACGGACGTGTATCTACATGTACGGCCGTGTATCTACATGTACTGACGTGTATCTACATGTACGGACGTGTATCTAAATGTACGGATGTGTATCTATATGTACGGACATGTATCTACATGTACGGACGTGTATCTACATGTATGGCCGTGTATCTAAATGTACGGACGTGTATCTACATGTACGAATGTGTATCTACATATACTGACGTGTATCTAAATGTACGGACGTGTATCTATATGTACGGACGTGTATCTATATGTACGGACGTGTATCTACATATACTGACGTGTATCTAAATGAACGGACGTGTATCTATATGTACGGACGTGTATCTACATGTGTGGACGTGTATCTACATGTACGGATGTGTATCTATATGTACGGATGTGTATCTACATGTGTAGACATGTATCTACATGTGTAGACGTGTATCTATATGTACGGATGTGTATCTACATGTGTAGACATGTATATACATGTGTAGACGTGTATCTACATGTACTGACGTATATTTATATGTACGAACGTGTATCTACATGTACGGACGTGTATCTACATGTACTGACGTATATTTACATGTACGGACGTGTATCTACATGTACGGCCGTGTATCTACATGTACGGACGTTTATCTACATGTACGGACGTATATCTACATGTACGGACGTGTATATACATGTACGGACGTTTATCTACATGTGTGCACGTGTATCTATATGTACGGACGTGTATCTATATGTACGGACGTGTATCTATATGTACGGAGGTGTATCTACATGTACGGCCGTGTATCTACATGTACGGACGTATATCTACATGTACGGACGTATATCTACATGTACGGACGTGTATCTACATGTATGCACGTGTATATATATGTACGGAGGTGTATCTACATATACTGACGTGTATCTAAATGTACGGACGTGTATCTACATGTACGGACGTGTATCTACATGTACGGACGTGTATCTATATGTACGGAGGTGTATCTATATGTACGGACGTGTATCTACATGTACGGACGTGTATCTATATGTGCGGACTTACGGATACTTATTTTGTCAATAGTTTTCAAGTCAGGATTTTTATAAATTAAGAAAGAATAGGTTTATTTTTGTTGTTATCGTATTTCATGTAATTGTCAATGGTTATGAATATTGTTGTTTGTTTATTTACTTTTTATTCACATGAATACGATCGATTCTGTAATCAATTTTTAACCAATCAAAGTTTAACTAGTAATCCCATACATACCATATAACAGTGGAAACATGTCAGTGCATGTCTTAAAATACGTATGGTGCTTTACTTTGAAAGTAGCACCTCAATTCATTGACAGCTCAGCGACATTTTAATCCTAAATTGAACATTGAAAACAAGCATTTGACATGTTTTGTCCAATTTGATTTTTCAGTTTTTCGGTATCTGTGCACGCTTGTATCAATTTTCGAGGATAGGTTTTAAGTTACATCTAATCACACTGGATTAGGTTCAGTTGCCTAAAATTTGGTACATGTGTGCCCTGTGTGTCAAAAAAGCATTTGAAGCCGGGAAAATCCCCGTGTGTTAGTGCATATTGCTTCAGATAGCAGCTTGACAGTCTGTGAAAAATAAGCCATGACACATACCCAAGATATTTTTCTGATAACTGGTATTTGGATCGATTTATTGATATTACATATCCGAATTCATTGATACAGAAAATTTACCTTTCATTTTATTGTGGGTCACATTTAGGTCTAATCCGGCAGTTACTTGCCATACCTCTTTATCCCTGATTCCGAGAACACTAACTTATTGAACAAAAGTGACGATACAATAACAGTTATAATATTTTCATATTTTAATGCTGGATGCTTATGAAAGTTATTAAAATATGAAAATATTATCACATTCTGAGGAGAACTGGTTGTACTCTTCGTCCGATTCATTCTCGACACACATCGAAACGAGGGGAAGCAACTCTGGATGATCACAATGCGTCCAGTGACAAATACACTAGTATTTCACAGAATAACTTACACGTTAACAGACACAAAATACTGTGTACATACAACTCTTTAGAATGATTATGTAAATTGCTTTGCAGAAATATAATCAGAATGTTGGAAATAGATTTAGAGAAGAAGAAGAAGAAGAAGAAGAAGAAGAAGAAGAAGAAGAAGAAGAAGAAGAAGGAGAAGGAGGAGGAGGAGGAGGAGGAGGAGGAGGAGAAAACAAACAGAAATAAAAATAGTTCAAACATCAACGATGTTTGCTCTACAAGTCACCATTGGTTTAAGCATTGTTTAATTACATAAATTAACCTCCCACAATTTTACTGTAGAATTATTACAATTTCGATAAGTTCATATTTATTCATTTAATTTAATCACATTTTTAAAAACGTAGAAGAGTGTCTGCTATCGCTGATTGTATATATCCATCAACAAATATTATAAAGCGCTGTCATCCTGAATTTATTCGCTTTGACAAAAAGTACTTATGAATTCAATTGAAGTGAGTTTTGATTTAGAAAGTGAGGTAATACAAAAAAATAAGTCAACATTTAAAACGATGGGGATACATTTCGTTGAACCATGATGCTCATCGTGTAAGATGAAGTCTGATATGTAAACCACAGCATCAGCAGTATCAGCTGTAGTGTTGTTTAACCTATCAGAGCACGTCTTTGTCGGCAGTTCAACCCTGAAGGGGTGTCTGTGTCGGTCATCAAAGGGGTCTAAATCGTGAATGACAGAATAATCTAACCGTGCGCAATTCAAGAGGAAACCAGTCTGTTTCCACTCTTAAGTAATTAACTTTGCTCAAAATATTGTTGCTAATGTAAATATTTTTCTGGAGAGGATTATATATTCGGTATATCTGTAAGATATCATTCTGACAGATTATCAATGAAACCCTCTCGTTGATGCCGAAAACACTGTATGGGTTTAAGAAATAAATAAATAAATAAATAAATAAATAAATAAATATTTTATTCAATAATGCACAAATACTGATTGCCCCAGTATACTGCGGCACATGTGGCAAGTATGGTAGATTCAACAGGCAAGGAGATATTGAAGTCCTTATATAGAAGAGCAAGTTTGATGGCTTATTTTAATCAGAAATGTGTGTTTAAAAGGGAAATGATTTTTAAATGAAAAAGCTTATTGTATTATTAGTTTTCTCCCTATATTCTCAACGGGCCCTTCGAGCCTTTGCCTTAGTTGTCATATCCGGGAACTTTAGGTCAGAGGTCACTAATCAAGATGGCGGCACGTTTATGAATCGAGAGGTGGGTCAGTGATGAGAAATCAATTTTATCTATGTTTATCAACTTGTGTAGAGGTGTATATCTTTTGTTCATACCTGTAACTTTCAATCAAACAATAAGCGTTTTAAAAACTACTCATTAACTCATTGAATTATAGAAACCGTTTAATTATAACCGGGTGCGTCTCCGGTAGCTCCGCTATGCAGTCAGACGGGTACTGGGTGTATATGGTGACCCCTTTCAACAGATAAGCCGATGGGCCACTGTTAAAATGGTTGTCTTTGAAAGGGACAATCTGATTCCGCTAGTTTCTATTTAGCCTTATCATATAAAGTATTAGGATGACTTTGATACCACCTGACCGTATTTTGATGGCGTTGAAATTGGTTGACAGAACAATGAATAATCGAAACCGGAGCTTCTGTATCAAACCGGAAGTACATATGTCAACTTATTTTGATCGTGTCAAACCAAAGGATTATGTCTTAAATATGCGTGATTAGGTGTTGATTCATCAAGGGGTAGGTACTTATATGTTGTTACAGAATAAATTAAACAGGTGTTTAGCACAAAACTTGATCACATAAAGATGTAATTTGTATGTACACCTATACGGTAGACTGTTACAATAACATGTACTTTGTACCACCGTTACTATTCGACATGAATGTGACTTTTTAAAATTAAATATGGTAAAAGGAGAATAAACACATATTTTTAAAAGTTTCTTCACGATAATTTTAGAACCGCTTTTGTTATTAAGCATCTAGATTTTTCTCCTTTAGTTCATCATAACATTAACATTATCAGACTCATGTCCACACGTAGCTCTGCTTTGTATTGGCCTAATGTGGAACAAATCTCAAAAAGAAAATGAAATTTAGGTCAGGTTAGCAATATTGGATAAATGTTTGTAATTACTCCATCTGGCAGCTGTTACTTTAACTGGTAAACATCTGTGACAGCTCTGATGTAATTTCATTTTCTGCAAAAACAGTAGGAAGTCTACTACATATTGCCAACTCTAATACTGTCATAAATCAATCCCACCATTTCTATATAAACTGCTAAAATCTATCTTGGTGTGGCAGGTTATTTTAAAATAATTCCATCTGTTGGTGTTTCTATCAGAATGTGCATTGCACTTCGTAAATACATGTAGGGATAATGGGTGTAGTCTCATTAACAGCTATGTACACTTTATTGTTCTAAGTTGAAGTTGCTTCCATTCCGTGATTATATGTTCAGTGACAAGTATGTGCTCTCAGGTTCAATTAAGCCTCTTTTATAACTGGCATCACTGCTATTTATCAGTATCTGTATATTTGCATTGGAATTAAAGAGCCTGGTAAGTAATATTGATGGTATGATCAAGTATCAGTACTAAATCCTAACAAACAAATGTTTGTTAGATGTTTATCACTAGTGTAGATATTTTGCTTCTTGTAAAGGGTCTTCACTATCCAACCAGCTGAAGGACTTATCAGGACATTTTAAATATTGTTCTTAATTGCAGTTTAATTTTATCTTTGTTTTATGTTCTTGTGTGGTGTAACTTGTGTTATATTTTTTGTCTAAGGGCAGATTGCCTAGGAAATTTCTCAGTTGTCAGTACTCTCATTATTTCATCATTGATCATATGCACTGGATTTTGTAGACATACAGATACATTGAAATCTACTACATTAATGCTGTTTCTTGATTTGTTTTATACAGTGTATTCTTTATTAAGATGGCCTCGGTATTCTGTGGTGGAATGTCTTTAAGTTTGTTTCATTACACTGCTGATATGATGTATATATTATTATTATCCAATTTCATAAATGTGTTAAAAACAATATGCAAAGGAAGATTTCATTTCTGAAATATTGGATGAAAAGTGACATATACATTTAAGAAGTTGAATTATATAAGTGTAAAATTTACAAGATACAAGAAAATTGAATTTACACTGAATATGTGGTAAAAAACTGACAGTAAATATAACTATAAGCTCAAAAATTTCAATCTGTGTTTAGATATTGACCAAACCATTATGTACTCTGCATCTAGAAGTATTTTTGAGGTAAATTCTTTAATAATGAAACATAACTTATACAGATTATATAAAGTGCTTTTCTAATCATATCGCTATCAACAACCATGACAAAATTAGCCACAAGCTAAATGACTATTTGTCAAGACATAGCACTAGGCAGTGGTCAAGGATATTGCTTCAGGGTTGGAGAACAACTACAGATCTTATCATTTATGTTAGGTAATGTTTTTACCCTTCATTGGACAAGACAATCTGCCTTGAGACCTGTTATGCCACGTTAAAACACTTGTTATTTATGTATTAATATGGGTGTACATAGCTAGTTAAAGTACTAGTTCCCGAGTTAGATATTGAAAACCTTTATGTCTGAGGATTTATGGTCAGTAGATCTAGAGTCTGAAGAGTATGTATTTGTCTCCCAATAATTCATTTTGACTTTCGAAATGTTTTGACAAATCAGATAACCCATCTAACTGTCAAATGTCAAAGGTCAACTGAATGGCCTGATTAATCAATAAAAGGTATTTCAGACAAAGATTTCGACATAATTTATGAATTTTAGTATTGGATTTACTTTTCTGACAGAGAAAACTGTAAAACATTGCTTTTTTGACTGACAGTGTGATTGACAGTTAAATGGGATATGTTCATTGAATAGAGAACCATATTTTTTATCATATCAAAATAGATTAGGTTCCAATACTGATGACTGCTATGGATTCGACGTATATGAAAAGTATGCCAAAATACTTAGTATATATACACATGGATGTACATCCTTTATAAGTATACTTATATATATCTTCATTTCAAGATGTGAAAATTCAAACCTGTAATAATGTACACTTGGTAGTTGAGAAAAAAGGTGAGAGGGGGGGAAGGGGGGGTCTTGATATTTGAGAGCTGGATCTGTCAAAGAAGGTGGGAATTTTCATTTGAAAAATTATAAATACTAGTGATATACTTGTATAGGAAGGTAGGGTAAAATAAGAACTTTAAGCATCTGCTTAGGGTAATGCTACAATTCTCAGCTTCCTTATTGGGACAGGTGTAATATTAACACTGCCTGTATGGAGAGTATCTACCATGTCCAGTAGTAAACATGGTGATGTAAGTGTCTGCTGTTTAGGTGTGAGCTGTACTTTGCTGTCCCTGTGGCCTGTGTAATTACCCCTTACCATCACCTGTCACGTTTCTTATTCAGTCTCATCCTTGTTATTTGTCTATACATGTATGTTTTATTTCCATTTTCACCTGTGATTGTGGAATACCTGTCACCCATAGTAGCTTAAGAGTCTAACATAATTAAACTCCAAAATATTAGATATGTTATTAACCTGTTACCTCTCCCAACATTACCTGTGTTATTTACCTCTCCCAATATTACCTGTGTTATTTACCTCTCCCAACATTACCTGTGTTATAGACCTCCCCCAACAGTACTTGTGTTATTTACCTCTCCCAATATTACCTGTGTTATTTACCTCTCCCAACATTACCTGTGTTATTTACTTCCCCCAACAGTACCTGTGTTATTTACCTCCCCCAACAGTACCTGTGTTATTTACCTCTCCCAACATTACCTGTGTTATTTACCTCCCCAACAGTACCTGTGTTATTTACCTCCCCAAACAGTACCTGTGTTATTTACTTCCCCCAACAGTAACTGTGTTATTTACCTCCCCAACAGTACCTGTGTTATTTACTTCCCCCAACAGTAACTGTGTTATTTACTTCCCCCAACAGTACCTGTGTTATTTACCTCTCCCAATATTACCTGTGTTATTTACCTCCCCCAACAGTACCTGTGTTATTTACCTCCCCAACAGTACCTGTGTTATTTACCTCCCCCAACAGTACCTGTGTTATTTACCTCCCCAAACAGTACCTGTGTTATTTACCTCCCCCAACAGTACCTGTGTTATTTACCTCTCCCAACATTACCTGTGTTATTTACCTCCCCAAACAGTACCTGTGTTATTTACCTCCCCAACAGTAACTGTGTTATTTACTTCCCCCAACAGTACCTGTGTTATTTACTTCCCCCAACAGTAACTGTGTTATTTACTTCCCCCAACAGTACCTGTGTTATTTACCTCCCCCAACAGTACCTGTGTTATTTACCTCCCCCAACAGTACCTGTGTTATTTACCTCCCCAACAATACCTGTGTTATTTACCTCCCCCAACAGTACCTGTGTTATTTACCTCCCCAACAGTACCTGTGTTATTTACCTCCCCCAACAGTACCTGTGTTATTTACCTCCCCAAACAGTACCTGTGTTATTTACATCCCCCAACAGTACCTGTGTTATTTATCTCCCCAATATAACCTATGTTATTACCTGTTACCTGTGATATTTTCAGATTTTTTGCCAGACGAAAACTTTTTTTACTACACATTTCAGACAGACAGACACAGCTTGGCACACATATATTTTGCACCTTTGTGACCCCACCTGCTTAGTTCCATATTTATTACTTCACTTACATAACAAGATATACACATGCTTTCATCTGCACTGATGGTAAGAAGCAGACTTTTCAAAAATCTGTGATGACAGGGAATTCAGCTTTGTCTAAAATTTTAATGATAATTAGACTTTCAAGCACATTAAATACAGAGCAATATGGTTTTGGCTGATAATAAAGAAATGAGATGTCTGGTAGATGCTTGCTGTTGTGGTCTCTGCTTATAGCATTTGCTGTACAGTTTGTGTACATGGTTGTATAGTGTGTAGATATGCCACTGTAAATATCAATTTGTCACTTAACCACGTACTTAACCTTAACCACTAATACACTAGCATCCTTAAGCACCCAGTACATGTTTACAGGAAATGTGTCACTGGATTATTTCCCTTTGTTTACATCTCTAAGAATTTATTTAACTTTTAAACATTGTAAGATTTCATGTGATGATAAATTTACTAAGGATGCCTCATTGATTTGAAAACAATTTGATTTTTGAATCAAGGTATAATATCTTTTAGTATTTCTAAGGAGTGGTAACAGATGATTAGACAAAAAGTAAACCTTGAAACATTTCCTGTTTTTGCTTCTAAATAATTCTTCTAATGAATTACTATCTATTAACAGATAAACATGATCATAACTGAGAAGGGGTTGGGAGAATAGGAAGGAGCTCATTGGAGTAGGGGTTGGGAGAATAGGAAGGAGCTCATTAGAGAAGGGGTTGGGAGAATAGGAAGGAGCTCATTGGAGAAGGGGTTGGGAGAATAGGAAGGAGCTTATTGTAGAAGGGTTTGGGAGAATAGGAAGGAGCTTATTGTAGAAGGGTTTGGGAGAATAGGAAGGAGCTTATTGTAGAAGGGTTTGGGAGAATAGGAAGGAGCTTATTATAGAAGGGGTTGGGAGAATAGGAAGGAGCTTATTATAGAAGGGTTTGGGAGAATAGGAAGGAGCTCATTGGAGAAGGGGTTGGGAGAATAGGAAGGAGCTTATTGTAGAAGGGTTTGGGAGAATAGGAAGGAGCTTATTGTAGAAGGGTTTGGGAGAATAGGAAGGAGCTCATTAGAGAAGGAGTTGGGAGAATAGGAAGGAGCTTATTATAGAAGGGTTTGGGAGAATAGGAAGGAGCTCATTGGAGTAAGGGTTGGGAGAATAGGAAGGAGCTCATTAGAGAAGGGGTTGGGAGAATAGGAAGGAGCTCATTGGAGAAGGGGTTGGGAGAATAGGAAGGAGCTTATTGTAGAAGGGTTTGGGTGAATAGGAAGGAGCTTATTGTAGAAGGGTTTGGGAGAATAGGAAGGAGCTCATTAGAGAAGGAGTTGGGAGAATAGGAAGGAGCTCATTGGAGTAAGGGTTGGGAGAATAGGAAGGAGCTTATTATAGAAGGGGTTGGGAGAATAGGAAGGAGCTCATTAGAGAAGGGGTTGGGAGAATAGGAAGGAGCTCATTGGAGAAGGGGTTGGGAGATTAGGAAGGAGCTTATTGTAGAAGGGGTTGGGAGAATAGGAAGGAGCTTGTTGGAGTAGGGGTTGGGAAAATAGGAAGGAATTTATTGTGGAAGGGGTTGGGAGAATAGGAAGGAGCTCATTGGAGAAGGGGTTGGGAGAATAGGAAGGAGCTCATTAGAGAAGGGGTTGGGAGAATAGGAAGGAGCTCATTGGAGAAGGAGTTGGGAGAATAGGAAGGAGCTTGTTGGAGTAGGGGTTGGGAAAATAGGAAGGAATTTATTGTGGAAGGGGTTGGGAGAATAGGAAGGAGCTCATTGGAGAAGGGGTTGGGAGAATAGGAAGGAGCTTATTGTAGAAGGGTTTGGAAGAATAGGAAGGAGCTTATTGTAGAAGGGGTTGGGAGAATAGGAAGGAGCTCATTAGAGAAGGAGTTGGGAGAATAGGAAGGAGCTCATTGGAGTAAGGGTTGGGAGAATAGGAAGGAGCTTATTATAGAAGGGGTTGGGAGAATGGGAAGGAGCTCATTAGAGAAGGGGTTGGGAGAATAGGAAGGAGCTCATTGGAGAAGGGGTTGGGAGATTAGGAAGGAGCTTATTGTAGAAGGGTTTGGGAAAATAGGAAGGAGTTTATTGTGGAAGGGGTTGGGAGAATAGGAAGGAGCTTATTGTAGAAGGGGTTGGGATGAAAGGAAAGCGCTTATTGGAGAACGGGTTGTGAGAATAGGAAGGAGCTTATTGGAGAAGGGGAGAGGAGGATAGGAAAGTGCTTATTGGAGAAGGGTGGGGAGGATAGGAAAGTGCTTATTGGAGAAGGGTGGGGAGGATAGAAAAGAGCTTATTGGAGAAGGGGTGGGGAGGATAGGAAAGAGGTTATTGGAGAAGGGGTGGGGAGGATAGGAAAGAGATTATGAGAGAAGGGATGGAAAGGAAGGATGTGAAGGGAGCATTTTCAGGCGTGAGGGAAATTCTCTAATATTGCAAAGGGTATAGGATTCCCGCAGAGTGCATGATTCGGTATTTGGAACAAGTTCTTCTTTGGAGGAATATGCTATAGACTTTTGAGGAATATGCTATAGACTTTTGAGGAATATGCTATAGACTTTTGAGGAATATGTTATAGACTTTTGAGGAATATGCTATAGACTTTTGAGGAATATGTTATAGACTTGCAGTGATAATAAAAAAATCTACACATCCATGGAGAGACATGGAAAGGGGAAGGTGAGGAATCTCTCTTGTCACATTAAATCGATTAATATACCTGAATATGTTTCTTACAGGTATAAAATATACAGGTAATTCCCCTGACAGGTGTGAATATCTTACCTGTGGATGTATATATACCTGTTTGTGACACATGGCTGTATTTTTCGATTATGACCTGTACATGATCAATACTGATGTAGATATGTCACAAGATTAATTGATCGTGAACACATACAGGTAAACAGATTAGATATAACTTTATGTCTAGTACTTGGTTTTACATGGGATGAAAATTAAGATGTTTATTAAGTAAATCATTAGTTATTTCTGGATTCATGTGCTGGACTTTTCCTGTGGAGTCCCTCAAATTTTGAGTATTGGCCAAAATATATCGTGTTATTGGGACTCATTAAAATTACACAATGGATTTTCTAGACTTTACGGAAAAAATCCTACAAACTTTACTTTTGAATTATTGATATTTTGATTGACAAATAAATTAATTAGGAATAAATATATGTTTCTTTTTTAAATGCAATTTATCAAACAGGAGATTTACAGATATTTGATTCTATGACCAGGTATATGCTAAGGCAATAACTTTGGGTGTAGCAAGAATATATTTACACGTCTAAATCCTATATTAAATAACTGTCCTCTTGTGTAGTTGTTTGATCCTTGGCCACTCAAAGCTATACCCACTACAACAGTATTGTCAGAGATACACACTTATAGATAAAACTGATACTTAGTGACGCCATGTTCAAAATGTCACAACCTGTTTATAGAATTTGAACAAAAATGTGGAAAACTGATATTTTCTTCAGGGTACAATGGATTTTGAGTTCAAGAATTCTTTACCTTTTTTAGTAAAATCATTCATTAACTAGTGATGTGAGGGAAAAAATCTGTTTTTATACACACAAGAATCCAGATATTGAAATTCAAATGTACATGTAAACATAAGTTTATGTTGTAGTCAAAACTTGTTTACTTGAATTTTTTATAACTGAATTTTTTGTCCATATTTGAAAAAATGATATGGAAATCATTTAGAGATTATAAGGCTCTTTTGTATAATTATCAAATTTCCTGAAGGTGAAAATATTTGGTAATATTGATCATATGTCATCAGATTTTGTAGTTTCATGATATGGAATGGAGAAATGTGTAATTATCTTCCTTTAATTTCTGGTATTCTAATTCCAACCGTGAAAATTTGTCTCATTAAAATGTCTCTGGTTTTGTACATGTGTACTTAACCTACAGTAACCTACATTATTATAATGTAGTTCTGGGTAATATTTTATTTGTATATCAATGTGTTTACTGTGTAAGTTATTCTGCAGACGTGCAAGCCGTCTTGTGCTTCTTCCAAAATTTTTATTTCAAAGTGTGATTCAATTAAGTTGAAGCAGAATGATCTTGTACATGATGGTATAATTCTACCAGTAAACATATATATCACCTGTTACCTTTAAAAAGTTATCAAACTTTAAAAACTTATACCTATATTTCGGTAACTTGATAGTTAACCATTTTTACATGTATGGGAACTCTGTGAAGGTCACAGTTAAGTGTATGTTTGTTTTCGATGGGAGAGCATATACAATGTAATTCGATCTTGCTAGCAGAGCACACGTAAATAGCAAGCTTGTAGATTTAAAAACTTTTAATCTTTTGTGTACAGATATGATAATATTCGTAGAATTGAGATCATGTAAATATCAACGGGCTAGTAAACATTAGATGGTATGTCTATATACAAGACATTTTTATTTTAAACACGAAACAGGAAGTTCAAAATGTCTGGCTACTGTAGCCATCTCTTGTCATGTATGGTTGGTTTGATGGTGAATTTGAAAAAAATTTACTTGGAGTTTAATTATTTTTTCATAGTTCTGAAATTTTGTTAAATGTATGATATTTCTTCAAAGGATGATTTGAAATGGCTTTTAACTTTCATCGTACATTGGATTGTGCACAACAATAAAAAAATTGGGAACAATGAAAATGCAAACAGATAAGTTTTGTCGTATAGAGAAAATTTCATTTAATTTTTGACAAATATGGAAAGTTTTTGGTTTCAAATTGGATGATGTTATTTATTTTCATATATATTTTTTTACTTTGTACAAATTTATATCAAAACCTAACTTGTATACTTTTATTTTCATAATCTAACTATATAAGAAAATTTGCCACTCTTAGACCTGAAGGTGGTTACATTTCCAATACATTTAATTTATCCTCTCCTTTAATGAGTAAAATATAATAAAATATATATGGTTGTTGGAGTTTCCTTAAGACTGAGATAGACAAAGTTAACAAATCTCCTTAGGAAAAGATATCAGTTATCTCCCTTGTCTCAGTTTTCCTTGTTTTATTTGTACAGGTATATGTACCAGTGTAGATATTTACAATCTGTACATGATTACACACATGATAGGGAGAGTGGCTTTCTAACCTTGTCACCTGTGTAGCTAGTACAGGTGTAGATAATTATAATGTATATCTGTATAACATCCTCAAATGCATGATAGTGACGATATAAGTGTCTATATATATATATATATATATATATATATACAAAACCTTGTCACCTGTTACCTGTATAGATATGTTACCTATGTAAAACGTACAGGTGAACTAGTTTCAGGTAAGGTAAAGGGGATGATACAGTACTTAAAGGTAAATGTATGTATAAAGTTGCAGGTGTCACTTTTACTTTGGTGTTTGACCTGTCAGTCAATTCACCTGGCCATGCACACCTTGATAAGGTACTGTATCTTTGTGATTCTCTAGGTACAGATACATCATCACACACTTTTCACTGTTCTCTCCAGCGATCCTTGAATTTAATCTGTGAATCTACAAAACAGTTTAAACTGTAAAACCAACTATTGACAACTGCAATAATCAATATTCTTTGAAATAAACGCTTAATTAGAAATTTTTTATCAGGAAAACAAATCTATACCATTTCTATGTATACTACAATTTCAGCATATGATTTTGTTTTAACTGATCATAGTGCTAGATAAGCTGTCATTGTTGGGGCATTTCTCCAGTTTTCATGCCACATTTGCAAACAAAATTTCTTAATTTAATCTATTGCGATCGCCTTTTGTCTGGTGTCGTCCATCGTCGTACGTCGTCCGTCGTAAACATTTTCAACTTTTCCTCAAGTTCTACATGTCTCATTGAGCTGAAACTGACCTGAAATGAATATTTTCTTCCCCTATCCTCAACCCATCTCCTCCATCTGTTATAAAAATTTGATGTAGAATTAACTGAAATTATCAACAACAACATGTAACAGTACAGCTTTCCTCCGTATTACTATTTTTCTGTACAGTAGATATTTTTCAGTAATAACAAACTTAAACAGGAGTTTTTGCTTACTGGTCATCAATTTGTTCCTCTATTTTAACAGACTTATCTGTATATTTTCAGAATAACTCAACAGGGAGGTTCACAACCATAATGACGTCCTGGCGGTGAAGAAACGAGGATGGTGTAAACGGAGAAAACCCTCAACCAGTATCCGATCATATCCTCCCTTTAACCTCTGAACTCTCCACAACCTCGTGTCATGTAACTCCTTCACTCTGAACTGTTCCGTTGATGTTAGTAACTACATATTTAAATTTAGCCTGATATTAAGGATTTTTAAAATAAACAACGTCTTGTTCAGATTTACAACATTAAAACTGGATGGTGTGATGTTCTGATTTGGAGAAAAATCAACTATTACTGTGGAAGTTTTGAAAGAAATATCTTTGGAATTAGGCGAGTCATTCATCTGGTTGGATTTCAGGAAAGGATTATTTAATGAAAAGCTGATTTCCATGCATTTGGTTAGCACAGGTATATTTCGATTTGGTTTACAACATCTTCAATGTTATCAATGGAAAAATGGCAAGGAACCGCGATAGTCGTTACGACGTCTTGAGGGCGAGTCGTTTTAGAAGTGGTAGTGTGGTTGATGATGTAGAAAACCTACCACCTAGCATGAATGATAATATGGAGACGCAGGAGGATGTGAAATCTGCTCCTGTTGGCAATGAAAATGTGTTTAATAATAGAGAGAGTTCTATAAGTGGACGGTCACACGTTAAATTTCGTTCAAATGTCAGTAAGATTAAGGAGATGTTTCAGACGGGAGAAGACGTGAGGGGAGGGGAATTTAAAGTTAACCTAACACGACAACCACCCCCAGTTCCAGAAAAGTCCCCGGAAATAAAAAAGAAAAAAACTTTTGATTTGTCAAGTTTAAGAGATGGGAAGGCAATGTCTCCCCCTAGATCTTCTGATCCAAAGAAGCTACTTGATGCAACAAATCATGTGGATAGATTCAACTACACACGAGCATTGTTTGCCAGATTGGATCAACAAGCCCGCTCAAACACACTGGAGCCAGACCGTTATCTCACACGGAAAACTTCACCAAGAACAACTTCACCATCCCCAGTTCTTTCCCCAACTTTGAGCTCTCCATCCAGTCCAGAAGGTAGAGTTCGTTCCCCTTCTGAAGATATTCTCACTAATTCACATTCCGAACCTCTTGAAACTTTGAGTAAACGTCGCTCCTCATCGGAACCAGCAGATAGCGATGATTCCGTTCCAACATCATTTGGATTTGGACGGCGGTCACGTGCTGATCAGAGGCCTAACAATTTAGCCTTTCAACAAGATGTGATAAGAACTGAGAAAGCCGCTCCTAAACCATCACTCCCACTCCATAGTAATGCCCCTGGTGGATTGCTATGGAAACGGCGACAACATTCGGATGCAACAAGTGACGAACATAAGTTTGGTACAAGTAGGTATCGCAAAGATGAAAATACTATGCAGGAAGCAGCAAATGACATGGACACAAGCCATTCCAGAAACTATGATTTATCTGTACAATCAGGGTACTCAAGTCGTACAAGACCAAGTCGAGATATAAGGAATAGATCTGGGTCGCAGGATAACTCAGATTCTTCCAGTAATGACAAGACTTCTGTCGATAGTGACTCTAAAACTGATGCTGTAGTGCTACGTCGTAAACGTAAAGATGACGGAACTTCATCAGCTTCTGATGGAAAGCGAATTAGTCGCGAGGAAATACAGGCAGCTTTACAAAAGGCAGATAGATATTGGAAGCATGATACAAAGTCTGATTTTCAAGCAAAAAGGCGATCATGGGAAGTCCGAGAACAAAAGTCAGATGTAACTGATACTTTTTTCGATTGGAAGAAACACAAACATCAAGGTCTGCCTCAGAAATCACGATCAATGGATGCATTAGATGATTCTGCTCCAACTAGGTCTAAAAAGCCAAATTACGTGGAAAATGTCACAAGTAATGACCCAAATGTACATAATGTTGAAGTTTTGAAGGAGAAAGAAAATACGGAAACTATTGTGCATGAAAACATTCCACACTTTGACCTGTCGTCTCGCATAAGATCCGACTCAGAATCTAGTGATTCTAAATCTCGTGTCCAAGATTCGAGACAGTCTCGGACCAGAAAATTGTCCTCCAATAAGCCAAAACCTCCTATTCCCACAAAACCTGCCATTGTGCCAAAACCAATTCCAGTTCCTCGTAAAACACAACCACAGTCTTTTCTAAAGTCCAGCAATGCATGGGAAGATGATGATGACCTGCCGCCATCATCAGCCCCGCCTCCTATCCCAGACTCCTCCCCTCCAGATGAAATGCTGGAGTCGCTAAGAGATGAAGCTCCCGTGGAAGTTGAACTGTCCGAACGACCTCCACCTCCTCCGTACCCTGTTCCAGAGACCCCTCCACCTCCGTACAGTCATGCTTTGGGACAGGTGATCAAGTCTTCACCTACAAATTTATCTTCTGAAGAACTGACATCTCCGCCATCACCACCTTCACCACCGTCAACGTCGCCACCAGTACCTAACATTTCGAACACAGAGGTTGTGGAGGAGGTGATTGAAGAAAAGGTTGTTGATAACAAACAGTCTGCTGCCCTGTTAAATGAATCCCCTCTGTATGAGAATGTAGTAGGTTCTTCAATTTATGAAAATGTGGTGGGATCAGGGATGGTTGAGATGAGACAGAGAAGTGTGAAACAAAACATAGAGGTCAGGCCACCATCTCAGGAGGAGCCCCCACCTTCACCTGTTGTCCATATGGTCAAGCAAATGACCGAGGATGAAACTGACCGCTTCCAAACGAAAAGGTAAGTTCATAAGTTGTAATTGTGAAATCTAGAAATTAAAGTTTTTTTTCAGGCTTTTTACAACATCCTGTTATGTCATAAATTTTTGTGTTGGGTTTGTTTTTGTTGCTTTTAATCTACAAATTCATGAATTCACAAAAAAAGAAAAATAATACAAATGAAAACCTGACTTGAACTCTTACATTTTGGAGGATTAGTTATCCCGTAATTCAAGTGTCAAAAAAATTAGTAACTTTTCTGAAAGACCATGAAAATTAAAATGCCCCAAAAATACATGACTTAATGGTAACCACTTTTAAAAGATTACTTAGTTTTAAATTAAAAAAAAAATTATTTGTTCCTCTTCTGCTTCGACAAAGAATAGAAAGCAAAAATACATGTACATCTACAGGGGTACTTACAAATACAAGAATAACTGTTGAAATTAAAAAATTTTGTAGGAAATATAGAAAAAAAAAAAAAAAAAAAGGATTTCAAATAGTTTTGCTACTGACATCATGACTTTCCCTGACCTTCAAAATCCTTCATTTTGACTCCTTCAATTAACGAAAGACCCCCAATGCTAATAAAGGTTTACTCTAGATCTATTTGATATATGATGCGAGTCCTTGGACACAGTTCGAGGTTCCTAGGGAAAACTCTGCTACACTCGATTACTCCCATAAATAGCCTCTGTACCCGAAAATGATAAAGTTACATAGTAAAGGATAGGTGGAGCTCGGTAATTATATAGAAATTAGTATTAGAAATTGGTTTTACAAGAAAAACATCTATTTCAATACATTACTGTTTACCATTACTGAAGAGCTCAACCCTATACTGCAAAGAGCTTCAGTAAAATTACCACTCTTAAATGGCTGCATTATTTACTCTTAAATAGCAGCTTGCTGTGTTTAGAACAAGAACAGCTTATTTTCTGTTTATTATAATCATTGATGATTTATCTACACTTAATGAAGTCATTAAGGCCTTCTAGTCAGAAGTAATTGAGGTATCATTTTCTGTTGCCCTGGAAACAGGATGTGTACTGCAAATATCTCAAGTCTTTATTTCTATCTGAAAATAATTGTCTTTCTTTATAAAATGTGAATTTTCTTTATATTGAGAAAATCATCAACGAATGGATGTTAGGCATCATTTGGTTTTTTTATGTAACTGTTGATGTTAAAGAACATTAAGGAAGACAAACAAAACAAAGATTGTCAAACTTGGAGTAAAGGTCATTGCTCGAATCTGGCACTTTATAAAACATCTGTTGTCTGACCTAGTTGTGTTTTTCTGATATCTGCAAATATCTATACTGTGTTGTAGTTCCACACATACAACAGCAGTGAGTGTACTCAGTAAGCAAGCCTCGGTGAGGGAATATTTTGGTACATGTTCAGTGAGAACATGTTAGTTGATGACAAACATTTTTAGTCATGATTTGCTGGTTTTAGAAATCATCACATACAATTATGTATCTTTGTTATGTATTAATTACTGCTGGAAATTTTAATTGACTTGAAAGACCATGTGGGACCAATGCTACCAGGCAAGGTTGAAATTGTGTTAGTACCAAGGAGGGAGAGATAATTCAAGGTGGTAGAGGAAGGGTGTTATTTGATAAGTCATTGAGGTAGAAGAAGAATGGAGGTAGGTCAAGTCATTAGAAAAGGAGAATGAGTCATGTAAATGTAAGAACAGGAGGTAGTTCATCCTGTTAGAAGTAGGGGAGATAAGTCTTGCTGTTGGAAGTAGGGGAGATAAGTCAGAAGTAGGGGAAATAAGTCATGCTGTTGGAAGTAGGGGAGATAAGTCAGAAGTAGGGGAAGTAAGTCATGCTGTTGGAAGTAGGGGAGAAAGGTAAGATGTAGGGAGATAAGTCATGGGTAGAAGTAGGGTTGATTAGTCTTGCTGTTGGAAGTAGGGGAGATAAGTCATGCTGTTGGAAGTAGGGGAGAAAAGTCAGAATAGGGGAGATAAGTCATGCTGTTAGAAGTAGGGAAGAAAGGTCAGAAGTAGGGAAGATAAGTCATGCTGTTAGAGGTAGGGGAGATAAATCATGCTGTTGGAAGTAGGGGAGATAAGTTATGCTGTTTGAAGTAGGGGAGATAAGCCAGATGTAGGGGAGAATATTCATGCTGTTGGAAGTAGGGGAGATAAGTCTAGCTGGATTAAAAGAAAGGGAGATATGTCATACTGATAGAAAAAGGGAAGATATGACATGTAGGTAAAAGGAGGGGAAATTTGTCATGTTATTAAAGTTAGATATGTCTGCTTTCCTCATATGATAAACTAAAGATCCTGTAAACATAAAGAAACATGCATAAATAAATAACTGATGCCTTTGACTAGTACCATATATATCTAGCAATCAGCCTATGTCTGTCAATAAGCCCACCCATGTTTATTCATGTTTAGTTAAATTATGTTATTTCATTGTCCTATAAGAAGTGAAGTTTGCTCTCTGAACTTATTGCAGGATAAATCTATATGAAAGTATGACTTTACATGTGGGGTAAATGACCTTGATAGGGGTTTGACTGACCTGGACTGGTTGGGTGGATGACCATGACATGTGGGGCAAATGACCTTGATAAGGGTTTGACTGACCTGGACTGGTTGGATGGATGACCATGACATGTGGGGCAAATTACCATGACTGGTGGGTTGATTGGCCTTGATAGGCAGGGAAAATGACCTTGACATTTGGGGCAAATGATATTTATTGTTGAACTTCTTCGGACAGAGGGAAAGACTCTAACAGGTTGCATAAATGACCTTGATAGGAGTGGGAAAGGGGTGGGGGCAAATGATGATTGAAGGTGAACTTTTACAGGCCAGGTGAATCCCCTTTTGATGGGGAGAATGACTTTTATTGACGAGTGAGAAGACCTGTGAAAGGTCAGTTCCTGTGATATCCTAGAAGTAGAAAGATAATTCATTGAAAAGAAATAATTGTGAGGTTATTAAGTAGATTATATGTTGAGTGGAGGACAAATAACTACAGTGGGAGGGTTTCAGTGATGGCCTTTAACCAGACTCTGACCTTATCAATAGTCTACATACATGTAAAATTCTATAATAAAGCTATCAAATTCAAAAGTCCATAAAAACCAATCTTAACAGTAGACACTGTGATCGTGTGTTTATATCTAGTGTACGACCATTAGTGGGAAAAGGCCAAATTGTCAGACCTAAATATTAATATTCCCATAAACAGGAGCAGTGTATAACCATGTTTGTGTTTCTTGTTGTATAGTATAAAGCACACTATATATGTTTGTGTTTCTTGTTGTATAGTATAAAACACACTATACATGTTTGTCCATCTTGAGGCTATGATCCTGGAGGTTTCAGAAGGAATCCAGAACTTGTCTAAACTAAAAAAGGAACAAGGAATTTAACCCTCATTTTGGGCTGCAAAAAATATAGTTCTTTCAGTACCTAGGGCGTAGGACTATCCAATCTTGGGTGGAAATATGAGGTGTAAGGTTCAATGCTCCTGCCTCTCAGTGTTATGTGCTTCTTAAGAAACAGAGTAGAAGACTTGTTTATACTAAATATAGCATGCAATGGGCCTCCAGTATGTTGTTCGGTGAGATAGCTACTAGTTATTAATGAAGAGACCCCACCACAAAATGACCCTGACTGTTCATAGGGGGAAAAAACGAAATACCATCAAAGAGACAAACAAACCTTTAAGGTACACAGATGGGTGAATGGAATGTCCAGATGAACTTTGACGCAGTGTCTGGATCAAACAGGAAATCATTTTGCATAAAATTTCTATTGAAGTTTGAATATGGACAGTTAACTAGATAGGTATGTCTGAAGGGCTTTAAAAGTCACAGAGATATAATTGTGAGATGTCTATTTTAATTCATGGGTATAAGATTTCGTGATCGAACAGATAACATTAGTAAAGTAGGCTAGTGATTGTTGTCTTTCTGATGGAATCTCTGTGCAGTCTCTATCTGCTTCCTTATGGAGGCCCTGGACTTGACACAGATGACACCATCCTTGTGGAATGCATGTGAGTACAGGATATAAAAAAAGGCATAGTTTGGGGTTGGAAACAATGATTATACAATGAATTCTGTTCAGAATGTTGTGGTCAGTGAATAACTTACCTTCAGGTGGTGTAAGAGGGTGTGGAGGGGAGGTATACTGTAATAAGATTGTCCATGAAGATACAACATTGTCCAACTTCTCCTCCTAAACTGCGGAATTGATTTCAACATTGCATTGATACTTGCTGGCTATAATTCTTATAAAATTGTAAATTTCAAAGTTACCCAATACAAGTATATAGGATATTGTCCTCAAAAAAATAAATCCTTAGTGATTTGATCCTGTTTCAGCTTTATATCAGATTCTTGGAATTTTTTCTACTTACTGCAGTATCGTGAGAAAATATTCTGATGTGACTTGTATCGAAGAATGTAAATATTTGGGATCAATTCCAGTTATTAAACAATTTTGAATTGATTCCAATTATTAGATAAGCCTGAACAGATGCAGCCATCACCTGTTGATATAAATACGTGTAGATTTTGTTAGAGGTTAATCACAGAAGTCATACAAGGTCATTACATTTGCATGTATGAGTAAATTTTTACATTTTGATTTTGCTCCACATCAATGACACTAGTTTACTCCAGTCACTTCATTTCCCGATGAAAGAAGAGGGTTGTGTGCTTTTGTTTCAAGCAAAAACATACAATGGTGCATCCTTTCGTACATTATTGTCGTATCTATCTACTCTGCATTTTTTTTTTTTTTTTGTAAAACAGCAGTTTTATATATCAGTGAAAATTACCATTATAATACAGTTTAAAAATACATGTCCGGACATAACACTCATGATCGCGAAAGCATCATAACATCTAGATTTATACACTATGTGATAGTTTTTTCTAACGGTACCAGGTCACATGTTACAGGAACTACTTCGAATCCCTTCATAACAGGGGTTCAAAAGATGCAGGTTGATGAAAATTATGGAAAAGTTTTATGGTTGCCTTAGTGATCTCATGGAGAAATGTTCTATTTCGTTGGGTGATATGAAGCTGGATGTGTTTGATACTCGTTAGTTTGCCTTTTGGTTTCGTTGCTGTATACCTTGTTGTATTTGAGAATGTGACAATATTTACTTGGATTGACTAAGGTTACAAGGCGGGTGTCTACAATGAAGCAGAAGACACTTACCCTTCTGGAACACCTTATTCTCCTCGTACTTTTTCTCTCCATTTCAATGTTTCTTTTGTTCATATTTTGCCGTAGTTTTACGGAACATAACTTTGGATTTTAATTATGTTGACATGTTGGTATTTTCTAAATATTTTTCGACGTGTTTAAATTTCAAAATCGAAGCTAAAAATCAAATCCATCACTTATGATTAAAGCACAAAATAAAGTTAAGAAAAGAGAGAGGAAAAATTGATTGTTACTTTCATTAGAGCATTGGGTTGTTGTGATCAAATTAGTCAGCGATGTTATTTTACTTCAAACTCCCATTAATGGTGTAATCATGACTGATGGTGGCTTGAATATATGAAAACTAACAATATTGAGATAATTGAGCAGACCTAGACAAAGAAAAAAAATTCACAATTTTACCATGAAATGAATTGAAGTACCAATATTTTTCAAAAAGTTTGTCAGTTAACAGAAATATCCACAGTATTACTCTCTTTGATGTTTTGATCATTATCATCAGTTGTTTTGGAAAATTATGATCTGTCCTCAATTTCTCTGTCATTTCTAACACATGTACATAAAATTATAGGGTCTTGTGACCAGTGATATGACTAATACAATGATGAATTATAGGAGAGTTATCTCCCCTCCTCTGTTGGAACATTGTCTTATCTTGATCAATATGAATATATAATGGTCTAGATGATCTCAAAATTAAAATTTGTTTTCCACCCTGTATTCCTGGACCATGGTATAAGTTGCCTTCCTGTCACCCCACATGTTACCAGATCTGGCTTTGGTATGGAAAAATACAGTTTGAATTAATCACTTTTGAAATTATTTTACTGACAAAATTTTCCATCATTTTAAGTAAGTTTTCTTGCATGAAAAGAAAGGGTACATGTTATTTCTTCAAATAAATTAGACAAAAATGATATATCATCAAGAGAATTGGACTGTGAATAAAAAATGACTCATTGGAACTCAGGCTCAAGGTATATAATGGCTCAGGCCTATAACAATAAGGACAATAAGTAGAGGGATTAACCCAGACTAGCAGTATATACAGACTTACCACAGGACAATAAGTAGAGGGATTAACCCAGACTAGCAGTATATACAGACTTATCACAGGACAATAAGTAGAGGGATTAACCCAGACTAGCAGTATATACAGACTTACCACAGGACAATAAGTAGATTAACCCAGGGATTACAGACTAATAGCAGTATATACACAGGACAATAAGTAGAGGGATTAACCCAGACTAGCAGTATATACAGACTTATCACAGGACAATAAGTAGAGGGCAGTATATACAGACTAATTACAGGACAATAAGCAGTATATATACAGACTAATCACAGGACAATAAGTAGAGGGATTAACCCAGACTAGCAGTATATACAGACTAATTACAGGACAATAAGTAGAGGGATTAACCCAGACTAGCAGTATATACAGACTAATTACAGGACAATAAGTAGAGGGATTAACCCAGACTAGCAGTATATACAGACTAATCACAGGACAATAAGTAGAGGGATTAACCCAGACTAGCAGTATATACAGACTTATCACAGGACAATAAGTAGAGGGATTAACCCAGACTAGCAGTATATACAGACTTATCACAGGACAATAAGTAGAGGGATTAACCCAGACTAGCAGTATATACAGACTTATCACAGGACAATAAGTAGAGGGATTAACCCAGACTAGCAGTATATACAGACTAATTACAGGACAATAAGTAGAGGGATTAACCCAGACTAGCAGTAGACTTACCACAGGACAATAAGTTTATAAGGTTCACAGGACAATAAGTAGAGGGATTAACCCAGACTAGCAGTATATACAGACTTATCACAGGACAATAAGTAGAGGGATTAACAGACTAGAATATACAGACTAATTACAGGACAATAAGTAGAGGGATTAACCCAGACTAGCAGTATATACAGACTTATCACAGGACAATAAGTAGAGGGATTAACCCAGACTAGCAGTATATACAGACTAATTACAGGACAATAAGTTGAGGGATTAACCCAGACTAGCAGTATATACAGACTAATTACAGGACAATAAGTAGAGGGATTAACCCAGACTAGCAGTATATACAGACTTATCACAGGACAATAAGTAGAGGGATTAACCCACCACAGGACAATTAACTCTAAGGGCTGAAACATTTTATAAGGTTCAAGGTATATAGGGGGTTGGCCTTATTACAGAACATTAAACCCGGTAAGGACTCATAAACTCCATCTCAAGGTAGTTGGCTTTATTACATGGTTATAAACTAAAGAGGACACAAACTAAAGTTGAGAGTTCATAGGGAATGACTTAATCACATAACAATTAGCACAGGGACTAACAGATCCACCCAGACTCCAGGTGTATTAGACACAGTTAGATGATTTAACATCGGTTGACCTGTGTACTGAAGCTGGAACAGAAGTAGATGGGCTTATTAGCAGAGACAGGCTTATTGATAGATAGATATCGTAAATCACAATACAGACTTCCTCTGTGCCTTGTAAAATAGGACTTCCCAATGGAAGGAAACCAGGGAAAAAAAGAATATAGATGGAAATATTCAGTCCTTTCAAGATCTACATTTAGCAGGTCTCTCCCCTCCTTCCTTCTTCTTCTTCTCCTCATTCCCATCCCTTCCCCCCCCCCCCCCTTCCGTTCCCCCTTCCCTTCCCTCTCTCCTCTCTTCCTACTCCCCTCTCTCAGCTCCTCCCTTGAACATCTGTTGGTAGAACTCCAGTCCAAATCATCAGAGCAACTTACAGACATAATAACTCATGTTTGTTTGGTGTACATCTGGCTTTAAAACTTCTGAGAGGAGGAACTGAAGTGTTGACTGAATACAGACAAAGTTAACTTATATTGTCAGTGTTAAGCTCTATGAGTTGTAGTTGCTATCACCCAAGCCCTTTTTGTGGTAGTGACTATCACCCAAGCCCTGTCTGCTGTAGTGGCTATCACCCAAGCCCTTTTTGTGGTAGTGACTATCACCCAAGCCCTGTCTGCTGTAGTGGCTATCACCCAAGCCCTTTCTGTGGTAGTGACTATCACCCAAGCCCTGTCTGCTGTAGTGGCTATCACCCAAGCCCTTTTTGTGGTAGTGACTATCACCCAAGCCCTGTCTGCTGTAGTGGCTATCACCCAAGCCCTTTCTGTGGTAGTGACTATCACCCAAGCCCTGTCTGCTGTAGTGGCTATCACCCAAGCCCTTTCTGTGGTAGTGACTATCACCCAAGCCCTGTCTGCTGTAGTGACTATCACCAAGCCCTTTCTGTGGTAGTGACTATCACCCAAGCCCTGTCTGCTGTAGTGGCTATCACCCAAGCCCTTTCTGTGGTAGTGACTATCACCCAAGCCCTGTCTGCTGTAGTGACTATCACCCAAGCCCTGTCTGCTGTAGGGACTATCACCCAAGCCCTGTCTGCTGTAGCGACTATCACCCAAGCCCTTTCTGTGGTAGTGACTATCACCCAAGCCCTGTCTGCTGTAGTGGCTATCACCCAAGCCCTTTCTGTGGTATTGACTATCACCCAAGCCCTGTCTGCTGTAGTGACTATCACCCAAGCCCTTTCTGTGGTAGTGACTATCACCCAAGCCCTGTCTGCTGTAATGGTAGTGACTATCACCCAAGCCCTGTCTGCTGTAGTGGCTATCACCCAAGCCCTTTTCGTGGTAGTGACTATCACCCAAGCCCTGTCTGCTGTAGTGGTAGTGACTATCACCCAAGCCCTGTCTGCTGTAGTGGCTATCACCCAAGCCCTTTTCGTGGTAGTGACTATCACCCAAGCCCTGTCTGCTGTAGCAACTATCACCCAAGCCCTTTCTGTGGTAGGGACTATCACCCAAGCCCTGTCTGCTGTAGTGACTATCACCAAGCCCTTTCTGTGGTAGTGACTATCACCCAAGCCCTGTCTGCTGTAGCGACTATCACCCAAGCCCTTTTTGTGGTAGTTACTATCACCCAAGCCCTGTCTGCTGTAGTGGCTATCACCCAAGCCCTTTCTGTGGTATTGACTATCACCCAAGCCCTGTCTGCTGTAGGGACTATCACCCAAGCCCTGTCTGCTGTAGCGACTATCACCCAAGCCCTTTCTGTGGTAGTGACTATCACCCAAGCCCTGTCTGCTGTAGTGACTATCACCCAAGCCCTGTCTGTGGCAGTGACTATTACCCAAGCCCTTTCACATATTGAAAAGTTTTATTGTAGAACTAGAAACATACATTGATACACAACATAATAAAAAAACTATGAATTTCAACATTCAAAAGATTGAATTTTAGTTTCTTAGAGAAACTAATAGAGTCTGTTCCCCTAGAAAGCTGTTCTACCCCACCACCACTACCAGTATCTAGGTATAACAGCCAGCTCATCCTTGGCTATGTTTATACAGCTGGGAGTTTTAACTAACAGAGAAAAATACCCAGGGGACAAATGTAACCTATTGGCTGGTTTAATCAAGGAACAGTGTGGAGGCTGCAGGCTGCAGGCTCTACAGGGGAGGGGATGGGAGTTGGGGGGGGGGGGGGGGAAGGGGAGACAGAGGCTTGACAAATAGATCAAATAGATCAAACGTTCCTTCCTGCGAAAGTTAGATGGTGAAGGTTAAAACTCCTTTTAATGACCAGAAAGTTGTTTGAATTTTATTTCTGTATGTATGACAGTAAGAATGGCTTAAATCTTAGTTTGATTAGTGTCATATAAACTTTGATATCTGGTTTTGCCCCTCACCAGTTTATGTAGCCAGTAGTATATAGTTACCTCCTCTTCTCTTGTCCTGTTCCATCCAGTTTGTCGTATCTTGTTTGTTCCATCTTGTCCTCCACCAGAATCACTTCCCTCTATCTAACTGGTTGATTTTTTCATGGATTCCTATCAAACTAAACACAGAATTCAGCAGTAACATTATGTTGTTTCAGGGTTCCCGGTAAAGGGACCAAATGGTTAGATTTCGTTATTTATGCATTAATTTTGGGCAAGGATTGTTATACTTTGATGGAATGTTCACAAAATTATAACACTTTTAGAGCAAAATTGATAACAAATATCAGCTTCAAACTAACACTGGTCAACGCTTGTAGTTACGTCTACTGCTATTGGCTGTTTTGATCAGAGATAGCGAGTTCATCAGGGGGCCTTTCAAAACCTCCTTTTAACCCTCTACTTTGTTATGATTTCTTAGTTTTCCCACATCACACAAGTGGAAATACATCATTTACATTCTCTGAACGATAATGAGAGGAATTAGCTCCTATTTCATTTTAATTTTTTGACATTTTCAACAAAATGGTTATGCAAACTTTCAAATATTACAATTAACAGAAAGTGTGCACCTTTTAACAGATACTGAAATGTTAAAATGCTTTTTATCACCTAAAAATCTAATCATTTACTCCTTTAAGGTCAAAGTCACCATTACAATTTATAGAAAATAATCTCTTAATTCAATGGCATCACCCTAACGGTTTCATTTGTCAGGGGATTACTACTAGACTTCACAACAAAGTAACAATACCATGAGAATGCCTTAAATAGGTTTGTGTTACAGTGTCAACATTGACAACAATATATATTGGATGGGGTCACCAATGTCTCACACACATTTTATAGGCAGATCTTTTCTTATTGAAATTTACACACACAATGCATGTGATTCAATAGTTGATTTCCTTGATAACAAAAACACAACATTAGAAAGAGTTTGACCTTGAAACATAAGAGTGAGTTTGACCTTGACGTAAGTGGATAGTGAAGATTCATATAGATATATTGTATTTAATAAACATTAAGTGTGACCTTAAACTTCATAGGAATTGTGACCTTTGACCTTCATGCTATCATATCAGTCTATCAGTCGACTAGACAATACTTTGGGTTAGATTATTTGGTGTTTCATGGTTGATTCAAAGGTCAAGGCAAAGGTCACTTACTATTTATAGACTTTGTTCATTATTTACACGTGAGTGAGTTATGTCATACAGACATGTTCTGGTCACTTGTATCTCAAACATTTGTTAGTTTTCATATCATAAATAGATTTCATTAAAAGACTGGCAAGAGATTTTGATATAAGAAGTTGAGAAATACAGAGAAAAAATGAAACCTAGCTGGTTGTATCAGGTAAAATAATCAGCATCTACTAGATTTGCTTTGATGCCAAGTGTTAAAATTTCTTCAAGCAGAGGTCTATAGACATTCAGAGAACCATTTGGCACAGCTTTGTGTTTTACCATGCAAAACTGTATGTATTGCAGGCCCAGGTGTTGAGTAATCTGGTACAACAACTGTGAGAAATCTAGTTTTTATGATATCATAGCTTTAAAATTCTTCTCTGTGTCATGGTGGTTCTATACAGCAGTAGCTGTTATCTGATTTTATGAGAACAAAATTCTTCCCTCGAGATGCTGCTAGCCTCTTCTAAATATTTCTTGTCAATGGAAATAAATTTTTGTCAACAAGGAAGATATTGTGAATTTTTATCATATTGACTGGCAAGACACAAACTAATGTAGATTAACTGAGACGCTAAACCATGTCAGAGGTCAACTGATATTACTGGCTAAACCATGTCAGAGGTCAAGTGATATTACTGGTTAAACCATGTCAGAGGTCAAGTGATATTACTGGCAGAAGAATGTCAGAGGTCAAGTGATATTACTGGCTGAAAAACGTCAGAGGTCAACTGATATTACTGACTGAAGAATGTCAGAGGTCAACTGATATTACTGACTGAAGAATGTCAGAGGTCAACTGATATTACTGGCTGAAGAATGTCAGAGGTCAAGTGATATTGCTGGCTGAAGAATGTCAGAGGTCAAATGATATTACTTAGAGGCCAGACAAAGGATTTTCATTGACCCTGAAGTCCCAGATTAATTGTTGTCCTACGTCTGGTTTTGACACACACACACTACCTACGAACGCTATTTCATTGTATAAGGGTTAAATAACTTTTAATTGTTGTTTGAAATTTAAGGTCTTTTGTGCTTTTGATTCCTAAAGTTATTTACATGAGATATAATGAGATATATTTAGGCATGTGACATGATGAAGGTCCACTGAAAGCTTTTAGGCTAATATATAATAGGTCTACTTTTTTAATATTCGTGAGAAGTTTTGTGTTTAGTCCATGTGGAGATGTAAAATAAGACTGCCAGACTTGCAGCCGGCATTTCCTATATATGCACACACACATACACACCACAAACCCAATGGTACATTCACAAACACAGCAGACATTTGTACTATAGGAACTTTACAGACTTTAAATCCAGAAAAACTTGTAACTTGGACGTATTATCACAAGTGGAATTTCTAGTGTGTTACTTGGTCTGTCCTGTAGTAACTGGTTTAGATTCAGTGTAAATATATAAGATAGAAATATGATGCAGATTGCTTCAGAACTTGGCAGATAGTTGGACAAGTCAGTTTCTTGACATAATGTAGTGTGTTGCTTTGGACTGGAAGTATATACAGATAACAGAAAGAGAACTGGTTTTTTTTACCGTCCTAAGAAAAGAGAGATTTTCTCTGGAACACACATCATTATCATCACTGGATGATCTTACTTACGGATGGTACTTAATATTACTGGAGATCTTGTCATAAGTCTGTGATGCTGTGTGCTGGCGAACCACAAGGATATTACTAGCTTTGTAAGATACCCTTAAGTGTTAATCTTGTGGCTCTTTAAAGATCCTCAGAGGGTCTATAAGATACACTGGAGTGTTGATATTGTGGCCTTCTCGGAGATACACTCGACTGTAGATATTATTGTACAATGTTTGGTATGTGGACAGACATGAGAGAGATGTACTAAACCTCCTCCCTACATGTGATAACAGAGGGACGAGGGAACCACCCCCCTCCCTCCTCTTTGCGTGTGATATCTCCTGGTATAAGTATTCTGAAGTTCTGATATCATGATCATTATTGATAAACCAACCAAGCGTACCATTGCTCTCATAGAAGCCAAGAAAAATCGGCAGAGCCTCACGTAAGTATCTACTTATTTTCGTCTCTTTTTAAGCTTCCGTTTAACCTAGATTTTGACTTTCCAGAATGTCTGTCTGAAATGCTAGACACCTACTGACACTAATGTTAGATTAATATTATAAAACAGTGTATATTAATCATCCATGTTTCTCGAAATAGTGAATTGGAATAGTGGTGTGGGATATTAGAATAGTGGTGTGGGATATTGGAACAGTGGTGTGGGATATCAGTTTAGTGGTGTGGGATGTCGTAATAGTGGTATGGGATGTCGGAAAAGTGGTGTGGGATGTCAGAATAGTGGTGTGGGATATCAGAATAGTGGTGTGGGATATCAGAATAGTGGTGTGTTATATCAGTTTAGTGGTGTGGGATATCAGAATAGTGGTATGGGATATCAGAATAGTGGTGTGGGATATTGGAATAGTGGTGTGGGATGTCAGAATAGTGGTATGGGACGTCGGAAAATTGGTGTGGGATGTCAGAATAGTGGTATGGGATATCAGAATAGTGGTGTGGGATATTGGAACAGTGGTGTGGGATATCAGAATAGTGGTATGGGATATCAGAATAGTGGTGTGGGATATCAGAATAGTGGTATGGGATGTCAGAAAAGTGATGTGGGATGTCAGAATAGTGGTGTGGGATATTGGAACAGTGGTGTGAGATATCAGAATAGTGGTATGGGATGTCGGAAAAGTGGTGTGGGATGTCAGAATAGTGGTGTGGGATATCAATAGTGGTGTGGGATATCAGAATGGTGGTGTGGGATATCAGAATAGTGGTGTGGGATATCGGAATAGTGGTATGGGGTGTGGGAATATTGGTGTGGGATATCGATGGGATAGCAGGAATGGGATGGGTTAATTAAGTTTGGAGAGGTAGGATGGGATGGGATAGGAAAAGTAGGATCTTAAGGGTAGGAAAGAATGGTGTGGGGATTGGGAAAAATTGGAAAAAGTTTAAATTGGAAGAGTGGTATTAACAGGACTAGGAAAGCATGGGGTGGGGTTGATTTGATGGGAACTATGGGAGAATGAGGTAGGATGGGGACTAGGGGAGATGAAGAAGGGTAGGGACGAGGGAAGACTGAGGATAGGTAGGGACTAGGAAAGACTGAGTTAGGGGTAGGAACTAGGGGAGACTGAGGTAGGGTAGGGACTGGGGGAGACTGAGGATGGGTAGGAACTAGGGGAGACTGAGGTAGGGTAGGGACTGGGGGAGACTGAGGATGGGTAGGAACTAGGGGAGACTGAGGTTGGGTAGGGATTAGGGGAGACTGAGGTAGGGTAGTGACTAGGGGAGACTGAGTTAGGGGTAGGAACTCGAGGGAGACTGAGGTAGGGTAGAGATTAGGGGAGACTGAGGTAGGGTAGGAACTAGGGGAGACTGAGGTAGGGTAGGGATTAGGGGAGACTGAGGTAAGGTAGTGACTAGGGGAGACTGAGTTAGGGGTAGGAACTCCAGGGAAACTGAGGTAGGGTAGGGATTAGGGGAGACTGAGGTAGGGAAGGGACTAGGGGAGACTGAGGTAGGGTAGTGCAGTGCTCCAGATAACTTTTTGACATGTGGGGTTTTCACTCCTACCTTTATAAATTGAGGGGTTTTTTCACCCCTGCCTTTATCAAGTGTATGGGTTTTTTCCATATTAGGGTAACACTGAATTTGTAAACATTTTTGACAGCGCCATATTTGCTATGCGACTGGTTTATAATCACGATCAAGAAAGCGCTTGTTACGAGTTTCGTTTACTCGATAAGTGTCTGTTTGACTTAGATTATTGAGTTTTCTAACTACGTAATATTGGAGCCGGACATTGACGCAGAGTCCGGATTTCGCACGGGTTAATGACGCAAATCTTATTTTTTTCCTAGCGTGAAATTAGAAATATTGTGTGTGAAAACGCATTCACGCAGGCTATCTGGAGCACTGGTAGTGACTAGGGGAGACTGAGTTAGGGGTAGGAACTCAGGGAGACTGAGGAAGGGTAGGGACTGGGGGAGACTGAGGATGGGTAGGAACTAGGGGAGACTGAGGTAGGGTAGTGATTAGGGGAGACTGAGTTAGGGGTAGGAACTCGAGGGAGACTGAGGTAGGGTAGGGATTAGGGGAGACTGAGGTAGGGAAGGGACTGGGGGAGACTGAGGTATGGGTAGGGATTAGGGGAAACTGAGGTAGGGTAGGGATTAGGGGAGACTGAGGTAGGGAAGGGACTAGGGGAGACTGAGGAAGGGTAGGGACTGGGGGAGACTGAGGTAGGGGTAGGAACTCGAGGGAGACTGAGGTAGGGTAGGGATTAGGGGAGACTGAGGAAGGGTAGGGACTGGGGGAGACTGAGGTAGGGGTAGGAACTCGAGGGAGACTGAGGTAGGGTAGGGATTAGGGGAGACTGAGGAAGGGTAGTGATTAGGGGAGACTGAGTTAGGGGTAGGAACTCGAGGGAGACTGAGGTAGGGTAGGGATTAGGGGAGACTGAGGTAGGGTAGGGATTAGGGGAGACTGAGGAAGGGTAGGGACTGGGGGAGACTGAGGTAGGGGTAGGAACTCGAGGGAGACTGAGGTAGGGTAGGGATGAGAGAGAATGGGGTTGGGTTGGTAGGATGAGATAGATATAAAAAAAAATTTTATCTAATTGTGTAAAAGAATGTCCCCAAGTTTGATCAAGAAAGAAGTGTGAGATATGTCATATCTAATACTGAATTTGTAAAGAAAGTTGCTATTTCTGTGACTACAGTACAAACTCTAGGGTAAAAGGAGAGATTGATTAAGTATAACTCTACATTTTTCCTCCCAAGATAAACACGGCCAAAGGGTTAAATCTATTTTTATCTTAGAAAAAAAATCTTTCCCTTTGGTATACAGTGGTGGGTCAGATTTTTTCTTTTAAAACTTAGTATTTAGTATATATATCTAGGCTAAGGAGATTCTGAAGGAATGTTCCTTCAAAGTTGGAAGAGGAGAGGGTACCAATATGGAGTGGGGGGGGGGGGAAGAATTGATACTTCATGTTTATTGCTTTCAAAGATAACTGCCTGACAAACAGGGCAGTTCAGTCAGTATCTTTCAAATCCTCCCCACTACTTCTGGTAGACAGGTAATTTTTCAGAGATTAAGATATTAAGGAGTCTGCCTTCAGAGTGCCCCACACCCATCAGTTCTCTTCATACCTCAAGTCTTTTTCAGCATATCCAAGGTAACAACACCAAAGTTACATCCCTGAGGTAACAACACCAAAGTTACATCCCTGAGGTAACAACACCAAAGTTACATCCCTGAGGTAACAACACAAAAGTTACATCCCTGAGGTAACAACACAAAAGTTACATCCCTGAGGTAACAACACAAAAGTTACATCCCTGAGGTAACAACACAAAAGTTACATCCCTGAGGTAACAACACCAAAGTTACATCCCTGAAGTAACAACACCAAAGTTACATCCCTGAGGTAACAACACAAAAGTTACCTCGCTTCTCTTAAATCTTCTGATCAACCATCAAGATTGACAATAAAACATATATAACTTCCATGCTGAATGGAATATATAATAATTTCACCCATTTGGATAAATTTGGATGTGGTTGAATGGAAGGGATTTCCATCTCCTGAAATCACAAAAACAGCAGTGTATGGTAACCCAGAATGTCCTGGTTTGTATGTCCGCATCACATGGTAACCCAGAATGTCCTGGTTTGTATGTCAGCATCACATGGTAACCCAGAATGTCCTGGTTTGTATGTCAGCATCACATGGTAACCCAGAATGTCCTGGTTTGTATGTCAGCATCACATGGTAACCCAGAATGTCCTGGTTTGTATGTCAGCATCACATGGTAACCCAGAATGTCCTGGTTTGTATGTCAGCATCACATGGTAACCCAGAATGTCCTGGTTTGTATGTCCGCATCACATGGTAACCCAGAATGTCCTGGTTTGTATGTCAGCATCACATGGTAACCCAGAATGTCCTGGTTTGTATGTCAGCATCACATGGTAACCCAGAATGTCCTGGTTTGTATGTCAGCATCACATGGTAACCCAGAATGTCCTGGTTTGTATGTCCGCATCACATGGTAACCCAGAATGTCCTGGTTTGTATGTCAGCATCACAAGTTTTACTGAAAACAGTTTGTAAATGATTTTCCATAATCCTAATCTGATGGATTATCACTTATTTTCATCCATTTGATACTTTGATCGAGTGTGTTATAGATTTCGGAATAGATTAGAACACCACATTCATGTTGTTTGGACAGTGGTGTGAGAATCTGTTGGTATGTGTCACTGAATCAGATCTATTTTCTCAGGAATCTGAAATTCTAAGTTGTGGTATTGATTACAATAAGTCAGAAGATTAAGTAAATTCAAATTTGGTAAGTATGTTAGATTTAAAAAAATGGACATATTTAGGAAGTAAGATTGGGTTGAAATATTCTTTTAGCTCCCACAGTATAAAAAACCCAATGCTCAAATTTTGATAAAATCACATTGGTTGCATGTAAAAATGACAAATAACATCACTGACACCTGACTTCACTGACACCTGACTTCACTGACACCTGACTTCATGGACACCTGACTTTACAGACAAATGACTTCACTGACACCTGACTTCACTGTCAAATAACTTTACTGACATCTGGCTTCAAAGACACCTGACTTCACTGACACCCGACTTCACTGACACCTGACTTCACTGACACCTGACTTCACTGACACCCGACTTCATGGACACCTGACTTCATGGACACCTGACTTTACAGACAAATGACTTCACTGACACCTGACTTCACTGTCAAATAACTTTACTGACATCTAGCTTCAAAGACAACTGACTTAATGGACACCTGACTTCACTTACACATGAATTCACTGACACCCGACTTCACTGACACCTGACTTCACTGACACCTGACTTCACTGACACCTGACTTCACTGACACCCGACTTCACTGACACCTGACTTCATGGACACCTGACTTCACTGTCAAATAACTTTACTGACATCTGGCTTCAAAGACACCTGACTTCACTGACACCCGACTTCACTGACACCTGACTTCATGGACACCTGACTTCATGGACACCTGACTTCACTGACACCTGACTTCACTGACACCTGACTTCATGGACACCTGACTTCACTGACACCTGACTTCCCTGACACCTGACTTCACTGACACCTGACTTCACTGACACCTGACTTCATGGACACCTGACTTCACTGACACCAGACTTCACTGACACCTGACTTCCCTGACACCTGACTTCCCTGACACCTGACTTCACTGACACCTGACTTCCCTGACACCTGACTTCACTGACACCCGACTTCACTGACACCTGACTACACTTGCACCTGAATTCACTGTAAAATAACTTTACTGACATCTGGCTTCAAAGACACGTGACTTCACTGACACCTGACTTCATTGACACCAGACTTCACTGACACCTGACTACACTTGCACCTGAATTCATTGTCAAATAACTTTACTGACATCTGGCTTCAAAGACACCTGACTTCACTGACACCTGACTTCAAAGACACATGACTTTAGTGACACCTGAATTTACCAAAACCTGGCTTTACTGATACCTGTCAATACAGATATCTGATTTAATTTACATCTGCCAATACAGATATCTGATTTAATTGACATCTGCCAATACAGATATCTGATTTAATTGACATCTGCCAATACAGATATCTGATTTTATTGTCACCTGCCAATACAGATATCTGATTTTATTGACACATGTCAATACAGATATCTGATTTAATTGACATCTGCCAATACAGATATCTGATTTAATTGACATCTGCCAATACAGATATCTGATTTAATTGACACCTGCCAATACAGATATCTGATTTAATTGACACCTGCCAATACAGATATCTGGTTTTATTGACACCTGTCAATACATGATTTTATTGACACCTGTCAATACATGATTTTATTGACACCTGTCAATACAGATATCTGATTTTATTAACACATGTCAATACAGATATCTGATTTTATTGACACCTGCCAATACAGATATCTGATTTTATTGACACCTGCCAATACAGATATCTGATTTTATTGACATCTGCCAATACAGATATCTGATTTTATTGACACCTGTCAATACATGATTTTATTGACACCTGTCAATACAGTTATCTGATTTTATTGACACATGTCAATACAGATATCTGATTTTATTGACACCTGTCAATACAGATATCTGATTTAATTGACACCTGCCTTGATTTTCACCTGACTTGACTGACATTGAACTGGCCTTAATTGAAAACTTGATTGTCAACAAAGTAAATACAAACTATTTTGGAGGAATAGAAAACACTGAAATGTTTTTAAAAGATCATAAATGTTTGTCTGGATCTGTAACACACTGCATATGTTGTAGTGTATATGTAAACGAGGACATGTGTGGAGCCCGAACTGTACCATCTGTCTGGGATATAGGAGGGTCCTAATTATACACTATCAGGACCATGTGTCTTCTGTTTGTGTTTTTGCCCCCCATTTTTTTGCTTCTGTTTGTACATGTTTGGAGTTCAAGTAATGTTAGCTCCATATTTTAGTGTATTTAATCCCATCTAAGTTTAATGAACTGAATAAAATTCAAGGAATTTCACTCTAGATTTAAATGCATATTTTTCGTTTGAATATATTAAAATAATTTCAACTCTCCCAGTAAATTCTAAAATGTTTTAACAGATTTGAAGAAGCTGATGAGGTTTTTCAGGAGCAGCAAGTTTTTTTTACTTTTTATCAAAGCTAGACTAGGTTTCGTCTCTAAATTTTACAAAGATCTAAGTTGAGATATTTTTTTGTCTCTTCTTGTCTTACAATAAAAGTTATCGTAGCTCTTAAGATAAAATAAAAAGCAGATGTTGGAGAACAAATCATTCTTACTGCTACACCTATTTCCTTTCTCTGGTTTGTTCAATTATCAGAAGGTTTGGGTTTAATTTGATATAAAGAGAAGTGCTTTCGATTGTTATATAAAATCAGTATCCTGTGACCATCTTGTTACACAGGGCAGAGATTACTAAACATTAAAATATACCTGATGTCTTGATTTCATGAATCAAATGAGATGAGGAAGTTTGGAATCCTTTTTTTCAATCTAGGTCTCCTTTGATCCGTTTTTTAGACAGGGGTGATTGAAAATCATAGAAAAATACTATTTTCTTTACAGCAAAATGAACAGAAAGCAGAGATCCCCGAAACATACTTGTCTTGAGAGACCACTCCTTCAGTCTAATAATAGACCATCCCTTCTGTTTGCAGTAAAACCTGTCTTGAGGAACCATCCTTTCTTCTTACTATGAAACCTGCCTTGAGGGATTATTCATTCTTTCTATCGTAAAACCTGTCTTGGGGGACCTTCCCTTCTTTCTATTGCAAAACGGGCCTGTAGAGACCATCCCTTCTTTCTATTATAAAACCTGCCTTGAGGAACCATCCCTTCTCTCTATTGTAAAACCTGCCTTTAGGGACCATCCCTTCTTTCTGTTGTTAAACCTGCCTTGAGAGACAACCCCTTATGTCTTTGTAAGACTTTGTAAGACTTCAGTGAATATCTTCTCTGTCTACAGCTCTGTCTACAGGAAAATCTGCCGAGATCAGAAATGTACCAAGAAAACCTAGACTGACATATTGTTTTAACACATTTTTAACTTGTCTCAGTGAAGTGTCCTGAACATCACAACAGAATTATTCTCAAGCTGATAATGAACTAGGAATTGTTTACAGATGAGTAAGGAATGAAAATACTGAGTCATGAAGGAGGAAAGTTATACCTGAATCAGTATAATTATAGTTCTTGGCAGGATGTAGCAAGGACAAGAGACAGACATGGTTTTACATAAATGTGAAATGACTTGTACACATTGGGGAAAACACCATCACACTCTGAGTTGCTCTGTGTGTCTTATACCTCTGTTTACTGTAAACATGCACCAAAAAAACTTTGAAGAGTACTTATTGTATGTAAATATTTTACATATTGTAACACTTGGTAGCAGATAGTAATATGGTGTGGAAGGAGGGGGTGGGGGGAAGTGGGGGTAGTGATGGGGTACAGGGGGAAAAGTGGAGGTAGTGATGGAGTACAGGGGGAAAAGTGGGGGTAGTGATGAGGTACAGGGGGAAAAGTGGGGGTAGTGATGGGGTACAGGGGGAAAAGTGGGGGTAGTGATGGGTTACAGGTGGAAAAGTTGTGGTAGTGATGGGGTACAGGGGAAAAAGTGGGGGTAGTGATGGGGTACAGGGAAAAGTGGGGGTAGTGATGAGGTAGTGGGGGTAGTGATGGGGTACAGTGGGAAAAGTGGGGATAGATATGTTAGGGATTACAAAATTGTTATATAGTTATTAGATGTACACACCCTATAAGCTACAGATATGTTAGGATTACACCATTGTTATAGGATGTACACACCCTGTAAGTATGTTAGGATTACACCATTGTTATAGGATGTACACACCCTGTAAGCTACAGATATGTTAGGATTACACCATTGTTATAGGATGTACACACCCTGTAAGCTACAGATATGTTAGGATTACACCATTTGTTATATAGTTATAGGATGTACACACCCTGTAAGCTACAGATATGTTAGGATTACAAAATTGTTATATAGTTATTAGATGTACACACCCTATAAGCTACAGATATGTTAGGATTACACCATTGTTATAGGATGTACACACCCTGTAAGCTACAGATATGTTAGGATTACACCATTGTTATAGGATGTACACACCCTGTAAGCTACAGATATGTTAGGATTACACCATTGTTATATAGTTATAGGATGTACATATTGTATACAGGAGTTAGTATAGGAGTTTCCAATCATATGAGATTCATGAAGAAAGTGTTACCGGACAATAAGCCTGGACGGCCAGTTAGTACATTACTTACGATTTAGTGGGCTGGTATTTATACAGGACAATAAAATAGTATTTTTTCCTAAACAGGAAATGGCTTAGAATGAGCTTATAGTATAATTAATAGGCAAGGGCTTATATCTTGATATGTATGGTATAGTTTTGCTCTACAGTATCTGTGTTACTATTTTAGAGATAAACACTAAGGAATAGCTGGTACATGGGTTGTCTGTCATTGTTGACTGTTTTAAGAACTCACTTGCAGTCACTGCAGTAACACTTGTAAGGCTTGTTGTTACTTCTCACATGGCTACGGCTCCTAAATTGACACTTACACACAGGAAGTTAAAAATATTCTACTTCCTGTACCTGATTGTCATCGAAGAATGTTTATGCTTAATTTTTGAAGAGTTTTGAAGAAGATATATTAATTTTGTCTACTGGTCTTCTTTGTACCCCAAGATTACCTGCCTTCGATTGAATATTTTAGAAGAATGCCATTTTCATGCAACCTTTATTCCTTAAGCTTTGTAATATGTACCATATTCTGTAAAATATAAACCGATACTGCCATAATAAGCCCGCCATCTGACTTTTAGAAATTATAGACCCCTTTGGTCTTCATTTTTTACAGAAGACAATATCTAAAGTGACATGACCCGTCAGTTATTTTCCAGCTGATCCCGATTACACGAGATTCAAAGATTTATCCTAGAAAACATCACACACTTGGTACCAAAGTTGTGATACAGATATCTCACACTACCTAGAATAAGTAGAGTCTCTAAATTATTCAAGAACCCACCTCTCAGCTAGAGATATTTAAATATAATGCTAATACTTTGAATCATCTGCCTTTCGGTAATGAAATTGTCGCTATTTAAACATTAGAAAGCTGTTAAATTGGATTGTAGTGAAAGACGTGTCACACAAATTCTTTTGTGAATGAGTTGTGCGCTTTTATTGAAACCATAAAGTTATTTACAGACAGGTGAAAGTACATGCATACTCTTATGACCATGATGTTTACGGCCTAATAAATGCCATTGGTATTCAGGGTAGTTGATATGATGACAGGACATGTTAGAAGTTGTAACAAATTAAAATCAAATTATGTACATTTTGTACACTAGAAATTTTGGTGATAACTTGAAAATAGAGGAAAATATTTGGTGACCGTCTTTTCCTGAATCAAATCACCATCTCCATTTTAATTTATTGACTAAAATCATGTACGAGGTATCAATATGTTCATAGTTTTGTTTTTATATAAGTATATCATTAGCAAATTTGGAGACTGTGAGATTGTTTGCTGGTATATATATATGTGCTGTGTTAAATATCTTGCAAGATAAAAAAGAAAAGTAATAATTACTTATTAATTACTGTTTAACGAGTCTAACCTTAGGTTGTGGGTCTGTTTTTTACCTGAATTGCCTGAAGAAAATTACTGAGGATATTCAACTGATATTTTCAAAGACCCTAGAGTAACATCTTCAGAGACAAAAATTCAAAGGATTTAGAATTTCTGTTGTCAGGATGGGCTACAGACCTATGTTTGTGTTAATGGTGTGTGTACCCAGCTGTTTGTGTGTGTGTGGTGGTGGGAGAGGGCCAATAAAACAATACACATCTAATGTAGATAAAAGGTGTGTGTACCCAGCTGTTTGTGTGTGTGTGTGGTGGTGGGAGGGGGCCAATAAAACAATACACATCTAATGTAGATAAAAGGTGTGGTATACTGATTAACTTGTCTATTCAGGTGTTATCTATCACCTTAGATAATTTGTACCATAATTCCCATAGTAAAAGTACTGTCACTACTGATAATATGTACCGTAGCAACTGTGGTAAAAGTACTGTTATATGTGATAATTTGTACCGTAGCAACTGTGGTAAAAGTACTGTTATATGTGATAATTTGTACCTAGTTCTGGTGGTAAAAGTACTGTTATATGTGATAATTTGTACCGTAGCAACTGTGGTAAAAGTACTGTTATATGTGATAATTTGTATGTGGTAATACTGTTATATGTGATAATTTGTACCTAGTTCTGGTGGTAAAAGTACTGTTATATGTGATAATTTGTACCTAGTTCTGGTGGTAAAAGTACTGTTATATGTGATAATTTGTACCTAGTTCTGGTGGTAAAAGTACTGTTATATGTGATAATTTGTACCTAGTTCTGGTGGTAAAAGTACTGTTATATGTGATAATTTGTACCGTAGTACTGCAAAAGTACTGTTATATGTGATAAAAGTAAAAGTACTGTTATATGTGATAATTTGTACCTAGTTCTGGTGGTAAAAGTACTGTTATATGTGATAATTTGTACCGTAGCAACTGTGGTAAAAGTACTGTTATATGTGATAATTTGTACCTAGTTCTGGTAGTAAAAATACTGTTATATGTGATAATTTGTACCTAATTCTGGTAGTAAAAGTACTGTTATATGTGATAATTTGTACCTAATTCTGGTAGTAAAAGTACTGTTATATGTGATAATTTGTACCTAATTCTGGTAGTAAAAGTACTGTTATATGTGATAATTTGTACCTAATTCTGGTGGTAAAAGTACTGTTATATGTGATAATTTGTACCTAGTTCTGGTGGTAAAAGTACTGTTATATGTGATAATTTGTACTGTTATATGTGATAATTTGTACCGTAGCAACTGTGGTAAAAGTACTGTTATATGTGATAATTTGTACCGTAGCAACTGTTGTAAAAGTACTGTTATATGTGATAATTTGTACCTAGTTCTGGTGGTAAAAGTACTGTTATATGTGATAATTTGTACCTAGTTCTGGTGGTAAAAGTACTGTTATATGTGATAATTTGTACCTAGTTCTGGTGGTAAAAGTACTGTTATATGTGATAATTTGTACCTAGTTCTGGTGGTAAAAGTACTGTTATATGTGATAATTTGTACCTAGTTCTGGTGGTAAAAGTACTGTTATATGTGATAATTTGTACCGTAGCAACTGTGGTAAAAGTACTGTTATATGTGATAATTTGTACCTAGTTCTGGTGGTAAAAGTACTGTTATATGTGATAATTTGTACCTAGTTCTGATGGTAAAAGTACTGTTATATGTGATAATTTGTACCTAGTTCTGATGGTAAAAGTACTGTTATATGTGATAATTTGTACCTAGTTCTGGTGGTAAAAATACTGTTATATGTGATAATTTGTACCTAGTTCTGGTAGTAAAAGTACTGTTATATCTGATAATTTAGTGTGGATGAAATCTTTCAGATCTCGTGGAGGTGTTTATGTGGAAACAAAGGATCAGACATCAGATAGTAAATACGAAAGTGACGACATCATTCCACCACGAGAAGCTGGGGATGGTCATGAAGAACCAGACTCCATTTTGATTGGAGGTAAGCTAGATAATCATATTTTGTGTCAGGGAACAGGTGACAAAATTAGAACAGCATGCTTGTGGTGTTTTACAGAACAGGTGACTTAAACAGAACAGCACACTTATTGCTGTTTTACGAAACAGGTGACAAAAAATGAACAGCACACTTATTGATGTTTTAGGAAACAGTTGACTTAAACAGAACAGCACACTTTATACAATACAACTTCCAGAATATCACTTTGTTTGATATTGAAGTTCTATTGATGTGCTATGAGAGCTGACTGATCAGTTTTGAGCCTTGTACTGAAGAAGTTAAGCAAGGATGTCCTTTTTCAGCTCTACTATTGCCTGACTATTGAAGGCTGTGTACCCAAAGACCTGTGTTATTTGGTCAGTTTATGTTGAAAAGGTAGCACTTCAAACAAGGCAAATGAATTTTACAAAATGGACAAAATCACTGAAAGAACAGTGATTCAATATTAGCATAAGGAAGGTCTAACATCCAAGGATATCCATACTAATATGGTAACAACACTAGGGAATGATGCCCCTTCATATACTATAGTGAAAAAGTGAGGGGCAGAATTTAAGCGTGACAGGCAGAGCCTTGGGGATGATGCCCGTCCTGGAAGGCCTGTCACTGTTGCAACCCCAGAAATGGTCAATAAAGTCCATGGTATTGTTATGGCTGACAGGCCAGTTTCAGGAGATACACAGCAAGTACACTTGCAATTTCATAGGAAAGAGTGCATTCTTACAGAAGATCTTGCAATGAGAAAGCGCTCAGCCCGTTGGGTACCAAGAATTCTGAACCTTTCAGAGGCAGATCCAAATAACTTTCCGTTTTGTGATTTGTGACTATGGATGAAACATGAGTCCATCATTTCAGGCCAGAGCCCATACAACAGTCTAAACAATGGAAGCACCCTGGTTTACACCCACCAAAGAAGGCAAAGACTTTTCAATCGGCTGGAAAGGTTATGGCCTTGGTCCTCGGGAGTGCTAATGGTATTCTGTTGATAAATTACCTGCAGAATAGACAAACAATCAGTGGTACATATCATGCATCACTTAGGCAGTTAAGAGAAAATATTAAAGTAATTCAATGTGGAAAACTCAGTAAAGCCATGTTGCTCCTAAAGGACAATGCCCTTGTTCACAAGTCATTGCCATGGATGCCATTGTAGCTTTGAATCAATTGAGCATCCGCCTTATTTGCTCCTTCACACTTTCATCATTTTCCAAAATTGGAAAAAGCTTTCAGACATGGTTGAACTCATTACCGAACATGAAGGTACTCTTCCTGCAAAATGGTCTGAATAAAGGTTTACCTTCTCATAAAACTAACTTGTTAAAGTTTACCATCTCAAAATATTATTTTGTTAAAATTGTACTTTGCAATGAAATAATTTTGTTAAAATCTTTAGATATAGCTTTTCCTAAAATTGATTAAAATGTTTCCTCCTCTTATATAGAATTTTACCTTCTCCTAGAATATGTTTGCTAGAATTTTACCTTCTCCTAGAATATGTTTGCTAGAATTTTACCTTCTCCTAGAATATGTTTGCTAGAATTTTACCTTCTCCTAGAATATGTTTGCTAGAATTTTACCTTCTCCTAGAATATGTTTGCTAGAATTTTACCTTCTCCTAGAATATGTTTGCTAGAATTTTACCTTCTCCTAGAATATGTTTGCTAGAATTTTACCTTCTCCTAGAATATGTTTGCTAGAATTTTACCTTCTCCTAGAATATGTTTGCTAGAATTTTACCTTCTCCTAGAATATGTTTGCTAGAATTTTACCTTCTCCTAGAATATGTTTGCTAGAATTTTACCTTCTCCTAGAATATGTTTGCTAGACTTTTACCTTCTCCTAGAATATGTTTGCTAGAATTTTACCTTCTCCTAGAATATGTTTGCTAGAATTTTACCTTCTCCTAGAATATGTTTGCTAGAATTTTACCTTCTCCTAGAATATGTTTGCTAGAATTTTACCTTCTCCTAGAATATGTTTGCTAGAATTTTACCTTCTCCTAGAATATGTTTGCTAGAATTTTACCTTCTCCTAGAATATGTTTGCTAGAATTTTACCTTCTCCTAGAATATGTTTGCTAGAATTTTACCTTTTCCTAGAATATGTTTGCTAGAATTTTACCTTCTCCTAGAATATGTTTGCTAGAATTTTACCTTCTCCTAGAATATGTTTGCTAGAATTTTACCTTCTCCTAGAATAAGTTTGCTAGAATTTTACCTTCTCCTAGAATATGTTTGCTAGAATTTTACCTTCTCCTAGAATATGTTTGCTAGAATTTTACCTTCTCCTAGAATATGTTTGCTAGAATTTTACCTTCTCCTAGAATATGTTAGCTAGAATTTTACCTTCTCCTAGAATATGTTTGCTAGAATTTTACCTTCTCCTAGAATATGTTAGCTAGAATTTTACCTTCTCCTAGAATATGTTTGCTAAAATTTTACCTTCTCCTAGAATATGTTTGTTAAAATTTTACCTTTTCTTCTGTTCAATTTTACCTTGTCATAAGATTAGTAAAAAAAATAACATTCTCATAAAATGAACTTTTAAGAATTTAACATTCTCATAGCATTAACGTGTGAAAGTTGTACATTTCCATTGAATTATTTTGTTTTTTTCTTTCACAGAGGTATATTCTACAGATGAGATCGTCGATTTCATTGAGATTCCTGGACTTAGTAGTGGCAATGCAAGTGAGTCCGATGACGGCTATGATGTTGTTGATTACCACAAACCCTCTAGGATACGCTTCAGTAAAGGCCCTATAATGGTAAGTACATTCCTCCTACACATTTGTTCCTTGTACAGTAAAAATTCTTACATGCTTGGATACCTGTAAGTTTGGGGGAGTGAGAGCTAAAGTCTAAATGGAAAAATGTTCATATCAGCATTGGTAATGGGTGCTTTGTTTTTGATCTGATGAAGTTGATGAATTTACTCATTTTACTGTGTTCAGTTACAAGTGGCTGATAAATAAATTTTTTGTCTGTTTTAAGGTGTTTCCTACTTTTTCGACTGAAGAGTACGATCGGAGAAACGAGGATGTTGATCCAGTAGCAGCGTCAGCTGAGTATGAACTCGAGAAACGTGTGGAAAAGATGGATGTTTTCCCAGTAGACCTTGTTAAAGGTTATCAATAAATCTTGTGTTTCAATTTTATATGTTAAGAATTGGTCAAGACAACTTTTTTTCTGATTTTCAAAATATGAGTTAAAATTTTGAGTTTCATAGCAAAGTGTTATTATGTATAACTTAACACGTTTTTTGCTTCATCATTTTCTTCAATCATCGCTAATATAGAGATAGTTAATCATTTGATCACAGGATTTGACAGGCAGAAAAGCTAGTGTCTGTGATAATGTAGGGGATCATATGATAGAATCTAATATCAGACAGTAGGGCTAACACTATTGTGGATGAATGGCTCCCTTGTCTTTCTAATATAACACTGTTACCGAGAAATTTAAAAAAAAATAATGTGATTTGACTTAAACTAAGTTAAGATTTGATTTACATTCTATAGAATTTTGGCCTGCAGTTTTGTTCTGCCTTTCAATATAAACTGGAATACATCAGGAGAAAACTTGACCATCATATAGGTCAAGTGTGATTTATTATTGGTACGCAACACACAGTACAACAAAACACTAGAAAAATATTTTGTGTCTCAACGATACGAAAATACTGCTGAATATCACTTTTCATATCAGCTAGATATTTTCTAATAGTTTGTGTAATACATTTCTTTATTGTATGCTCAACTTTTGTTGTTTCAGGACCCGAGGGACTTGGCCTGAGTATAATAGGAATGGGGGTTGGGGCAGACGCTGGGCTGGAAAAACTTGGTATCTTTATTAAGACTCTGACAGAAGGTGGGGCTGCCCAGAAGGATAACAGGTAAGAAATGTTCAGCACTCCGCCAGAAATTACATGGTGTCCTGTACAATTTAGCAAAAATGTCAAATTCACGCAGATCTCAAGATTACGAAGTACTGAGTCATTTAGTCTTGATATTCTAACCTCTGTATATTGTGATAGCTCGTGTAATGTGAACAGATCATTGTTCTACTGAGGCCCTTTAGGGGAACATTGTTTTGGTGAGGCCCATTAGGGAGACATTAATTATTTTGCTGAGGCCCAATAGGGAGACATTATTTTTCTTAGGGAAACATTTGACTTATAATGTTTACCTGATAGAGGATCAGTTAAATTTAGAGGAAATGAAAGTTGTTTGTGTCACTAAGATTTTACATATTATGCTTGAAACGTTAGAGGCTGTAAGCCTGCAAAGCTCCTCCACGCTGCAAAGCTGCTCGACCAAATTTTTAAACGAAAAAATCAAACTGCATGGTCATAGTTATACTGTAATATCATGTTTTCTGCTTACATATGATCGTTTCGAATAGTTATAACCTTAGTTCTATAAAGGCATTATTTTTAAACTTGTCTTGGTGAAAGTTTTTTACAAGGTTTTAACTCGCAGTGTACAGATGGACACAGGTAACTTTAATAACACATTACATGACCAGTCTAGGGTGGACTTACACATTTGGATTTTGTTTTTATCTGAAGAAAATAAAACTTTCTCTTCCCTTCCATGTGTTTTGTTTATAAACTTTTGTTGTATACATTTTTGCTAGTGGTAAGGGTTTGAGTTTTTGGTTTTGCTAAGACGTTTATATCGGAGTTGACTTTACCTTGTAGGTATGTAATGAGGAAAAACTTGAAGTAAGATCCTTGCATCATTGAATAGAAACAACTACCACAAGGAATCAGGACTTAAGTCTGTTATGTTGTTTTCCTGTAGTTTACATAAACTTTGAATATTTACACTGTGTCACCCATTGTGCATTTGTTTGATGTGATTTGTTTACACTTTATTTACACAGGATCCATGTAAATGACCAGATTATTGAGGTGGATGGTAAGAGTTTAGTTGGAGTCACTCAAGCTTATGCTGCTTCTGTCCTGCGTAACACAAGTGGCACTGTAAAGTAAGTTATCTCCCTGCAAAATGGCAAGTTAATTTATCTCCTTTTAAAGTGAAAAATTCAAGTAAATTATCTCCCACTAGAGTTGAACTTCAAGTGAGTTATCTCCCCTGAAGTTGAATTTCAAGTAATTATAAGTTATCTGTCCTTCAGTGGAATGTTAGGTTAGTTATCTCCCCTTAAAGTGGAACATCAAGTATGTTATCTCTGCATAACATGGGGATAAAATAAAAAATAAAATAAGCTGTGACACCTCATGATTGAAACAAAACACTTACCTGTATTGTACAGGTATTTTCATCCTGTTGCAAAATTTCACACATTTCAAAGAAGAGTGCTTCCTGATAACGGGATTACAAGAGTCTGCTGTCATTGGTCCTGTGTTAGGAGGTTAATTAATGACTGGACACAGATTAAAATTTAATTGCTTATTTACAAGTCTTGATATTTAATCAAAGATAATGGGAGGTCATATGATGTCCATAGCCACCATTGCAGTAATGGCATTTAGTTGAACCTAATTTATGGAATTTTGTAAATAATTTTGGAGGAAATCCAGCAATCACTTGTATGATGATTTCAGTTTTAAGCATACAAGCATGAAAAACACAGTGATCTATCTGTCAACCATGCATTCTCCGATTGATTCAGACTTGTGCTGTCGTTTCAGAATACATAATAATATTATGCTTCATTTCACTTAAAATTGATCTGTAAAATACATGTTTCTCATTGACTTCTGTATTGTTTTTTTTTCATGAAAGAAAATGTTTCATTCTCGGATAGAAATGCATCTTTTTATTTAAACTTGTGTTTTGGTATTCGTTGTGTTTGCTCAGCATATATAAGTGACAAAAATGTTACTTTTAATTGCACAGTTTTTATGTACATTTGAACCTGTGTCACCTCAATTTGAGTCCGTTAGTTTCTTTTAATTTTTGATAATTGCAAGTTTCTATTGAGAAAAATTAATTTATCCATATTGTCATCTGATAATGTTGCACATTTGTTTGTAAGAGTGTTTCCAGCAAAACTGAAAGTCCTTTCGGATGGTACACTTCTTGCCGGAACATATAAATAAAGTTTCACAAAGGAAATCATTAATGATGATGAATTATTCATTGTTAGACCCAATTTGTTGCTTGTTCTGTTTTGTTAGCTCACCTGGCCCAAAGGGCCAAGTGAGGTTATGCCATAGCGCGTCGTTTGTTGTCCGTCCATCCATCTGTCCGTCCGCCCTGTCCGTCCGTCCTTCAACTTTTCATTTAAACAACTTCTCCTGAAATACCGAAAGGCGTAGTTATCATATTTGGCTGGAAGGTTCCTTTGATGAAGCCCGACAAAGTTTGCAAAAAGAAATGACCTTGACCAATATTTCAGGTCACAGAGGTCAAATGTGCCAAAATACTGGAAGGCCTGATATTTGGCTGGAAGGTTCCTTTGATGAAGCTTAACAAAGTTTGCTAAAAAAATAACCTTGACCCATATTCAAGGTCACAGAGGTCAAATGTGTTAAAAACTTTAAGCAACTTTTTCCAAAAACCGGGAGGCCTAGAATCATTATATATGGCTGGAAGGTTCCTTTGATAGAGCTTAACAAAGTTTGCGGAAAAAAATAACCTTGATCCATATTCAAGGTCACAGAGGTCAAATGTGTTAAAAGGTTTAAACAATTTCTTCTGAAATATCGAAAAGCCTAGAATCATTATATATGGCCAGTATGTTCCTTTTATGAAGTCCAAGAAAGTAAAAGAAATGACCTTGACCCATAGTCAATGTCACAGGGGTCAAATGTGTAAAACATGGAACATAAGCACAGATATAATAATGTTGATCATATAGATCCAGGTGAGCGATACAGTCCCTCTTGGCCTCTTGTTGCAGTGAGTATTTTGATTGGTTGTTCGTCTTTGTTTCTAGATTCATGATTGGTCGAGAGAAAGACCCAAGTAAAAGTGAGGTTGCACGCCTCATTCAGCAATCACTGGAGCAAGACCGTCGACGTGAAGAGATGAGGAAACGTGAACAAGAAAGACTTCAGCATCTCCAGGATGATGTGAAGCCACGTGATGAAATAGCAGAACATCAACACCAGCGACGTCTATCAGAGAGTGAAAAGGACATCCTACTTGATGATGATAAGGTAGGAGATCTCACCGAGATTTAAGAATATGTCTTTTTTAGTTTTATGAGTACTTGTCTGTTATTCATGGGCAATTTAAAAGATGTATGTGTATTTATGAATAACAAAAATCATATTTAAGGATGTTGATGAGTCTGAGGGGATGGAAGAAGAGGAGGGAGAAGAAGAGGAGGAAGAGGAAGTAGAAGATGACAGCGATGAAAGTGAAGGGGGTTATGCAATGGAAACAGAGGAGACGGCAGCAGGGGAGGCTACTCCAATGTCACTTCCGTCAGGGCTTGACAGTACAGAAAACAGTATTAGCTCCCCTGAAGAGGGCACTAACCCCAACATAGAGGTTTTTGATTTACAGGAGAGTAGCAGTGAATCGATCTCGCCTGACATGGAGTCACAGGCCTTGTTTGTTAAACTCAAAGAGGTAAGTGGCTCTCCCATTGGATTTATGGCTGTCTGTATCATACTTGTTGTCTCTGAACCACTCTAGAGGTGAATCATAATGTAACTTATAAAACAGTTTATAAGCTCACTAATGGCCACATGCTATACACATATTTCTGTCTACTCTCTGTCTTCTTTCTTAGCAACTTCTTCTGTAGAATCAGATGCTGTTGAATAATAACATTACAGGTCACTGGAAGAGAGCCTGACAAAAGATGTGAATGGAATTGACCTTTACCCTGTTTTAAGTTCACAGGGGTCAAATTTGCTGACTAGTACTCTCAATAAGTACTAGAAAGTTTGCAAAATATACTACCTGAATTAAAAGTCCTTAAATGATTAAATATCAGAAATGACCTTGGCCTATATTCAAGGCCATAGATTTCAAATGCTGAAATGTTCTCTCATCTTTTGATTAATTAACATCACTCTGAAATATTTTTAGGTTTAATGTATAAAATAACTGTTCAAAAAGTCCCAGAATGATAAATCTTATCTTGAAGAGTTAACATACTAATTTTGAATGTGATTGAAGTAAATTCAATTTAGATCAACTTTGAAGGTGAATTTGATGTAAGATATGTTTGCAAAAATCAAGTGAGAGATGAAGGCCATTTAGGTTGCTTACTGATAAAATGTATAGCTTGTATATCAAAAGAAAAAAAATTCCTCAAGTTTTATTAAACATTGAATTTGATAAGATCTAAATTTTAATTTAAAAACAGTCTAGAGTTGCATCTATTAAATTGTGAGCAGGCTTCCTACCTCTGTATTGTATTATCAATTGTGAATGTAATAGTAATTTTCTAAGTATGAGAAAGAATTTGAAGTTAATCTTAATTGGTTCTGTTTTCAGGCTCAGTACAAGAAAGCAGTGTCCGAGGCTGAGCTTGCTAAACTCAAAGGAAAAGTAAGTTAGGCTCTGCTTTATTTCTTACAATATTAGTCTGATAGTACTAAGTAAGAAAAACTCTAAGGAAATGACAACTCTTTAGGTTTCAGGGCAAGACAAGCTAGTCTCTAACCAAACTAAACAATATTATCAAAGGGAAATAATTCATTAAAGAGAAATCTTAAAGGAAAGATAACTCTATCTTAGCTATAAGATTTTATCCAGTTCATGCTGCCTTAAGAAATCCAGGCACATTTTAAGTTTTTTTTTATTTGAAAAAAATATGTATATTTAGTAGGTTTATGAATAAATGAAAATTCTATGGTGCATAAATAAATAGAAGAATTACCAATTACAATTAAGCTTATTATTAATTGACTTATTTTCCAGCTGATTCATCTTGAAAGCATTGAGAACCAGAAGAAGGATTATGAGAAGAAATGTGAGTCTATGGCCAAGCAACTCCGTGACCAGGAGAAAAATCTGGAGAAATCTCGGAAGGAGATGAACCAGTACCAGGTAGGGAGCCATAAAAAACACAAATCAGTTTACTTTGTAATCTGGGCCTGTCAACTACAATATCCATAAAGAGACAAATAAGACCTTTCTGTGTATTGATAAACTAACATTCAACCCAATTTTAGATGCAGTCAAAGGGATTGAACTCTGACATTTTGTTGACCTTGTTGACCCTGTTGACCCTGCTGACCCAAATTTAAATAAAAGATTGAAATCTTACCTCATATTAGCTTATTAGCCCATAATTTGCATACATCATATTGACATTGGTCCTTTACCCCTGTTGTGACATCATGTGACCCTTGACCCTTGTTAAGACATCATTTCACCCTTTACATTTACTGTAAAATAAAATGACAATTGACCCCTGTCTGTTTTAGGACCTTTTGGAGGGCTCCCAAGGACAGTACATAGCCCTAGAGAAGAGGATGAAGGGAGACTTCACAGCTCTGGAGAAAAAGTACCACAAGGCTAAGAAACTGATAAAGGAGTACCAATCAAGGTCAGTGTGAAATGCCACACCTTAGTTCTTAAAGGCTTAACAAGATATTAACAAAATTGCTACTAAAACTTTAAAAAGTAGTTTGAAATATGAAAGATTCTGTGAAGTACAATAGTTAGACTAGACATTTCTACTTAAATCAAGGTCAATTAACGTCAAATTAAAGTGAGAAGTGAATAATTACAAAACCACCAGACAACTAACAATCTTCAAGTTTTTCTCGACTGATTTTACAAAACCACCAGACAACAAACCATCTTCAAGTTTTTCTTGACTGATTTTACAAAACCACCAGACAACAAACAATCTTCAAGTTTTTCTAGACTGATATAACAAAACCACCAGACAACAAACAATCTTCAAGTTTTTCTAGACTGATATAACAAAACCACCAGACAACAAACAATCTTCAAGTTTTTCTAGACTGATATAACAAAACCACCAGACAACAAACAATCTTCAAGTTTTTCTAGACTGATATAACAAAACCACCAGACAACAAACAATCTTCAAGTTTTTCTAGACTGATATAACAAAACCACCAGACAACAAACAATCTTCAAGTTTTTCTAGACTGATATAACAAAACCACCAGACAACAAACAATCTTCAAGTTTTTCTAGACTGATATAACAAAACCACCAGACAACAAACAATCTTCAAGTTTTTCTAGACTGATATAACAAAACCACCAGACAACAAACAATCTTCAAGTTTTTCTAGACTGATATAACAAAACCACCAGACAACAAACAATCTTCAAGTTTTTCTAGACTGATAGAACAAAACCACCAGACAAGTAACAATCTTCAAGTTTCTCTAGACTGATATAACAAAACCACCAGACAAGTAACAATCTTCAAGTTTTTCTAGACTGATAGAACAAAACCACCAGACAACAAACAATCTTCAAGTTTTTCTAGACTGATATAACAAAACCACCAGACAACAAACAATCTTCAAGTTTTTCTAGACTGATATAACAAAACCACCAGACAAGTAACAATCTTCAAGTTTTTCTAGACTGATATAACAAAACCACCAGACAAGTAACAATCTTCAAGTTTTTCTAGACTGATATAACAAAACCACCAGACAACAAACAATCTTCAAGTTTTTCTAGACTGATATAACAAAACCACCAGACAACAAACAATCTTCAAGTTTTTCTAGACTGATATAACAAAACCACCAGACAACAAACAATCTTCAAGTTTTTCTAGACTGATATAACAAAACCACCAGACAACAAACAATCTTCAAGTTTTTCTAGACTGATATAACAAAACCACCAGACAACAAACAATCTTCAAGTTTTTCTAGACTGATAGAACAAAACCACCAGACAAGTAACAATCTTCAAGTTTTTCTAGACTGATATAACAAAACCACCAGACAAGTAACAATCTTCAAGTTTTTCTAGACTGATAGAACAAAACCACCAGACAAGTAACAATCTTCAAGTTTCTCTAGACTGATATAACAAAACCACCAGACAAGTAACAATCTTCAAGTTTTTCTAGACTGATAGAACAAAACCACCAGACAAGTAACAATCTTCAAGTTTCTCTAGACTGATATAACAAAACCACCAGACAAGTAACAATCTTCAAGTTTTTCTAGACTGATAGAACAAAACCACCAGACAACAAACAATCTTCAAGTTTCTCTAGACTGATAGAACAAAACCACCAGACAAGTAACAATCTTCAAGTTTCTCTAGACTGATATAACAAAACCACCAGACAAGTAACAATCTTCAAGTTTTTCTAGACTGATATAACAAAACCACCAGACAAGTAACAATCTTCAAGTTTCTCTAGACTGATATAACAAAACCACCAGACAAGTAACAATCTTCAAGTTTTTCTAGACTGATATAACAAAACCACCAGACAACAAACAATCTTCAAGTTTTTCTAGACTGATATAACAAAACCACCAGACAAGTAACAATCTTCAAGTTTTTCTAGACTGATATAACAAAACCACCAGACAACAAACAATCTTCAAGTTTTTCTAGACTGATATAACAAAACCACCAGACAAGTAACAATCTTCAAGTTTCTCTAGACTGATATAACAAAACCACCAGACAAGTAACAATCTTCAAGTTTTTCTAGACTGATAGAACAAAACCACCAGACAAGTAACAATCTTCAAGTTTCTCTAGACTGATATAACAAAACCACCAGACAAGTAACAATCTTCAAGTTTTTCTAGACTGATATAACAAAACCACCAGACAACAAACAATCTTCAAGTTTTTCTAGACTGATATAACAAAACCACCAGACAAGTAACAATCTTCAAGTTTTTCTAGACTGATATAACAAAACCACCAGACAACAAACAATCTTCAAGTTTTTCTAGACTGATATAACAAAACCACCAGACAACAAACAATCTTCAAGCTTCTCTAGACTGATATAACAAAACCACCAGACAACAAACAATCTTCAAGTTTTTCTAGACTGATAGAACAAAACCACCAGACAAGTAACAATCTTCAAGTTTCTCTAGACTGATATAACAAAACCACCAGACAAGTAACAATCTTCAAGTTTTTCTAGACTGATATAACAAAACCACCAGACAACAAACAATCTTCAAGTTTTTCTAGACTGATATAACAAAACCACCAGACAACAAACAATCTTCAAGTTTTTCTAGACTGATATAACAAAACCACCAGACAACAAACAATCTTCAAGTTTTTCTAGACTGATATAACAAAACCACCAGACAACAAACAATCTTCAAGTTTTTCTAGACTGATATAACAAAACCACCAGACAACAAACAATCTTCAAGTTTTTCTAGACTGATATAACAAAACCACCAGACAACAAACAATCTTCAAGTTTTTCTAGACTGATATAACAAAACCACCAGACAACAAACAATCTTCAAGTTTTTCTAGACTGATATAACAAAACCACCAGACAACAAACAATCTTCAAGTTTTTCTAGACTGATATAACAAAACCACCAGACAACAAACAATCTTCAAGTTTTTCTAGACTGATATAACAAAACCACCAGACAACAAACAATCTTCAAGTTTTTCTAGACTGATATAACAAAACCACCAGACAACAAACAATCTTCAAGTTTTTCTAGACTGATATAACAAAACCACCAGACAACAAACAATCTTCAAGTTTTTCTAGACTGATATAACAAAACCACCAGACAAGTAACAATCTTCAAGTTTTGTTCGACAGATTTTACAAAAAAACAATTGAGATTGTTATGACAACCTTAAATCTGATTGTCTTGAAAGCTGCATTGTTAGTTTTTCTATAAACATCTAGGAAGAAAATCATGATGTAAGAAACAAAGATAATATCAACAGCATTGGCGTGGAATCAAAAACATGTAGGGCATAAAATTACAAAATGCTCAAGTATGCTTACAGATCTCCTTAATTTGTTTAATGGAAATAAAAAAGAAAAGCTGAGTACAGATTAAGGTGAAAAAGCAGAATGATCTGAATATCTGTGATAGTTCTAAGCTTCTTGCACAAGTTTAAATGTGTCGACATGTTTCTTTATTTCAGGGAAAAAGATTTTATTCAGGAGAGGGAATCTCTGTTACAACAACAAGCAGAAAAAGATCAGCAGTACAATGCATTGGTCAAGTCTCTTAAAGACAGAGTATGTATAATCAAGGTCCTTACAATGTTTACATCCTAAAGTATGGATATATAAACAATCCTATCTAGGTCCTTACAATGTTTACATTCTACAGTAGAGATATATAAACAATCCTATCTAGGTCCTTAAATATAAACAATCCTATCTAGGTCCTTACAATGTTTACATCCTACAGTATACATATATAAACAATCCTATCTAGGTCCTTACAATGTTTACATCCTACAGTATAGATATATAAACAATCCTATCTAGGTCCTTACAATGTTTACATTCTACAGTATAGATATATAAACAATCCTATCTAGGTCCTTACAATGTTTACATTCTACAGTATAGATATATAAACAATCCTATCTAGGTCCTTAAATATAAACAATCCTATCTAGGTCCTTACAATGTTTACATCCTACAGTATAGATATATAAACAATCCTATCTAGGTCCTTACAATGTTTACATCCTACAGTATAGATATATAAACAATCCTATCTAGGTCCTTACAATGTTTACATTCTACAGTATAGATATATAAACAATCCTATCTAGGTCCTTACAATGTTTACATCCTAAAGTATGGATATATAAACAATCCTATCTAGGTCCTTACAATGTTTACATTCTACAGTATACATATATAAACAATCCTATCTAGGTCCTTACAATGTTTACATCCTAAAGTATGGATATATAAACAATCCTTTCTAGGTCCTTACAATGTTTACATTCTACAGTATAGATATATAAACAATCCTATCTAGGTCCTTACAATGTTTACATTCTACAGTATAGATATATAAACAATCCTATCTAGGTCCTTACAATGTTTACATCCTAAAGTATGGATATATAAACAATCCTATCTAGGTCCTTACAATGTTTACATCCTAAAGTATGGATATATAAACAATCCTATCTAGGTCCTTACAATGTTTACATTCTACAGTATAGATATATAAACAATCCTATCTAGGTCCTTACAATGTTTACATCCTACAGTAGAGATATATAAACAATCCTATCTAGGTCCTTACAATGTTTACATCCTACAGTATAGATATATAAACAATCCTATCTAGGTCCTTACAATGTTTACATCCTACAGTATTTTTATAGATATATAAACAATCCTATCTAGGTCCTTACAATGTTTACATTCTACAGTATAGATATATAAACAATCCTATCTAGGTCCTTACAATGTTTACATCCTACAGTATAGATATATAAACAATCCTATCTAGGTCCTTACAATGTTTACATCCTACAGTATAGATATATAAACAATCCTATCTAGGTCCTTACAATGTTTACATTCTACAGTATAGATATATAAACAATCCTATCTAGGTCCTTACAATGTTTACATTCTACAGTATAGATATAGATATCTAAACACATTTATAATTTACTCCAGGTCCTTTGAAATAAGGAAGGAACTATTGTCAAGGTACATTCATTAACACTCAAATGTTTCTAAATTTAATTTTTGTCAAGGTAATAATTCTGTTTTGAAACATTTTGTTTATATGTTACTAAGAGACATTCTTTCTGTTGTTGAAATGATTTCATAACTTTGTGGCCTATCACAGGTGTTCCGGTTAGAAGGTGAACTTGCTGAGGCCCAGGCAGCTGCTGGTCTACCTGTTGTCATTCCCAAGGATTCAACTGCCCCACAGAAGGCTGCGGAACTTGATGTTATACTCAAAACGAAGACTTCACCGACTCATTCAGCACCATTAGGTCAGTCTCTGATATAGATGTAGATATAGGGTCTGACAAACCGTTTACTTAACAATATTTCCATTGGTATCTGTACTGTTAGATATAAAGAAGGCCCTTACATGCTGACAAAATACTTATAGTCCCCTATTATTTCTTGTAAATTACACAAAACCATTCCTATCGTAAACAAGCATGGCGGTCATTTTAGAATTTGACCTATAACCCGATGACCTATTGATCCCAGGATTCAACAGGCTATTGTAAACTTCTGCTATGGCTTCCGAAGCAACCTCAAAAGTTAGGAAGATATTATTGTGGTTTATATTAAAAGGTTTGCTTAATTAAATCAACGAGAATGTTATTTTTATTTCAATCTAAAATCATCCTGTATACCACTGCAAATGACAGTTTTAGAAGATCTGTTTCTGTCACAAATATGTGATGGACAGGTACTCTTGACAGATTTTGTATTGACATCTCGTACTGGTGTACTGGTATCCTTGGTTTAAAGCACTATTTTTTACTCTTTCTGCAGCTTATAACCAGGAAAATACGATATTTGTAATGAAAAGTATGTTTTATTTTCTAAATATTGATTATACTGTTTTTCCTTGGGTTAGAAATGAAACTTTTGACTATTACAGCCTTCACAGTATATTTAATTCTGATCTTTTGTTAACATATTTGCTTTTCTCAGAACAAACATCCAAGGTCCTGAAACACCAGATGTCGGACAGTGTTTCCTCCATCTCCTCAGGGTCAGATGGATCCCCAGTGGAGACCGTTGGCAGTCCCGGTAATTACTAAACCAGAAATTAATGGTAGAAAGTTTTATAGGGTGTTAGGATGATTAACTGTTAGTATGGTAACAAACTAAATCATGTAAGCTTTAGTCAGTACAATGTGTGAAGAGATTGTATTAAAAGAAGAAAAATAAGGCAAAACCAATAAAAATTTTAACCAATTAGTAGGACTTGTAGATGTTATCATCTTTCTTTTCCTTTTGTTGTAAATATATGAAACAAAACATTTATGCTGATGCCTTGAAATCCTGACCAAGAATATAAAAAAAATATGTAATGGTAATTGCTTTAACACTGTTTCGGTATTGGTAATAAGTCAAGTTTAGAATTGAGTCTTGCTCTTATCATATATCCTTTGTAGCATTAACTATAGCATTGAAGAAAAACATATGAAAAATATGATAATAAACAATCTGATTTTAAATAAAGTGGATATTATTAAATATCCACGTTAACATCAATACTAAGTCAGAAAGATATTTAACATATAACATTGTATTTTCGGAAGATCCTGAAGTCCTTGAAGGGGAGCTAGACCGTGACCTTGACCTCAATGGACATGCTGAACTTGACCTCACACTTACTGGTGTGATTCCTGAGACATCATTGTTAGACACAACGGCCAACAAAAACAAGGGACAGGTTGGCACCACAGGAGGAAATGCTAGTCGACGATTACCTACAAAACGTAACAAAGTAAGTAATAGGGACTAAAATCTGATGTGAGAGGAAGCATTGAGGGTAAGGCTGTGGTAATGGTGGTCAGGTTAGCAGTCGGGAGGTGGTAATGGTGGTCAGGTTAGCAGTCGGGCGGTGGTAATGGTGGTCAGGTTAGCAGTCGGGAGGTGGTAATGGTGGTCAGGTTGGCAGTCGGGAGGTGGTAATGGTGGTCAGGTTGGCAGTTGGAAGGTGGTAATGGTGGTCAGGTTAGCAGTCGGGAGGTGGTAATGGTGGTCAGGTAGGTAGTCGGGAGGTGATAATGGTGGTCAGGTTGGCAGTTGGAAGGTGGTAATGGTGGTCAGGTTACCAGTCCGGAGGTGGTAATGGTGGTCAGGTAGGTAGTCGGGAGGTGGTAATGGTGGTCAGGTTGGCAGTCGGGAGGTGGTAATGGTGGTCAGGTTAGCAGTCGGGAGGTGGTAATGGTGGTCAGGTTGGCAGTCGGAAGGTGGTAATGGTGGTCAGGTAGGTAGTTGGGAGGTGGTAATGGTGGTCAGGTTGGCAGTCGGGAGGTGGTAATGGTGGTCAGGTTGGCAGTCGGGAGGTGGTAATGGTGGTCAGGTTGGCAGTCGGGAGGTGGTAATGGTGGTCAGGTTGGCAGTCGGGAGGTGGTAATGGTGGTCAGGTTGGCAGTCGGGAGGTGGTAATGGTGGTCAGGTCGGGGGGTGGTAATGGTGGTCAGGTAGGCAGTCTGATGGTGGTAATGGTGGTCAGGTAGGCAGTCAGGAGGTGGTAATTGTTGTTTAGATAATGTGATGGTAATTATGGTTAGGTTGGACGGTGGTAGGGCACTTGCCTTTCACTTTTCACATAGGATGTGAAAAGCAATCTGGTCATCTGCCCAACCAAATGCCCTCTCCAACTACCCTAATTATGTAATGATCCAATATAGAACCCCAATGTTAACTATATATAAAGATCCTATGGGGAACCCCAATGTTAACTATATATAAAGATCCTATGGGGATCCCCAATGTTAACTATATATAAAGATCCTATGGGGATCCCCAATGTTAACTATATATAAAGATCCTATGGGGATCCCCAATGTTAACTATATATAAAGATCCTATGGGGATCCCCAATGTTAACTATATAAAAAGATCCTATGGGGATCCCCAATGTTAACTATATATAAAGATCCTATGGGGATCCCCAATGTTAACTATATATAAAGATCCTATGGGGATCCCCAATGTTAACTATATATAAAGATCCTATGGGGATCCCCAATGTTAACTATATATAAAGATCATATGGGGATCCCCAATGTTAACTATATATAAAGATCCTATGGGGATCCCCAATGTTTACCTTATGGAATAATTCCATGGGGAGCCCTAATGTTTACCTAATATAATGATCCTTATGTAATGATCCTATGGAAATCCCCAATGTTAACCTTATGGAATAATCCCACTGGGATCCCCAATGTTTACCTTATTTAATGATCCCATGGGGAGCCCCAATGTTTACCAATGTAATGATGTATGAATAATTGGGAGAATGTATTCTGAATTATTTTCTTCAGTCACAAGAAAGTTTAAATGAAGCAGCAGATGGTGAAGTGAAACCAGAAAATGAGAGTCGACTAGAAGCTTGGATGAAACATGACAGGTAGAGAAAATTGTAGTTCTGAAATGATACAGTAAAATAAGCATCGTTCTCAGAACAATGTGACAGTACAAATAATGTTTAAAGTTTAAGTTCTTACAACAAGTAAGAAAAAACCTTTTAATTCGTATGAAAAGTCACATAACGTTTATTTCTATATGGTTTTATTTATGAAATTCACACTTACAACATCTGAAATAAAATTTTCTGAAAAATTATTTTAAGTTTTCACTTTACATCAGACATTGAATTTTTTGTATGAAAACATTGTTAAATGATGGGTTTAACTTTACTTCATTACATGTGAGGAATTTCTTGTTTTTTGCAGTGATGGAACTGTGAAAAAAAGTGCTGCAAAGAAGAAAAAACCACAGGAAGTTCTCCTTCCCCCGTCAGTACCTCCGCCCCCGCCCCCCAGCCTTACATCAGAAGTTGTCAATGACCCCGATACCCACTCACAACATTCCCAGTCTAAGTGAGTAAAGGGAGATAATCAGATTTGTAATTTGAATAATTCTAATAAAGTAAGGGGGATCATTTGAGTAGCATTGTTTATAAAAATGTTTGTTGTGATAACAAGGATTTAGTCAATGGATAGATATTTGATTGTTGTCAGTAAAATAAAGGGAGCTAATCTTATTGTAAGTTTGATCTAGAGGAATCTGAAAACTGAAGAATAGCCTTAAGTCTTTCAGCACACAAGGAATAATATGAATGGGAAAAGCAGTTAGTGAGAGTAGATAGCGGAAGAAAGGGGAGGTAATAGAGTTGAAGTATTGTCGACTCCCAACAATCGTTGATATTCTACCTGTATTAGATGTGTATCTGGTAATCAGGTTTGTCAGGAAAATAAATCTTTCTATTTTCAGCCAATCAGAGGAAAGTTCCTCAACCGTTTCACAAACGTCATACGATCCATCCAATCCACATTTCAAAAACTTGGAATCAGAAATACCTGAAACCATTTCTATAGAAACCTCTGGGTCAGCAAGCTCTGCTGGAGGAACCAGTTCAAGTTCAGGGACCAAGTCATCTAGCAAAGGTCAGCCAACCAAATACTGTGTTACTAAATTTTGATTTAATTCAGCCAATGATTACAACTGTTTCAAATTTTATAAACATATGAGTAAGGTTACATGTTGTATTCTACCAATGAAAACATCTTGAAATGAATGAATATCTTAATCCTTATATTTTATCAACTTGTTTCTTCATCTTTAACTTGATAATTGTTAAATATTGAACCATGTCCATAGTTGCATGAGTAAATAGAAAATAACATTTAAAATTAAAACTGAAAATGAGTCTTACTAATGGATGATGTTCATTTGATTTGCATGAATAATTATTAGTATTTAAGAGCTTTTGAGTATAACTTCCATCTTTATATCATTAAGCTATGGATTTCCTGATGGAAATTTCATTCAACTGATTTATAAACAATTGGAGCTTCTTCAAAAGCAGTAGCAATTGAATTAAAAAATAATTATGTAAGCTGATTATGTAATTAAGATCTTTTTTTCCTCAAAAGCTCTTGATAAAGTCAGTGTTTAACATCTAAAACAGCTTGTCTCTAATAGTCTTGTGGAGAAGCATGCCTCAGCAGTGTGCCTCTCTATTGGGGATGGTTTTAGTGTACTGCCTGTTACTGTGTGTAGATTTTCTACCGAATATTTTGAAGTGAAATTATTTTGGAAAATGATGCAGATGATTAGAATGGAAGTCTAGTAATTGATAATCTTGAGAATCCCATTATACAAGTTGTTGTTAGCAATCAGAAATTTGGTAGAGGATACATCTAGATATTTAAAGTGGGGAGATGTAAGTTTCTTTTTTGACTGAATTTGGTGATGTGATGAACAAGAAACATGGAAAAGAAACAAATTTCAATCATGTCTTGATTTGGATCCAGGAATAGGACTTCCAAAATTTTTATCATTTGGAAAATCAGGGAGTAGAGATATTTCCGGTGGAGGAGTGGTATTGTTATCTAAAACATCCTTGGACGGAACAAAGTCCTCCAGTAAAAATTCCGGAGGCGTCACTCTTCTGTCCAAACAGTCGTTAGGAGATGACGTCTCCGTCGGAAGTCGAGATGGTGATGGAATCATCCTCGTATCAAAGCGCCCCCTGGATTCGGCGTATTCAACTGATTCAATATCTATGGATGGTAAGTTAAGTTACAATAAATGGAGCCAGGTCTTAATGAAAATGTTTATAGAGTCTGTTGAAGAAATTTGAACGACACTTCAAAATAATGAGGTTGGATTTGAAAGCAAAACAAGGAAAAATTAGAGCAGTAATATCAGGAATATTATAGTGAAATTTACTGAAACTTTAGTTTGGGGTTTGAGCTTTATTTTGTTTTTATGGCATATTTAAATCAACATCTCTTGGTTACTGATACGTCTTTTACTATAAAAGGTAAAATTATTCTAGAAGTCTCAACTTTATTTCAAATTCTATTCCATCCATACTGCTGATATCAGTTCTGAAATCTGTGATCTGTATATTTGTTCTGTTTCACTGGTATTTAGTGAACAGGAAGAAGACTGATAGAAAAGGTATTCAAACTTCTCTAATATTTAGCTTGTAGGTTCCCCACAGTTGTATCCTGCCTGTATTCAAAGAATAAACACAGCTGCATATCTAGTCATGAATTACACCATTCACTGCGTTCAGAACTTCTTTCTTAAAGTGTCTCTTTCTTAAAGTGTCTCTTTCTTAAAGTGTCTCTTTCTCAATATTTTTACTTTTCTGATTCATTTTTGTTTTTTTGTTTTTTTGTTTTTTTTTTGTTTTTAGGTTAGCCACCTAAAGTTTTTTATGAAGCAGTTATTGTAGGAAACAGAAGATTTCAATTTATATCTTTTGCAAATAGGAAGATATTATAAGAGGGAGAAAGTGAAATGTGGACATTTGATAAAGTGATGTACTGTAGGAACAGGTTCATGTTAAATCATCATGCAAAGTTTTTGTAATGTTTTTTTTTTAAATTTCAAGAGATTTTCAGTGCAAGATAAGATTTCATTTCTTTATTTTAATAAAAAAAAAAACACAAATTATGAAATTGTTAAAGTTGTACACCTCGTTCACCATATAAACAAACATACAATATTTACACTTTGTAGACCTAGCTAGATTGATTTACAAACATTAGCTCAACCATGATTGACCCACAACGGGTTTGCTTTTTTATTAGCTGAATTGTGTGAAAAATTATGTATATTTTAAAATGGCCTAGAGGTGGAACCAAATTTTCAGCCCCTCCACAAGTTTTAAACATCACTACCTGTGCACACCATATTATGAAGATCTCCACCAGAGATATATTACTCTCAAGCTTATCCCCACACCACCACGACATACTTTTAGGAACCATTGCAGAGACTTATTGAATTCATCCCATCTTATGTAGCAAAGAGCATTTTTTTTTTATACATTTCAGTATCTTTTTGTTATATATATGTGTGTGTAATATTGTTGTTGTGGATCATTGAAATGTTTTCCAGTTTCCTTTTAAGATCATTACGACTTGGATCAGGCTTCAGTTTCTTGTTATCAAAATCATCTTTGTGATCTGTGTGCTCTATTTACCCAGTATTATTTTGAATTTAGTAGAGAAAATTTTGTTTGTCCAACCTGACCAAAGGAAAGATATTTATATCCTAACAATATTTGAAAAAGTCATAAACACTTGTTTAAAGGTACAGACCATCCAGGAGTTGGACATCTGACCAGAATTGTCCCTTTAAGCACTAGTATTAAGCATTAGTTTCAAACTTCAAAATTGAAAATATTTCATACTTGACTAGAATAATTTATGGATTTCAAGATTATACCTATCATGACATATTTCAGTCTAATGATAACTCCTATATTGCTTGTGCACAAGTTATCCCCCTTGTCTTATACCCTTGATTACCAGTTCATTAGTAACACACAAGTTATTCCCCATTGTTTATTCCGTTGAGCATTAGTAACATTGTGTACTTTAGTAACACACAAGTTATTCCCATTGGTTTATTCTGTTGAGCATTAGTAACATTGTGTACATTAGAACCACAGAAGTTATTCCCCTTGGTTTATTTTGTTGAACACTAGTAACATTGTGTACTTTAGTAACACACAAGTTATTCCCCTGGTCTTATACCCTTGATTACCAGTTCATTAGTAACACACAAGTTATTCCCCTTGGTTTATTCCGCTGAGCATCAGTAACATTGTCTACATTAGTAACACATAAGTTATTCCCCTTGGTTTACTCTGTTGAACATTAGAACCACGTAAGTTATGCCCCTTGGTTTATTCTGTTGAACGTCAGTAACATTGTGTACATAAGTAACACATAAGTTATTCCCCATGGTTTATTCCGTTGAGCATAAGTAACATTGTTTACATTAGTAACACATAAGTTATTCCCCTTGGTTTATTCTGTTGATCACCAGTTTCTTGGTAATACAAAATGCATAGAATAAAAGACTTTCTGTTCCTGTACATTTATTTCAACACCAGCAACCATAAATCAAAGAATAATGTAATTATAGTGATTTTTTCTATTTCAGGAACAGTATTATCATAGTATGCAAATAGAACTACATATGTAAACACTAGTGTTTATAATTCTTTAAAGCATTATGTGATTTAGAATAGGTTTGAAAACTTTGATCATTGTGCCTAATCTTTAGTCAGTAATATCCCCACTCTGTATATCTTGCATGTAGAGAGTATCTATTATAAGTATATTCTCAATATATGATTAAAGCAAGTACATCTTGTTCTACCCTTTGTCTGTAAAGTAGACTAGCCAAGTATGTATATGTTGTATCTAATCCTATTAACATTAAGCCTGTCCTACTCCTATAATAGGGGGTGCCCTGCTATTTATTTTTGATAAGGTTACGTATGTTGTATGTAATGATGAAAATTGTTCTTGGATCATAACAAAACAACATTGTTATGTACAACAGAAGTTTGCATAGAAATGGATTTTTGCATGATGTGCTCAAGGTTGAGAGATCCTTCTTTTTTTTGTTTGCTTATTGCGTGAAAGTTTGGCTGATTTTTATTTCAGCAGAATTGCCATAATTGAATTTTGTTTTGTAGAGGATGATTTTCACTGATGTTGAAATATGAAATGTTTTGATAATTTTAGTAAACTTGTGGGACTTTAATTCATAATTTCTGGTAAACTTGTAAAATATTTATTCATAATTTCTGGTAAACTTGTAAAATATTAATTCATTTTTTCTGGTAAACTTGTAAAATATTAATTTATATTTTCTGGTAAACTTGTAAAATTTGAATTTATAATTTCTGGTAAACTTGTAAAATATTCATTCACAATTTCTGGTAAACTCATGAAATTTTGATTGTTGATTTCTGTTAAACTCACCCAAATTTAATGGAAAATTTTTATCATCAGAACATCAGACCTGTTAAAAACATCTATTTAATCAGTCAAGGCCTTCAAAACACATGCTGTTGATAGTTTGCTATATCAGATCTTTTTTGTAGAATTGACCATGATTTTGGATAGTGTTAGTTATTGAAATATTAATGTGTTTTATTGAAAACAGAAATATTTTCTCTAATCAGAGTAACGTTACACCTGTCTTTCAACTAGATTGTTTATTTTGTTGATTTTATAGGTGCTAGCACTGTGAGTGACACTTCGTCATCTTTCATGGTACAAGATTATGAAGATGAGGATTGGAAACAAAAATCATCTCACACCTTCAATATTTCTGGCACCCCAAGTACAGAGGTATATGTATTTAGTAATTAATTCTATACAGGATTTCACACCTTCAATATTTCTGGCACCCCAAGTACAGAGGTATATGTATTTAGTAATTAATTCTATACAGGATTTCACACCTTCAATATTTCTGGCACCCCAAGTACAGAGGTATATGTATTTAGTAATTAATTCTATACAGGATTTCACACCTTCAATATTTCTGGCACCCCAAGTACAGAGGTATATGTATTTAGTAATTAATTCTATACAGGATTTCACACCTTCAATATTTCTGGCACCCCAAGTACAGAGGTATATGTATTTAGTAATTAATTCTATACAGGATTTCACACCTTCAATATTTCTGGCACCCCAAGTACAGAGGTATATGTATTTAGTAATTAATTCTATACAGGATTTCACACCTTCAATATTTCTGGCACCCCAAGTACAGAGGTATATGTATTTAGTAATTAATTCTATACAGGATTTCACACCTTCAATATTTCTGGCACCCCAAGTACAGAGGTATATGAATTTAGTAATTAATTCTATACAGGATTTCACACCTTCAATATTTCTGGCACCCCAAGTACAGAGGTATATGTATTTAGTAATTAATTCTATACAGGATTTCACACCTTCAATCTTTCTGGCACCCCAAGTACAGAGGTATATGTATTTAGTAATTAATTCTATACAGGATTTCACACCTTCAATATTTCTGGCACCCCAAGTACAGAGGTATATGAATTTAGTAATTAATTCTATACAGGATTTCACACCTTCAATATTTCTGGCACCCCAAGTACAGAGGTATATGTATTTAGTAATTAATTCTATACAGGATTTCACACCTTCAATCTTTCTGGCACCCCAAGTACAGAGGTATATGAATTTAGTAATTAATTCTATACAGGATTTCACACCTTCAATATTTCTGGCACCCCAAGTACAGAGGTATATGAATTTAGTAATTAATTCTATACAGGATTTCACACCTTCAATATTTCTGGCACCCCAAGTACAGAGGTATATGTATTTAGTAATTAATTCTATACAGGATTTCACACCTTCAATCTTTCTGGCACCCCAAGTACAGAGGTATATGAATTTAGTAATTAATTCTATACAGGATTTCACACCTTCAATATTTCTGGCACCCCAAGTACAGAGGTATATGAATTTAGTAATTAATTCTATACAGGATTTCACACTTTCAAAGTATGCTACCTAAAGTACAGAGGTATATGTATTTAGTAATTAATTCTATACAGGATTTCACACTTTCAAAGTATGCTACCTAAAGTACAGAGGTATATGAATTTAGTAATTAATTCTATACAGGATTTCACACTTTCAAAGTATGCTACCTAAAGTACAGAGGTATATGAATTTAGTAATTAATTCTATACAGGATTTCACACTTTCAAAGTATGCTACCTAAAGTACAGAGGTATATGAATTTAGTAATTAATTCTATACAGGATTTCACACTTTCAAAGTATGCTACCTAAAGTACAGAGGTGTTTGAATTTTGTTTTGCTGACAAGAAATATATTCTTGGCCAGATGTTTATTGATATGTTGAAATTACAGAAGAAATATGATACGAAATTTGAGGTAATATTAATATTTGTATTCTTTGCTAATTGTGCTTATTTGTTGCTGTTGCTGGTTGCTACCTTATTGAACAACATAGGGGAGTCTGTTCCATTTCCATCAGAGTTGTTGAGGTAAAGCATGCTTACCTAAGGGCACAAACACAGCAGATTGTATTGTTTCTCAGTTTCCCAAGAAACACGTACTATGAATGGTAGGGGGCATCCAGCCACGCATCTCGAATCTTAACCTGAGTTTACAAAGACTACAGACCAGGCCATGGAAGTCCCTTCTCTCTTCCAATAAGACTATCCTATCCATAGCTATGAACCCTGCCTCAAAATGATCTTGTTTCATAGTCAAACTCAGCACACCAACTTGTCCTTTACTGATAATAACAAGGTTTTTATTCCTTGTAGTCCTAGTTTCTCACTCTTTATCAGTATTTCCTCAGCGACAGCTTGACTTTCATGTACTTAATAAACAAACTTCTTGACAGGAAACACCAACTGGCCCAGGAAGTCGAAGGAACGTGAACCAGTTCCAATCTGGTGTTATTGCTGAATGGACCAATGAGAATGTCTGTCATTGGCTTATGGCCTTAGAAATGGACAAGTATATCCCAATGTTCAAAGATAGAAACGTCTCGGGCACGCAGTTACTGCAGTTTGATGGTGCAAAACTCAAGGTTTGTTATGTTAATTTTTAATGTGAAATGAAAAAACAGAACAAGAACACAGAAATATTTGTACAAAATATTTTTCAGTTGCTTGAAGATGCTTTCCAAATTGATAACTTTTTAATAGTACTTCTTTCATGTTATCATAGGCCCTTGGTGTGACTTCAAGCAAAGATAGAGACTTGCTGAAGAAAAAAATAAAGGAAATAAAGCTGGCTTTGGACAAGGAAAAGAAGCTGCAGGAAAAAGAGAGGAAAGCAAAGGAAAAAGAGCAAAAGAAAATGCAAAAGAAAAAGTGATAAGAATAATTATCTCCCTTTGATTGGATTTACCTCATGTATGGAGTTGTCTTTCCCTACAATACAATTTAGTATGGACCAATGCCTTGCTCGGACAGGAAAATAATGCTACTGACATAGCCTCAGTGCTGAGGTCAGTTTCAACTGCCCATTAACAATGACCGGGCAAAATATAAACTACTTGAATGACCAGTCAAATTTTGTACTAGTGGCCAGTTGAAGTAAGGACTTTGACCGGTCAAAATATTGATTAAACAGAGTGACTGGTCAAAGTACAGACTATGTAAAAAGTGACTGGTTAAACTAATTAGTGACCGCTCACACTATGGACTAATTAGAGTGACCAGTTAAAATATTAACTAGTGTGGCTGGTCCAAATATAGGCTAATCAGAGAGACTGATCAGATGATTGGTAGACTAGTTCACCTTATGAAACGTGCTGGATCAGTCACAGGGTCACAAAGATTGTCCTGTTCTAGGTTACTGTGATATTGGTGACAAAGTCACTTCTCATCATTTTCTTTCTTTTTTGTAAAAAATATTAATTTTAAATTGGTTCATAAGAGTGAGACTTGTGCGGAAGTGAGTGACCATTTTAATTCTGTATTTTTTTGCGGCTGTCTTATTCTCCCATCTTTATGTGAACAAGATATAGCATGGTCTTGTTGATTTTAGGTTGGTGAAACCAGTCTAAATGGTACACTACAGATAATAAATTCTGGCATGGTCTTGTTGATTTTAGGTTGGTGAAACCTGTCTAAACAGTACAATAAATGGCATAAATATTTGGTTGAAATAGACTGGATTTTACATCAAAGTGTTCCATTTCCTCTTAACAGGTCATTCTCCCTTTTGTCTTATGAATTTTTCTACTAAAAAAGATAAACATCATCAGAATTTACAAAGGATGACATTTAATTCAATAAAAGGGAATAGACAGATTTATATACATCATGGACACTAGTGTCATGAGATTCCACCTTTGTCAAATGGATCATTCATTCTTATATTTAATTTTTTCTCACATATCTAGACAAAAATTGTAAACCTATTGAGTGATTAAGTAATCATTCCCTTAGCAATTTTTTTAAATTTTTATAACCAAAAAAAAGTCTGTTTCTTAAATTCATATTACATGTATTCATATTTTCTTAGTAATTGATATTATATCAATTTTTTCGCTAAAAAATCCATTATTTGTTAAACAATATTTTGTATTGTTAAACTAGATGAGTAAAGTTAAACTAAACTTGATTCATTCTTGAATTTTAAAAAAAATCAGTAGGATTTTAGGCATTGCAAAGAGAATTTTGGTCAAAAGATTAGAAAAAAAGTGATGGATTTCAAAGGATGGATGGTTATTTGTTTTTTTCTTGTTTTTATTTTGTGTCAGTCAGAATTCATGTTCTCAGATTGATACATTAATTTGATTCTGTAATGTTGAGTCAGATCAGATCATTGTCCTCATCAATTAATAAGTAGCAATATTTTTATAGCACTGGTTTAATATTTTTTCCAAATTTTTTTTTTCAGTTAATTTGTCATGAAACTTTTTATCAAGTGTGTCACAAATAGAATTTCCATGAAGAAAATTAAACAAAGAGATTTATATGAGATAATTTGATGGAAAATATATTACATTTAATGGAATCCCTTTATGAAATATTTTGTATGATTTCTTTCTTTCGTAATTTCAGTTGCAAAATATTTTATGTTTGGGTATCATAGAGTTAGTTGTCTTGACCATTTCACAAGACTCAGTTACATTTACCTGCAATAACTGACTATAGATAGCAAATAATAAAGATAGAAAAAGGGAAAAAAAAACACTTCAGTCCTCTTGACATTCACTGTCGCTGAGGAGAATAAGAAATTAAGGGGAGGTAACTCCTGATAATTTGCATGATAGAAAATAAATATGATGCCAAGTACGATTTAACTCAGTGGCTTTCATGGAGTGATAAATGTCTTGAGCTCATTTTGTCAAATGGTTGATTCCAAAGAGATTGAGTTACTTTCCTAAGTATAGATTTGTAATAATGTTGTGAAATAAGAAAAATTCATACCAACTCTTATTGTTTGGACATTTTTTTTTCTCTCTCTTTTTTCTTGTTATTTATTTAAAGGATTCTTTTTGTAGATATGAAAGTGATGAATGATAATTAAGGAATCCAGAAAATTTCAAAATCTTAACAAATGTAGAATTTTTATTTTTTTATGATGACTGTCTTCCAATATCAATGCTTTGTTGTATTAAAATGAATGTTCCCCCTGCTAACTGATATAGATTCCACCAGGTCAAGGAATGAACCATCTTATATTGGTTTCTAAGGAAGAATTCATTTGTTAATGAAGGTATTTCTTTTGTGATGTTGATGAATGTCATAGAAATGTTTTTTTTTCTTTTGGTCATACACCAATGACGATAATCTAATGAAGATATATTTGCCGAACAAATAATCCTACTACTGCTGCTTAGATTTGAGGTATATTTCAGAAAAACCAGATTGCCTTTTTTAAAAGGAATTCAGAGACACATTTCTAAAACAATAGTATTTTCAATTATGTTTAATTGTCAATGTAAGAATTATTGGATTTGTTATACCTAGAAATTTCTTGAAAAAAAAGACTGCTGCAAAAATTATTTTGTATACATGCATTCAGTATGTTGTTATATAAAGTATTTATACCTATTTACAATGTATGTAACCCTGTATAGAACACTTATATAATCCAAATGGAATCTGATTACAATATGTATTTAGTACAATGCAGAAGGGCATGTCCGTAAGAGATACTAAACATGCAATCATCATGAAATATTTCAAGATAAAAGGGAAAATGTATAGACAGAATCACACTTATTTTGTAATATGATGGTACTTAAATATTTATAGCATTACAGGGCAGTTTTTATATCAATTTATTTCAATTTTAATTCCAAAAGTTGGTTTGGGTTTCCTCCTTCAAATCATTTATCTTTCGATTGAAAAGTTTCTGAACTTTTCTTATTATTGGAAGAAGATTTTTATTGCATTTTTCTTCTTCAAACACTTAACTATGCGACTTGAGTTGTCAAGTTTCCTTGAAGTTTCCAATTCATCAAAAGCAGAAGAATGTGGATCTCTTAAATGGAATTAGTTCAGTATCTGTTATTGATCCATCTTATAATATTTCAGTGTTTTCTTTTGATAGAATCTGCTAAACTCAAAATCATGATTACTAAAAATCTTAATCAGGGTTGCTAGACTCAAAATCATGATTGCAAACTCTTATTCATGGTCGCTAGACTCGAAATCATGATTGCTAAAAATCTTAATTACAGTCACTAAACTATAAATTGTGATTGCTTAAAATCTTAACCATCGTCACTAAACTCATAATTTTGGCTGCTGAAATCTAAACAAAGGTTAATTTTTCCTATAGAGTTATTTTGGTTTTTTGAGTTTGCAGATCTTTAAAAGAAAATCCTGACATATAGGGGATAAATGGAACCTTTTTAAGGACAGGTGATGGTGTCCTAGAGATGATATTTTAGTTCTAAAGATGAACTAAAATTGTAGAGATTCCAGATCCTAACAGTTATGTATGGAATTATTACATAGGATTTGTGAACTTTATTTCTTTTTTTAAGTGTTGATATTTTTCGAAATGATTTGAAAAAGAGGAAATTCCAACCGCTGTTCATGTTGTGATAATATTTAATAATTTATAGCAGATCATCAGACAAATTTTCCAGTTGAATGTTCATCATTTGTGTGTATTTAATATGTTGTGAATGTGAATCTATTTATAGAGCCATAGGTAGGTACAGTAAATTTTTATGAAGTATTCATATGAGGAGACCTTTTCAATTTCACTCCTGATTTTGTGTTTTATTTTTGGTGTCAATTTATATAAAGATTGTTCAGTCTTGTAGCCCCTACGTGTTCCGAATTCACAAATTCATGGGTGCGTTTTCACAGTATATGTTTTGACCAATCAGGTAATCTAATACAAATATTTTATCCAATCAAATCACTACTCTTTTTAAGATGACCCTGGAGGTTATTACTTTAAATCAATCAAGACATTTAATGGGTTTATCATGCATCTGAAAATATATATATATTGTTTGTCATATACATTATTTGCTTCCATATGTAGATGTATCTTTTTAATGAACAAATTTGTATGCAAAAGTGTAAAGGTCATATCAAGTGCAAAGTGAGTTACTCCCCTTGGCTCACGATTGTTAATTGTCTTTTTGGTAGTTTTTATTCCAAAATATTATTCTGTATATTGGTAAAATTATACTTAAAACTTTTTTTTAAAAGTTGGTTTATATATATAAATATATATATGTGTGATGAATGTTGTAAATTTCATTCGGTTGTGTATTTATAACCTTGTATCCCTAGTTTCCTACTCAGTGATATTCCAGTTAAAGAAACATGATTTGGTCCTTTGCAGTTAGATGCTTCAAAAACACTTTTTGGTTCTGAAAGCTGTGCCATTAATGTGTATTTTTGACAAAAATATGCTGGTTATCTAATGGGGCATTTCTTCAAAAGATGTATTTGTGATATGAAAAGGAAAGATAAATAATGATCAGATCAATTAATAAAATTTGATTCTGTTCTTTGGTTTTGCTAGATCAACTCTTGAGATGTTGACAGAGGTGTAATTGTATAAAGACTTGGTCCTCTGATCTAAGATGGTGTTGTAACACACATGGAGTTGTGTTGTCACATGTGTAACTTGCCCTGCACTGCCTTGTAGTTATCTCCCTTCCCTCACCCTGAAAATTACATACTCAAAAATGTATAGATGCATTTTAAGGAGATTATGCAAGTGATGTCGAATTCTGTTTGTTGAAAAATTTCATCAGTGTCTTTACAAAAACGTTCTATGACGTTCTGTGAATTAAAATTCTTTTTTTTTCTTCAGTTATTCAGTGAGATGGTCACATTATTTTGTCTTTGATGTTTCGTATAAGTAAGTGTTTCCCTCACTCAGATCACATCATTCGAAATTAAGTTCATCTTCAATTGAATTCAATGCCATGTTTTGATTGATCTAGCCCTAATGATTTTTTCCTTATCATTTTCTAATTTTCTTCATATCTGAAGTTCAGTATTTGTGAGGACTATCTGGCCAGTAGGTAACAAGGAAAACGGTTGTAATTAATTATTTTGTTGTGAGAAAGAAAGAAGGGGCTTCATGTTCAATTATAATTTTTTTGGTTTTTGGTTATTTGTTTTTTGCACAAGGCCATTTTTTAATAAAAGTCTCAGCTGGGCTCATGTAACAGACCAGGATGATAAACAAAAAACTACAAGTAGGGGAATCATAACACAAACTTGTGGGGAAAATATTACAAGTGGTCACTTCAGAAAATCATTATGAAATTTGTCATGGTGTTTCAAAAATAACGATCATGTCAAAAGATATCAAAAAAATATCTAATCAGATCACATATTAATACTTTTGATTTAATAAAATGTTTCAACATTATTTGCACAATTTTTTCTCCCCATGCAATTTATTTTCAAATATAAAACATGGAAGATCATTATACAGTCTGTTATATATGATTATATAGAAAAACTGTATCCTGCAGTAAACCCCAGAGTGAAGTAAAAATATCGTATTTGTCCTGAAGTAGGTCCAGGGTGATATAGAAATACTGTATTTATCCTGAAGTAGGTCCAGGGTGATACAGAAATACTGTATTTATCCTGAAGTAAACCCAGGGTGATACAGAAATACTATATTTATCCTGAAGTAAGTCAAGGGTGATATAGAAATACTGTATTTATCCTGAAGTAGGTCCAGGGTGATACAGAAATACTGTATTTATCCTGAAGTAGGTCCAGGGTGATACAGAAATACTGTATTTGTCCTGAAGTAGGTCCAGGGTGATATAGAAATACTGTATTTATCCTGAAGTAAACCCAGGGTGATACAGAAATACTGTATTTATCCTGAAGTAAACCCAGGGTGATACAGAAATACTATATTTATCCTGAAGTAATTCCAGGGTGATATAGAAATACTGTATTTATCCTGAAGTAAGTCAAGGGTTATATAGAAATACTGTATATATCCTGAAGTAAACCCAGGGTGATACAGAAATACTGTATTTATCCTGAAGTAAACCCAGGGTGATACAGAAATACTGTATTTATCCTGAAGTAAGTCCAGGCTGATATAGGAATACTGTATTTATCCTGAAGTAAACCCAGGCCTTGTAATAACCATATCTATTGCTGTTCTTCAACATTGTGTTGTCTACCTGGACTGACTGTCATGTGATAAACACACCCCTGGCTTAAGATTAGAGGTTACTTGGTGCCCCAGAGGACTTATTTCCTGTAATAAGTGCATCCCCAGACTTTGAGTCAGAGGTAACTTGGTGAAACCTGGACTTCTTGTGCAGAAATAAGCGCATCTCCTGACTGAGTCAGAGGTAACATGGTGAAACCTGGACTTCTTGTGCAGAAATAAGCCCATCTCCTGACTTTGAGTCAGAGGTAACTTACTGAGCCCTAGACTTATAGAAGGATAAATAAGCCCACCTCCTGACTTTAAGTCAGAGGTAACTTGGTGAAACCTGGACTTATTGAAGGATAAAACCTAATAAAACCTATACATTATATTATAATCCATGTCTTACAATATTTTTGTAATAAAATTATTTGAAAATTGTCGTATAATGCAGTGTATGTAACCACAGGAAAAAAAAGTTTAATAACAAGTCTCATTTTAACATTTCAATTTTTGTTTAAACATATCAGTTTATTATCATGCGTTTTATGTTGATTCAGCACCTAATGTAATGGAGTTGAATGTTCCAGTTGACAGTGTTTAGTGTAACTGGAACAGCTCATTATTGAGAAGGGGTGTGAATGATTTATATACAGGCAAAGGGTTATACCAGTTTGTGAGGAATAAATATGGTTATTTGTAAATTCTTGTTAATGTTTTATTTGTTTCCTCAATCTGGACTCTATGTTCAGAGAAAGTGTTTACTAGGATAGCTGGAACAAAACGACAAGTCGGGATAGGTCATTCATGCATGTAAGACATGAAAATCTAATGTACTAACCAGTGCTGTCTGTCTCATCCAATCTGTCTGCTGCCTTTACTGATAATTACCTGCCAAGTGACATAACAATCAATATGGTGTCATATTCAATTGTCTTACTGATGTATAACTGCAAAGGGAGGTAATCTAATTGAGGAAGAATTCGGAAGTGAAACTTGAGGAAGGTTTATACATTTTTACGCAATACTACACAAGAAAAAAACTTACCCATTTAACATGTTGAAGTTTTAAATCAGTCTTGGGCTGACATTGTTAGGAAACCTGAGACTAAATCTTATGGTGACCTATTGTGATCACCTTTGTTTGGTGTTGTGCACTGTGCGGCTGTAAAGAATTTAACATTTTCAAAATCTTCTCAAAAACCACAGAATGAATACCAGCAGAAATCTTCCTTGGCTTATGATGAACTAAAATTGTGAATGATACAGTCCCAACCCCACAGTGGCCTGAGGGACAGTGCCAAAAAGGGTCAAACTGACTCAGTTTTTCAAAAATCTTCTTCTCGACATCCAGATTAGTAGAATCAAATGCTTTTCATAGATCAAAGCATCTTAAGATGCTTTACACAAATTGTGAATTTCATGGCCCCAGGGTCTCCCATTTCCCCATGGGGAGGGGGTACAGTTTACTATAGTTTATTTAGGAAAATAGATTTTTGAGTATAATTGATTTCATTTTCATTTGAAATATTTCAAACTTCATTAGAATTATGAGCGAGGAATGATGGCTTGATGGTATGCCCATAGTAATCCTGGCTGACCCGCAAGGGCTGATGGGCAGGACCAAAAGCGGTCAAATGGATTCAGATTTGAAAAATCTTCTCTTCACCCAGATATGGTAGAATGAAATGCTTTATATGAATGGAAGCATATTAAGGTGCTGTAATTACCAAAATGGGTCTCACATTTCTTCCTGTAGAGGAAGATTTTTTTAAACTTTACTGTAATTTTCATAGAAATTTTGCATTTTGACAATATTTCCAACTGGAAATAACTAAGAATTAAAGTAAAGGATGACAGTTTTGATGGTATGCATGTATTGATACTGACTTACTATATTCAGTGTCACAATTTCTGTTTCATGACACTTGATAACTATCCTTTAACCTTTATATTCAATATTGCTTATCTCAGGTGACTCATCAAGGCTGCTAGGCTTGTTTAATATTTTACTCTCAGTTTTATCTTGAATGAGATTTTGTCACAGGATATCAGACCTCAACGGAGATAAATCATTTAAACACAAACAGATAACAGATTCTATTTCTCTCGGAGAGGTAGCCACCATCTATTACAAGGTGACCTTGCCTCAAAATTACTTGGGCTGTTTGTGGGGCATTAAACCAGTCAGCAAATGAACAATGAAATTACCCGACTTTTTTGTCGAGGCCAGAACACAAGAGAAAATAAACTTAATGAAATAGACCATCAAATCAGCATACAGTACAAAGAAATATGTTTTATTCAGTTAAAACTGCAGCTCATGAACATTTCTGTGAAACAGCAAATAAACAGTTCAAAACTGTACACACTACATTGATGTTTACTGATGATGTAAAATATACAGTTCAAAACTTTACTCACTGACCAGGACACCTGTCTTCTGTAAAACTAACTCCAGACACTTGTCTTCTGTAAAACTGAACCAGGAGACCTTCAAAACTGACCAGGACACCTGTCTTCTGTAAAACTAACTCAAGACACTTGTCTTCTGTAAAACTGAACCAGGAGACCTTCAAAACTGACCAGGACACCTGTCTCCTGTAAAACTAACTCAAGACACTTGTCTTCTGTAAAACTGAACCAGGAGACCTTCAAAACTGACCAGGACACCTGTCTTCTGTAAAACTAACTCAAGACACTTGTCTTTTGTAAAACTGAACCAGGAGACCTTCAAAACTGACCAGGGTCACCTGTCTTCTGTAAAACTGAACTGGAAGACCTGCACAACCTTCTATGATGAAAACTCCGGAGACCTTCAGCTTTCTGTAAACTTTTTTGACTAAGGACTTATTCTTTCTTCTTTTAGGAGACACTCAAAAATGCCCCCAGTCTACTGGAATGAAAACTGACTAGGGACAGCTTCAGCCTTTTGTAACGAAATCTTGACTCTGGAGATCTTCACTCTTCCGCAATGAAAACTAACTTAGAACTGACGTGAGGAGGCACTCAGAAATGCTGGCAGTCTACTCTAATGAAAACCAACTCGGGAGACCTTTCTGCCTTTTGAATGAACATTTGAGTCGGGGGACTTTTAGTCTTCAACAAGGCAAACTGAATTGGGGGGCTTTTCGTCACCTGTAATCACTAGTCACTAGGCCTTTAGTTGTCTGAATTATGAAAACTGACACTAGAGACTTTCAGCCTATTGTAATGAAAACTGTTCTGTTGTTCAAAACTTTACATGATTCATATAAAAATCTCATTTAAAAAGTCATTGAAGTGTATAATCTCATTCGAAAATCAAGTGATAATAACAAAAACAATCATTTGCTCCTTCCTGTTATACACATGTTTTGTAAGTTCGCCATGACCTGGCATAAACAAAATGCGTCATGCTCATCTTTCGTCACACTTTGTTAGTGTTTGCTTTCAAGTCCGTTTTCAGTCCTGATGCTGAGGGTTTTGCTGGTTGTTGGTTCTTTTTTTCATGGTAATATCGCTTTTTGTCGTGTCCCAGTTATTGGCGCAAGGTTCGGAAAAGTGAATACATAGAGTTATTTCCCCTGATTCGTCATTAGACGATTTCGCACCGTTCTTCGATATCGTCCGCCTTTCCCTCGCCCCTTCGCGCGGTGATGGTCTCACTCTCTTTTTAAACACTAACGCGAGTATACTAGATGGATTTTAAAATTTGTTTAAAAAAACATTGTCTTCTTTTATCACAATGATGGATCAATTAGGCCCAAGGCCTGTACATATATAACACTCCCTAAAGGCTACAGCCACGATTGACACGAATCATGGTCATGTTTACCACATTTACATTTGAAAATGTTAATCATTTCTTTTCGTTTGATTTCTCCTTTTCTTCGTTCTTTAAATCTCTATATGTTACTTATTTTGAGGATGATTACAAGAAACGCTAAAGAGAAAAAAAAGGAAGAAAATACACTCCTCTTTTTACTTAAAATCATTATCAGTCAAAATAATTGAATTAAATCTGCAAATATTGCCATTTAAAGATGGATATGGATAAAGAATGCATTAATTTTGCAACGTGAACGACGTCATGTCCCTATTGTAAATCGGTTGATAAATTATTTCACAATTGGTATATATGTGTTATATACGTCTCTGTTGGTATGTATCTATTATTCTTATTTTACTTTAATTGTATAGTAAAAATCGGAGGTGCTATTCCCGCGCTTTAAGAAAATGGTTTGTCAACATTATATAAATAGAACTTATGTAAGTAGGGTAATACTTTGGTAATATCATTGAAGAATTTCAGGAATGTCACGTGTCAATTATTTTCGTCACTAGCGAAATTATCGTAATTATGAGTTATTAATTTCTCGTAATTATGTCTTGGTAATGAACAACCAGAAATACACAGCCTTTTGAAAAGTTTACGTGTGCGATTGAATATGTAATAAGGCATATTATCGAATGTTACTGTCATTATAATTTTATTTGTGAAAAAAAACCCAAATGTGCCTCTAACCACAGATTGAATTAATAAACATACCATGCGCAAAGGTGTCATACCGTTTCCCGCGAAAAATCCACGTGGTATTCAATGGCGGTAAGATTTGGGATAATCTGATTGGATTAGACGATAAATAAACAGTCACGTGATATTGTTATGGTCTGGAACCACGAGGTTAGAAGCTCTGCAGTGTGACAGCGATTATAATTTTGGAACAAGGAATACTTTCGGATTACTTCCAAAATGATCGCCACAGAAATTGACACCTCTAGCCATCTGAGGTTCGAGGAAAGGCCTAAACGAATGAGACTCGATCCAAGATGTCGACATTACGACTCAAACGGAGTGTCACACCGTTCACTAGACATCGGTGGTGTAATTGCTGTTTTGAGTAAATACCAAGATTACGATGGTGGGATCAACTGCAGCGTATGTGGTAAGTCGATCTCATTTATATATTTCATGAGGATGGAACAAAGGAGTAATTTGAAGGTGTTAACAATAATTGAAATAAGACGATTGACAACCAACAAAACTCAAAATTGCAAACTTTTTTTTTAGAAAGTTTCGGCTTTGTGCATTCCGATGTGCAAGTTAACGTTGGAACCGTCGATATCAAGCCAAAATAAACGTAAATCTACACAAGTTCCGAAATCCTTGTGAAGTATGACATCGTTTGATTTGCATTCATGAAATACTTTTGTTTACGTTTAATGAATAAGAAGACGTAAATTTATGTATACCCATTGAAACCGTTGTGTAAACTGTCGTGGGAATATAGGCTAAATTTAGCAGTTATTCAGTTCACCGGTACGAGGGTCTTTCGTCCCACATGAGTGAACATAGAAGTACTGTTTATGGAAGGGCACTTCGTACACAACTGGTGTCCACTGTGCTACTGTCGATGATGTTAAATGAAAGTGCATTTTCTTTTTGTGTTATATGTTTTTTTCTTTGATAACGGCGGACAAATTGAAAGCTCCAAGTCTCTGAATATTCTAAGGATGATAAATTTGGCAATCATCTACCATATATTGTTTTCAGTTTATATTTTCTCAAAGCTAAGGAAGATAAGTTGTGGCCTATATCAGTATCAGCATGCAGCAATAAACAAATCCAATAACTTTTTAAAACTAGACTGATTTAGGAGTTCATGTCCATGTCAGGTCTACTTTTCTTCTTGTTGTTTTGGAGGAGTGCGGTTTGTATATTGTTAAGGACAAGTACCTGTTGGTAGTCAAATATATTATTTGTATCCAAGAAATTAGGACACTCTTTTTCTGCTGCAGGAAAGCTGTACAAGAGCCGGGTCTGTTTTGTGAAACACCTTTGGGAGCATACCATATATTGGGATCAGTTTCCAGGTGACAAAAACCAGGATCGAGTCCTGTCAATACAGGCAGCTTTAATCCTGTTCCTCACAGTCCACGGAGATGCAGTGCAAGATAGTAGTATTCTTGCACATCTTCTGGTCACGGCACCAAATGAGAAACGTCCAGATGATGTGCCAGCCTCCCCAACATCTCCTGAGAAGCGACGACCTCGAACGCCCAAGAAAAATTCATCAAACATTTCACCTCTTAAGAGGAAAAAATCTTTTGATCTTTGAACAATTTATGAAGGAGGGGAAAGAACCTGTATGATTTTAGAAATCCTTCAAATATGAACACAATGTTATGATGATTGATGGTACAGACTTTGGACATGAGAGCAGTCTTGAGATGCGAGTAAAGACTTGAGATGAGAGTACAGTCTTGCGATGTGAATACAGTCTTGTGATGTGAATACAGACTTGAGATGAGAGTACAGTCTTGAGATGTGAATACAGACTTGAGATGATAGTACAGTCTTGAGACGTGAATACAGACTTGAGATGAGAGTACAGTCTTGAGATGTGAGTGAAAAACTCTGAATCTAGGAAAATGGTACAAGGAAGTAATGTCAAATGATTAACATAGAAAATAATTGATAGAATCTGAGTATTGAATGATTTCTACAAAATGAAAATTGGAACATCAAACATAAATAAGTATTATTGTCTAGTGTTTATATAGCATGAAGAATTAAAAAGCTGTGGTTTTTATTGTGCTCAGAATTACTGGCAAAAGTATACATGAACATTTTAATTTTAAAGCCATGTTTCATACAAGTTGGTTTTCGAACAAATTATTGTTTGTGTAGTGCTGCAGTTTTAGTTTTGTACGACATTGTGATGTATAGTCTGAATGCACTTTATTTTGAGACAGAAAAAAATGTTTATCAAAATAACTTGATCTTCTTTGGGATCGTTGTGACATCGTCATGTGACTATCTGATGAATTCTTCTTTTCTTCTTCGTAAAAATCTCAAAATACATTTGTGATCTCTGGATAATTTTCAGTGGGATTGGATTATAAAAATGGCAATTTTTTCTAGTTATATTGAGTTGCCATGTTTTTGTGTATATGTATCTTTATCATGATTTTTTTAGTTTTGTTGTTTCATTCTGAAAGTGTTTCAAAGAATGTTCCACTTTCTTCGCCCAGGATGTGTTCTGCATGATGTTTCAATGTTTTTATCAAAGGTGTGTACTGAGGGACATTCAGTGGTTTTTGTACTGGATAAGTTCTGAGGAATGTTCCAATGTTTTTGTACTGGAGGATAGGTTCTGAGGGACATTCCATTGTTTCTGTATCAGATTTGTTCTGTGGAATGTCCCATTGTTTTTGTACTGGGTATGTTCTGTGGAATGTCCCATTGTTTCTGTACTGGAAAAGTTCTGTGGAACGTTCCATTGTTTCTGTACTGGATATGTTCTGAGGAACGTTCCATTGTTTCTGTACTGGATATGTTCTGTGGAATGTCCCATTGTTTTTGTACTGGATATGTTCTGAGGAACATTCCATTGTTTTTGTACTGGGTATGTTCTGTGGAATGTCCCATTGTTTCTGTATGGGATATGTTCTGAGGAACGTTCCGTTGTTTTTGTACTGGAGGATATGTTCTGAGGAACGTTCCATTGTTTTTGTACTGGGGATATGTTCTGAGGAACGTTCCATTGTTTTTGTACTGGAGGATATGTTCTGAGGAATGTCCCGTTTTTTGGACTGGAGGATATTTTCTGAGGAATGTCCCGTTTCTTCTGTACTGGGGATATGTTCTGAGGAACGTTCCATTGTTTTTGTACTGGGGATATGTTCTGAGGAATGTCCCGTTTCTTTGTACTGGGGATATGTTCTGAGGAATGTCCCGTTTTTTTGTACTGGGGATATGTTCTGAGGAACGTTCCATTGTTTTTGTACTGGGGATATGTTCTGAGGAATGTCCCGTTTTTTTGTACTGGGGATATGTTCTGAGGAATGTCCCGTTTCTTTGTACTGGGGATATGTTCTGAGGAATGTCCCGTTTCTTTGTACTGGGGATATGTTCTGAGGAATGTCCCGTTTTTTTGTACTGGGGATATGTTCTGAGGAATGTCCCGTTTTTGTACTGGGGATATGTTCTGAGGAATGTCCCGTTTCTTTGTACTGGGGATATGTTCTGAGGAATGTCCCGTTTCTTTGTACTGGGGATATGTTCTGAGGAATGTCCCGTTTCTTTGTACTGGGGATATACTTTAAAATATCCTGGGAACGTTTTGTTCTTTTGGTGCTTGTTATAATATTAGTTGTTTTCTGATGACTGTTGAGAGTTTGTTACTGTCAGAGAGACAAGTATCTTCATCATTGTTACCAGTATTGTTTACATATTAGTGTTTCATAATTATAAATTTCCTTCTGTTAAAGCTAACCAGGACTTTGATGTACATAAAAATGTATCACATGACTCTTATTGAGATTGGGCAGGTTATTCCCTTTGTGATAATATATCAATTTCCTTTATCTAAGCCTGTTTAAATGTAGCTAACCAGGATTTTGTTTAAATGTACCTGATTTAAAAATGTAAATGTACATTTATACAGTATCTTATTTGCCTTTTTAAATGTACCTGATTTATACAGGTATTGTTTGCCTGTTTAATATATCAGATGAAAATTCTTGAAAGAAATGAAGAATACTTTATCCTGAACAATAAGCCTGTTTAAATGTACCTGATTTATACAGGTACTCTGACAGAATTTGCCTGTTTAAATGTACCTGATTTATACAGGTACTCTGACAGAATTTGCCTGTTTAAATGTACCTGATTTATACAGGTACTCTGACAGAATTTGCCTGTTTAAATGTACCTGATTTATACAGGTACTATTTGCCTGTTTAAATGTACCTGATTTATACAGGTACTCTCTTTGCCTGTTTAAATGTACCTGATTTATACAGGTACTCTGACAGAATTTGCCTGTTTAAATGTAGCTGATTTATACAGAATTTGAGTAACATTTCTTTCTTATCACGGCATTTCAAACAAAATGGATCAAGATTTTAAGTTAATTTATAATCAGAGTTAGCCTAAAGGAAATTTATAGCTTATAAGATCTCTTAAAAAATGAAAGAGTGATAATTTAGATCTTGTATGGTGTTGGATAGTTCCAAAAACTTTCTAACTGGTATGTATCCATTTAATGTTTTACTGTGAATAAAACAGAAATATTTCACACGATAATGGACCATGGACTTCCCTGGGAGTTGTTTTGGTCACTGAGCCATGAAATGATGATGTTGATACTTTTATCATTTTATGCCTACAACTGTAATTGTAAACAGTTTTCCCCCAATCTTTGGACGCTGATTGTTATAGTTAACGTTTTACTGGCCAGAGCGAGTGTATGTGATAAAATTGTGATTGTGAAAAATATATATATATATGATCTTGAGATTTTTGGGGGAAAAAATTATGCATTGTGTGATGTGATGCCATTTTAAAAATTATATCAGATACTGTGAAGTTGTAAATAGTTTTGAAATGACCTGAACTTGACAAAAGATGGTGAAAAGATTTCCAGAAGAACCAATGCCCATATTATTGTGATAATTATGTTGGGGAAGCCTTAAATTTACTTTGTGATATACAGGACAGTAACTGTATTGAAATTGCATGCAATGATCTTTTCACCTTTGTTTCTTTTGATATTTCTGTAACAGAGTTGCACCTGAAATAATTTTCAGCTTTGTAATTTATATGTAACAAAACTAATTGTCAGTATTAACAAAATATTTTACTTTTATACCTGATACCAAAATGATAAATTTACGTACAGTTTCTGTCATTAGTTACAATAATTTGTTATAGTAACTCAAAGTCTGTTAGAGAATTCAGCAGCTGAATCTGTCACAGTAAATATAGACTTCATTGGAATACTAATAATTGCATGTTGAGTTGGCTTTACAAGGTGCAATGTACTGCATAATCTGGAGACTTGAATTTGACAAGCTTAATAGAATGTCCTGACATTTTAGGTGGATAAATTTAAAGAATTTGTTTTAAAGTGAAAAAATGTCAAGTCTTAAAAGAATTAATTTTTTAACTGTTTGAAAGATTTTTTTTTTTTAACAGTTTTTCCTTGCAATTTAGGTATCTCTATTTTTAAAATACCTGATAGAGTCTTTTTAGGTGTTTAACAATTTTCAAATAAAAAAGTTAACTCTTGATTTGAAAATGATATCTAGGTTTATTTCAGTAGATTGTCATTGCCAAAAATATATATATTGCATAGTCTGTACACATGCTTTGTATAACCCAATTGAATGGTTTCTGATAATCAGTTATAGATTTCTGATCAATATGATTTACACGTTTACGATGCATAGCAAGTCATATTACCATTACGATCCTCTGCAAGAAAAGAAAGACAAGAAGAGGAAGAGTCCAAATATTTGCAAAACTTGGAATTTTCTTTTTATTAGAATTAAAAAATATATATATTGGAGTCCGTGATCGTCATTTGAAATCTAATGCAATGTTTACAAGTTATGTCTGATTAGTTTATACTTAATTTTGTTTGTTGGTTTTTTTTTTCTTTTAACATTTCATTTTTACTTGTACATAATCATTGTTTCACATATGCTTGATACAGGGATATAGTTTCACTTGTTAATTATTGAATTCCACATTAATTTCATAGACTCAGCTTTTCTGTTAGAACAAATCTATTAGAGGTTTGAGATGTAGTCCAGTAAAATAGGCATGCAATAATATCTACCATTTCTGTGATCTTTGGTTTGTGAGATTTATTCTCGACGATTGTATTTGTGGAATGATAATTGTAAATGTACTGAATCTGGTGCAGTCAAATTTAAGTGCATCATCACTTTTTGGAAAATTAAACGTAATGATAAATTAATATATCACCAAAATTTCCTTCATCTTCAACAGAAAAATTGCTATTAAAGAAATGATATTATAGAGCAGTCCTTTTATCATGAGAACCTCTAAAACATATTCTCAGTATGATATCCTGTTTACAGTATTGTAGAACTTTTCAGTTTTATTTCATATGGACTATTGTAGATTTCATTAATAAGTTTGTAAATTTGTACTCGTTTCCATAGAAAAGCATTGGTTGCTAGGCTCCAGTGTTATTGCTAGGTTACATTGATGTTGCTAGGCTTCAATGATGCGCCTGTTGTTATATATAGATTATTGCATAATGTTTTGTTTTAAGTGATAAAGTGTTATAACTTTGATGTGACATGGCTATGTATGTGTTGGAGGTGATAGGCACCTGGTGTAGAAGTTTATAATTGTTAATGAAAGAAATATATTTTTACAAATGCCATCTTATTCTTGTTTTCACTTCGTCTGTTCTTAGAATATATTAGTTTGACAGGATAAAGTTCTTAAAAAGAAGACTTGTCATTAGGAACCACGATGTCCATGATGTCTATTATGATGAAAAGGTGTCTGAAATAACAGAGTGCCAACAGTCCATCTGTCACACATAACAGTGTCCATAGTCCATCTGTCACAGGTAACAGAGAGTGTCCATAGTCCATCTGTCACACATAACAGAGAGTGTCCATAGTCCATCTGTGACAGGTAACAGAGAGTGTCCATAGTCCATCTGTGGCAGATAACAGAGAGTGTCCATAGTCCATCTGTGACAGGTAACAGAGTGTCCATAGTCCATCTGTCACACATAACAGAGAGTGTCCATAGTCCATCTGTCACACATTACAGAGAGTGTCCATAGTCCATCTGTGACAGGTAACAGAGTGCCCATAGTCCATCTGTCACACATAACAGAGAGTGTCCATAGTCCATCTGTCACACATTACAGAGAGTGTCCATAGTCCATCTGTGACAGGTAACAGAGTGTCCATAGTCCATCTATCACACATAACAGAGTTTCCATAGTCCATCTGTGACAGGTAACAGAGAGTGTCCATAGTCCATCTGTGGCAGGTAACAGAGTGTCCATAGTCCATCTGTAACAGGTAACAGAGAGTGTCCATAGTCCATCTGTCACACATAACAGAGTGTCCATAGTCCATCTGTGACAGGTAACAGAGAGTGTCCATAGTCCATCTGTGACAGGTAACAGAATGTCCATAGTCAATCTGTCACACATAACAGAGTTTCCATAGTACATCTGTGACAGGTAACAGAGAGTGTCCACAGTCCATCTGTGACAGGTAACAGAGAGTGTCCATAGTCCATCTGTGACAGGTAACAGAGAGTGTCCATAGTCCATCTGTGACAGGTAACAGACAGTGTACATAGTCCATCTGTGACAGGTAACAGACAGTGTACATAGTCCATCTGTGACAGGTTACAGACAGTGTACATAGTCCATCTGTGACAGGTAACAGAGAGTGTCCATAGTCCATCTGTGACAGGTAACAGACAGTGTACATAGTCCATCTGTGACAGGTAACAGACAGTGTACATAGTCCATCTGTGACAGGTAACAGACAGTGTACATAGTCCATCTGTCACACATAACAGAGAGTGTCCATAGTCCATCTGTGACAAGTAACAGAGTGTCCATAGTCCATCTGTCACACATAACAGAGAGTGCCCATAGTCCATCTGTCACACATAACAGAGAGTGTCCATAGTCCATCTGTCACACATAACAGTTTCCATAGTCCATCTGTGACAGGTAACAGAGAGTGTCCATAGTCCATCTGTGACAGGTAACAGAGTGTCCATAGTCCATCTGTGACAGGTAACAGAGTGTCCATAGTCCATCTGTCACACATAACAGAGAGTGTCCATAGTCCATCTGTGGCAGGTAACAGAGAGTGTCCACAGTCCATCTGTGACAGGTAACAGAATGTCCATAGTCCATCTGTCACACATAACAGAGAGTGTCCATAGTCCATCTGTCACACATAACAGAGTTTCCACAGAGAGTGACAGGTAACAGAGTGTCCATAGTCCATCTGTCACACATAACAGAGAGTGTCCATAGTCCATCTGTGACAGGTAACAGAGAGTGTCCATAGTCCATCTGTGACAGGTAACAGAATGTCCATAGTCCATCTGTCACACATAACAGAGAGTGTCCATAGTCCATCTGTCACACATAACAGAGTTTCCATAGTCCATCTGTGACAGGTAACAGAGAGTGTCCATAGTCCATCTGTGGCAGGTAACAGAGAGTGTCCATAGTCCATCTGTGACAGGTAACAGAATGTCCATATTCCATCTGTCACACATAACAGAGAGTGTCCATAATCCATCTGTCACACATTACAGAGAGTGTCCATAGTCCATCTGTGACAGGTAAGAGAGTGTCCATAGTCCATCTGTCACACATAAGAGAGTTTCCATAGTCCATCTGTGACAGGTAACAGAGAGTGTCCATAGTCCATCTGTGGCAGGTAACAGAGAGTGTCCATAGTCCATCTGTAACAGGTAACAGAGAGTGTCCATAGTCCATCTGTCACACATAACAGAGAGTGTCCATAGTCCATCTGTGACAGGTAACAGAGGGTGTCCATAGTCCATCTGTGACAGGTAACAGAGAGTGTCCATAGTCCATCTGTGACAGGTAACAGACAGTGTACATAGTCCATCTGTGACAGGTAACAGAGAGTGTCCATAGTCCATCTGTGACAGGTAACAGAGAGTGTCCATAGTCCATCTGTGACAGGTAACAGAGAGTGTCCATAGTCCATCTGTCACACATAATGGTTTGGACAAAGTCTGTCTGATATTGACTGATAATATCTGTTGTCTGTCTGATATTGACTGATAATGTCTGTAGTCTGTCTGATACTGACTGATAATGTCTGTTGTCTGTCTGATACTGACTGATAATGTCTGTTGTCTGTCTGATATTGACTGATAATGTCTGTTGTCTGTCTGATACTGACTGATAATGTGTGTTGCCTGTCTGATATTGACTGATAATGTCTGTTGTCTGTCTGATATTGACTGATAATGTCTGAAGTCTGTCTGATATTGACTGATAATGTCTGTTGTCTGTCTGATACTGACTGATAATGTCTGTTGTCTGTCTGATACTGACTGATAATGTCTGTTGTCTGTCTGATATTGACTGATAATGTCTGTTGTCTGTCTGATATTGACTGATAATGTGTGTTGCCTGTCTGATATTGACTGATAATGTCTGTTGTCTGTCTGATATTGACTGATAATGTGTGTTGCCTGTCTGATATTGACTGATAATGTCTGAAGTCTGTCTGATATTGACTGATAATGTCTGTTGTCTGTCTGATACTGACTGATAATGTCTGTTGTCTGTCTGATATTGACTGATAATGTGTGTTGCCTGTCTGATATTGACTGATAATGTCTGTTGTCTGTCTGATATTGACTGATAATGTCTGAAGTCTGTCTGATATTGACTGATAATGTCTGTTGTCTGTCTGATACTGACTGATAATGTCTGTTGTCTGTCTGATACTGACTGATAATGTCTGTTGTCTGTCTGATATTGACTGATAATGTCTGTTGTCTGTCTGATACTGACTGATAATGTCTATAGTCTGTCTTGATATTGACTGATAATGTCTGTAGTCTGTCTGATACTGACAGATAATGTGTGTTGTCTGTCTGATATTGTCTGATAATGTCTGTTGTCTGTCTGATACTGACTAATAATGTCTGTTTTCTGTCTGATACTGACTGATAATGTCTGTTGTCTGTCTGATATTGACTAATAATGTCTGTTGTCTATCTGATACTGACTGATAATGTCTGTTGTCTATCTGATATTGACTGATAATGTCTGTTGTCTGTCTGATACTGACAGATAATGTCTGTAGTCTGTCTGATACTGACTGATAATGTCTGTTGTCTGTCTGATATTGTCTGATAATGTCTGTAGTCTGTCTGATATTGACTGATGATGTCACAACTAGTATGACAACGTGACCCTTTCTCATCGCTTTGGTTTGATATTGATAACGATATTACACGACAAATAATGAAAAGGACATACTCTGATGGAAGTCGGTGACGTCACGTTCATTCTCTGGTCACTATTTCAAGTATACTTGTATAGATAATCGAGCTCGTCCTCTGAAAGGCCTAAAGGCCATAACAGAGGATATTAATCCCCTAATAATAAAAAAGATAATTGATGGTGACCTTTGATATATATGCTGAAACGGATACATCTCTGTGTGGATTGTGAAACCAAGATGATCTCGCTTTATGGCCTGACTGTATCAATTAATGATTTGTAAAACCAATTTTTAAGTATCCTTTCCGACAAATATCTCCTCTTTATGGGCGTGTGTTATTGTAACGGGGAATTTGACATTAGTACCAAATGACAAAGCTATGTATGATGTACAAAAAGGGGGCGTGTTCATCTGCTACGCCCATTCGAACGGGATGAATAGACACACACTAATCTAGAGAACCGACACTGGTCTGGAAACTGACCTTGACACTTAGTCTAGAAAGCGTGGTTATTTTAAAACCTGGAATAAAACTTAACGTAAATATTCTCTCGTGTGGTAATGTTTATATTATAATTGCAATTTTATCAATATACGTGGGGTTTTTATTCAAATTATGATGATCATGAAAACTTGAATCATTGGTAAAATCTGAAACGTCTTAATGTTTCGGTTTGATGGCGTTAAGCTTTAACATCTGTTGTCCAACAATACTTTGACCTACGTTTTAGTCTGAAATGCTACTGTTGAAAGTTTTTATCTCAATGGTCGGTTACTTTTCTAAACAAGAGTGTCATCAGGTATCTCATTTCACATCTAACAATGAACTAACGGTCTTTACAAATAAGATCTAGGAATCGAATTTCTTTTACATAATAAATGTGTCCACTTTATTTTCTGACACTGAGCCTATCCACAGTCACCTGAGGAGAATAAGAATGCTTGTATGTAGGATGCAGTGTTTGATCCACGCCAAGTACAGGAACCCGTAAAATGTAATCTGACCAGTCATGCTGTTTCTGTGCGTATCATTCTAACGTGCTGTAGACTTTTTTTTATATCGGCTTTGAGTCGATGAACGTCAGAACTCCGTCCCTATCAAAAGGGTCAGCATTCCATCGGTAATCGTGCAAAGAAATCGTCATTTTGTCACGTGCATATCACACAGGGATTGAAAGAATGGTTCTGACTAACTAAATTGTTATTATCATTTTATATCCGCCAAATTAAGAATTACACAGAACAATAATTTTGTTTGTACATGTGATAAATATTTATTAAACTGATCATGCAACCTTGTAATCCACCAATAATACGTGTAATTATGGTGTTATGGAGGTGTGGAGGGTGGATGTCAGAGGTACGTGTAATTATGGTGTTATGGAGGTGTGGAGGGTGGATGTCAGAGATACGTGTAATTATGGTGTTATGGAGGTGTGGAGGGTGGATGTCAGAGGTACGTGTAATTATGGTGTTATGGAGGTGTGGAGGGTGGATGTCAGAGGTACGTGTAATTATGGTGTTATGGAGGTGTGGAGGGTGGATGTCAGAGGTACGTGTAATTATGGTGTTATGTAGGTATGGAGTGGAGGGTGGATGTCAGAGGTACGTGTAATTATGGTGTTATGGAGGTGTGGAGGGTGGATGTCAGAGGTACGTGTAATTATGGTGTTATGGAGGTGTGGAGGGTGGATGTCAGAGGTACGTGTAATTATGGTGTTATGGAGGTGTGGAGGGTGGATGTCAGAGGTACGTGTAATTATGGTGTTATGGAGGTGTGGAGGGTGGATGTCAGAGGTACGTGTAATTATGGTGTTATGGAGGTGTGGCGGGTGAATGTCAGAGGTACGTGTAATTATGGTGTTATGGAGGTGTGGAGTGGAGAGTGGATGTCAGAGATACGTGTAATTATGGTGTTATGGAGGTGTGGAGTGGAGGGTGGATGTCAGAGGTACGTGTAATTATGGTGTTATGGAGGTGTGGAGGGTGGATGTCAGAGGTACGTGTAATTATGGTGTTATGGAGGTGTGGAGGGTGGATGTCAGAGGTACGTGTAATTATGGTGTTATGAGGTGTGGAGGGTGGATGTCAGAGATACGTGTAAATATGGTGTTATGAGGTGTGGAGTGGATGTCAGAGGTACGTGTAATTATGGTGTTATGGAGGTGTGGAGTGGAGGGTGGATGTCAGAGGTACGTGTAATTATGGTGTTATGGAGGTGTGGAGTGGATGGTGGATGTCAGAGGTACGTGTAATTATGGTGTTATGTAGGTATGGAGTGGAGGGTGGATGTCAGAGGTACGTGTAATTATGGTGTTATGGAGGTGTGGAGTGTGGATGTCAGAGGTACGTGTAATTATGGTGTTATGGAGGTGTGGAGGGTGGATGTCAGAGGTACGTGTAATTATGGTGTTATGGAGGTGTGGAGGGTGGATGTCAGAGGTACGTGTAATTATGGTGTTATGGAGGTATGGAGTGGAGGGTGGATGTCAGAGGTACGTGTAATTATGGTGTTATGGAGGTACGTGTAATTATGGTGTTATGTGGGAGGGTGGATGTCAGAGGTACGTGTAATTATGGTGTTATGTGTAGGTGTGGAGGTGTGGAGGGTGGATGTCAGAGGTACGTGTAATTATGGTGTTATGGAGGTGTGGAGTGGAGGGTGGATGTCAGAGGTACGTGTAATTATGGTGTTATGGAGGTGTGGAGGGTGGATGTCAGAGGTACGTGTAATTATGGTGTTATGAGGTGTGGAGGGTGGATGTCAGAGGTACGTGTAATTATGGTGTTATGGAGGTGTGGAGTGGAGGGTGGATGTCAGAGGTACGTGTAATTATGGTGTTATGGAGGTGTGGAGTGGAGGGTGGATGTCAGAGGTACGTGTAATTATGGTGTTATGGAGGTGTGGAGTGGAGGGTGGATGTCAGAGGTACGTGTAATTATGGTGTTATGAGGTGTGGAGTGGATGTCAGAGGTACGTTTAATTATGGTGTGATGGAGGTGTGGAGTGGAGGGTGGATGTCAGAGGTACGTGTAATTATGGTGTTATGAGGTGTGGAGGGTGGATGTCAGAGGTACGTGTAATTATGGTGTTATGGAGGTGTGGAGTGGAGGGTGGATGTCAGAGGTACGTGTAATTATGGTGTTATGGAGGTGGGGAGTGGAGGTAGGATGGCAGAGATACGTGTAATTATGGTGTTATGGAGGTGTGGAGTGGAGGGTGGATGTCAGAGGTACGTGTAATTATGGTGTTATGGAGGTGTGGAGTGGAGGGTGGATGTCAGAGGTACGTGTAATTATGGTGTTATGTAAGTGTGGAGTGGAGGGCCAATGTCAGAGGTACGTGTAATTATGGTGTTATGGAGGTGTTGAGTGGAGGGTGGATGGGGGAGGTACGTTTAATTATGGTGTTATGGAGGTGTGGAGGGTGGATGTCAGAGGTACGTGTAATTATGGTGTTATGGAGGTGTGGAGTGGAGGGTGGATGTCAGAGGTACGTGTAATTATGGTGTTATGGAGGTGTGGAGTGGAGGGTGGATGTCAGAGGTACGTGTAATTATGGTGTTATGGAGGTGTGGAGTGTGGATGTCAGAGATACGTGTAATTATGGTGTTATGGAGGTGTGGAGTGGAGGGTGGATGTCAGAGGTACGTGTAATTATGGTGTTATGGAGGTGTGGAGTGGAGGGTGGATGTCAGAGGTACGTGTAATTATGGTGTTATGGAGGTGTGGAGTGGAGGGTGGATGTCAGAGGTACGTGTAATTATGGTGTTATGGAGGTGTGGAGGGTGGAGGTCCGTGTAATTATGGTGTTATGGAGGTGTGGAGTGGAGGGTGGATGTCAGAGGTACGTGTAATTATGGTGTTATGGAGGTGTGGAGTGGAGGGTGGATGTCAGAGGTACGTGTAATTATGGTGTTATGTAGGTATGGATTGGAGGGTGGATGTCAGAGGTACGTGTAATTATGGTGCTATTGAGGTGGGAAGTGGAGGGTGGATTGGGGAGGTACGTTTGATTATGGTTTTATGGGGGTGTGGAGTGGAGAGTGGATGTCAGAGGTACGTGTAATTATGGTGTTATGGAGGTGTGGAGTGTGGATGTCAGAGATACGTGTAATTATGGTGTTATGGAGATGTGGAGTGGATGGTGGATGTCAGAGATACGTGTAATTATGGTGTTATGAGGTGTGGAGGGTGGATGTCAGAGATACGTGTAATTATGGTGTTATGAGGATGGAGGATGGAGTGGAGGTGTGGATGGATGTCAGAGGTACGTGTAATTATGGTGTTATGGAGGTGTGGAGGGTGGATGTCAGAGGTACGTGTAATTATGGTGTTATGGAGGTGTGGAGTGGAGGGTGGATGTCAGAGGTACGTGTAATTATGGTGTTATGGAGGTGTGGAGGGTGGATGTCAGAGGTACGTGTAATTATGGTGTTATGGAGGTGTGGAGTGGAGGGTGGATGTCAGAGGTACGTGTAATTATGGTGTTATGGAGGTGTGGAGTGGAGGGTGGATGTCAGAGATACGTGTAATTATGGTGTTATGGAGGTGTGGAGTGGAGGGTGGATGTCAGAGGTACGTGTAATTATGGTGTTATGGAGGTGTGGAGTGGAGGGTGGATGTCAGAGGTACGTGTAATTATGGTGTTATGGAGGTGTGGAGTGGAGTGTGGATCTCAGAGGTACGTGTAATTATGGTGTTATGGAGGTGTGGAGTGGAGGGTGGATGTCAGAGGTACGTGTAATTATGGTGTTATGGAGGTGTGGAGTGGAGGGTGGATGTCAGAGGTACGTGTAATTATGGTGTTATGGAGGTGTGGAGTGGAGGGTGGATGTCAGAGATACGTGTAATTATGGTGTTATGGAGGTGTGGAGTGGAGGGTGGATGTCAGAGGTACGTGTAATTATGGTGTTATGGAGGTGTGGAGTGTGGATCTCAGAGGTACGTGTAATTATGGTGTTATGAGGTGTGGAGTGGATGTCAGAGGTACGTGTAATTATGGTGTTATGTAGGTATGGAGTGGAGGGTGGATGTCAGAGGTACGTGTAATTATGGTGTTATGGAGGTGTGGAGTGGAGGGTGGATGTCAGAGGTATGTGTAATTATGGTGTTATGGAGGTGTGGAGTGGAGGGTGGATGTCAGAGGTACGTGTAATTATGGTGTTATGGAGGTGTGGAGTGGAGGGTGGATGGCAGAGGTACGTGTAATTATGGTGTTATGGAGGTGTGGAGAGGAGGGTGGATGTCAGAGGTACGTGTAATTATGGTCTTATGGAGGTGTGGAGTGGAGGGTGGATGTCAGAGATACGTGTAATTATGGTGTTATGGAGGTGTGGAGTGGAGGGTGGATGTCAGAGGTACGTGTAATTATGGTGTTATGGAGGTGTGGAGTGGATGGTGGATGTCAGAGGTACGTGTAATTATGGTGTTATGTAGGTATGGAGTGGAGGGTGGATGTCAGAGATACGTGTAATTATGGTGTTATGGAGGTGTGGAGTGTGGATGTCAGAGGTACGTGTAATTATGGTGTTATGGAGGTGTGGAGTGGAGGGTGGATGTCAGAGGTACGTGTAATTATGGTGTTATGGAGGTGTGGAGGGTGGATGTCAGAGGTACGTGTAATTATGGTGTTATGAGGTGTGGAGTGGATGTCAGAGGTACGTGTAATTATGGTGTTATGGAGGTGTGGAGTGGAGGGTGGATGTCAGAGGTACGTGTAATTATGGTGTTATGGAGGTGTGGAGTGGAGGGTGGATGTCAGAGGTACGTGTAATTATGGTGTTATGGAGGTGTGGAGTGGAGGGTGGATGTCAGAGGTACGTGTAATTATGGTGTTATGGAGGTGTGGAGGGTGGATGTCAGAGGTATGTGTAATTATGGTGTTATGAGGTGTGGAGTGGAGGGTTGATGTCAGAGATACGTGTAATTATGGTGTTATGGAGGTGTGGAGGGTGGATGTCAGAGGTACGTGTAATTATGGTGTTATGGAGGTGTGGAGTGGAGGGTGGATGTCAGAGGTACGTGTAATTATGGTGTTATGGAGGTGTGGAGTGGAGGGTGAATGCCAGAGGTACGTGTAATTATGCTGTTATGGAGGTGTGGAATGGAGGGTGGATGTCAGAGGTACGTGTAATTATGGTGTTATGGAGGTGTGGAGTGGAGGGTGGATGTCAGAGGTACGTGTAATTATGGTGTTATGGAGGTGTGGAGTGGAGGGTGGATGTCAGAGGTACGTGTAATTATGGTGTTATGGAGGTGTGGAGTGGATGTCAGAGGTACGTGTAATTATGGTGTTATGTAGGTATGGAGTGGAGGGTGGATGCCAGAGATACGTGTAATTATGGTGTTATGGAGGTGTGGAGTGGAGGGTGGATGTCAGAGGTACGTGTAATTATGGTGTTATGGAGGTGTGGAGTGGAGGGTGGATGTCAGAGGTACGTGTAATTATGGTGTTATGGAGGTGTGGAGTGGAGGGTGGATGTCAGAGGTACGTGTAATTATGGTGTTATGGAGGTGTGGAGTGGAGGGTGGATGTCAGAGGTACGTGTAATTATGGTGTTATGGAGGTGTGGAGTGGAGGGTGGATGTCAGAGGTACGTGTAATTATGGTGTTATGGACGTGTGGAGTGGAGGGTGGATGTCAGAGATACGTGTAATTATGGTGTGATGGAGGTGTGGAGTGGATGTCAGAGGTACGTGTAATTATGGTGCTATTGAGGTGGGAAGTGGAGGGTGGATTGGGGAGGTACGTGTAATTATGGTGTTATGGAGGTGTGGAGTGGAGGGTGGATGTCAGAGGTACGTGTGTTTATGGTGTGATGGAGGTGTGGAGTGGAGGGTGGATGTCAGAGGTATGTGTAATTATGGTGTTATGGAGGTGTGGAGTGGAGGGTGGATGTCAGAGGTACGTGTAATTATGGTGTTATGGAGGTGTGGAGTGGAAAGTGGATGGGGGAGGTACGTGTAATTATGTTGTTATGGAGGTGGAAATTGGAGGGTGGATGGGAGAGGCACGTGTAATTATGGTGTTATGGAGGTGTGGAGTGCAGGAGAATGCGGAGATAGATGTCAAAGACTTTGTAAAGTTAGTTGGCGGTGCAGAAATGAAGCGGGGCTTGAAGAAGGTAGAGGGTTAATGGTGGAGCACTGAAAAGGGACTTGGGGAAGGTGGAGGGGAAATGTGGAGGAGGGTGTGGAACATGGATAGTTTTAGACAGTTTTTAATATACAGATATCCATTTGACTCCATGAAAATTAACATTTTATCACTTGCCTAGTTGACCTCCGTATTCATCGTTGATAGACTTCCTTCTGAATGCTAGATCAATAGCTGTAAACACGATTGTGATCATGTAACACGACTATCAACAAACATATATGTCATACATTCCGGAGGTGTAAGTGGCTGTTAGATTACGAATAAACGTTAAAAACACCCCCTGTGTTCGTCCCGACCTTCGCACCGCCCCTCTAACATGTGAAGACGTTATCGCACTATATGACACTGCGCAGACAGGCAACGTAAATACAGTGTGTTCCTAGATAATTAAAAAGAACACGGACATTTCCCTTTAATTACCCTCTAACCCCTTTTAACGACATACTTCATAAAATGATGGCTTTTATAATTACCTCCCTCCGATCGACTTATTATACTGTGTGGGAACGAGTAAGTAGGTAATCTATGAAATACCGAGCAGATCGTTTCTATCTAAGTCTGTGTTTACCTATATATGTTTATTATATATATAATTTTATTAAAAGCACATATATGGTCAGGAGACTAAATTGTTATTCAAATTAATTGAGTATAATTTATCTTAGACCTAATTTTTTTGTCGCATTCCTGTTCGAAACCAAAGGGAAATTTAAGTATACCTTGTCCGAATATTTCATAACTCACATTTGAGAAAATAATTGAACTTTTTGTTTTCTAAACTGGATATTTTCCTGTCTTTTTTGTTTTTAAATGAGATATATATGATGCTCCAATGTGTATTTGAAAGACATACACTATCTTTGAATTATGCGGTCCATATAACTTGGGTAGCTTGACAAATTCGTAGAAATTCAGTAAAATCTTTCCTTTACTAGTAAAATTATAACACGGCTCTCCAGGCCAGTCAAAGGCGACGTTTAAAGTTTGATAGATTTAGTTGAAAATGTACAAGGTAAATAACGATAGCAAAATTTTTGGGATCTAATATCGGGAAATCTAAATTTCTAAACCACGGTACACTTAAATGATAGTCCAACAATGTAGCTAGCCTGAACAAAGAACGGTCGTTAGAGACCAACTTCAGGACCAAAAACTCCAACACTTCATCAACGAGGGAGAGAGAGAGAGACCAACTTCAGGACCAAAATCTCCAACACTTCATCAACGAGGGAGAGAGACACCAACTTCGGGACCAAAAACTCCAACACTTCATCAACGAGGGAGAGAGAGAGAGACCAACTTCAGGACCAAAAACTCCAACACTTCATCAACGAGGGAGAGAGAGAGAGACCAACTTCAGGACCAAAATCTCCAACACTTCATCAACGAGGGAGAGAGACACCAACTTCGGGACCAAAAACTCCAACACTTCATCAACGAGGGAGAGAGAGAGAGACCAACTTCAGGACCAAAATCTCCAACACTTCATCAACGAGGGAGAGAGAGAGAGACCAACTTCAGGACCAAAAACTCCAACACTTCATCACCGAGGGAGAGAGACCAACTTCAGGACCAAAAACTCCAACACTTCATCAACGAGGGAGAGAGACACCAACTTCGGGACCAAAAACTCCAACACTTCATCAACGAGGGAGAGAGAGAGACCAACTTCAGGACCAAAAACTCCAACACTTCATCAACGAGGGAGAGAGACCAACTTCAGGACCAAAATCTCCAACACTTCATCAACGAGGGAGAGAGAGAGACCAACTTCAGGACCAAAAACTCCAACACTTCATCAACGAGGGAGAGAGACCAACTTCAGGACCAAAATCTCCAACACTTCATCAACGAGGGAGAGAGAGAGACCAACTTCAGGACCAAAAACTCCAATATGTCATACATTCCGGAGGTGTAAGTGGCTGTTAGATTACACTTCATCAACGAGGGAGAGAGAGAGAGACCAACTTCAGGACCAAAATCTCCAACACTTCATCAACGAGGGAGAGAGAGAGACCAACTTCAGGACCAAAAACTCCAACACTTCATCAACGAGGGAGAGAGACACCAACTTCGGGACCAAAAACTCCAACACTTCATCAACGAGGGAGAGAGAGAGACCAACTTCAGGACCAAAATCTCCAACACTTCATCAACGAGGGAGAGAGACACCAACTTCAGGACCAAAAACTCCAACACTTCATCAACGAGGGAGAGATAGAGACCAACTTCGGGACCAAAAACTCCAACGCTTCATCAACGAGGGGGAGAGAGAGACCAACTTCAGGACCAAAAACTCCAAAACTTCATCAACGAGGGAAAGAAAGACCAACTTCGGGACCAAAAACTCCAAAACTTCATCAACGAGGGAGAGAGAGAGACCAACTTCGGGACCAAAAACTCCAACACTTCATCAACGAGGGGGAGAGAGAGACCAACTTCAGGACCAAAAACTCCAACACTTCATCAACGAGGGAGAGAGAGACCAACTTCAGGACCAAAAACTCCAACACTTCATCAACGAGGGAGAGAGAGACCAACTTCGGGATCAAAAACTCCAACACTTCATCAACGAGGGACAGAGAGAGAGACCAACTTCAGGACCAAAAACTCCAAAACTTCATTAACGAGGGAGAGAGAGACCAACTTCGGGACCAAAAACTCCAACACTTCATCAACGAGGGAAAGAGAGACCAACTTCGGGACCAAAAACTCCAAAACTTCATCAACGAGGGAGAGAGATACCAACTTCAGAACCAAAATCTCCAACACTTCATCAACGAGGGAGAGAGAGACCAGAGAGAGAGAGAGAGAGAGAGAGGGGGGGGGAGAATGCTGAAAACCACTGACTCTATAGGTTTCTTGTTGTCGGAAATCGGCGAGTTATCCAGTTAATCATGTCAAATTCATTGACTGCGGCACTCAGAAATCGGCGATTGTGAATCATAAAATGGACAATGACGTCACGTCATGACTTGAAAATTGCGTAACAAAATGGCTGCCTTTGTTTGATTATAATATGTTAAAATTGAAATTTGCATTGTTATGTGATGAATAAATAATCTAAAAATTGGTTGTTCACTAAAATCATAAAAAAGCCTTCCAAGGCTCGTTTTATAAAATTTCACTTTACATTCTATATATATATAATACATAAATAAATAAAACAGAAACAAATTCTATTTTCTCGAAATATCAAAATTAAGAGAAAGAACAACAGTCACTTTACAAATCTGAAATTATAATCTATTCATGGCAAACACTTATCTTAATGTACACGTGATCATAACCCGTGACCATAAAGTAGACTCCCGACTGAGTGGTCAAGAAAACCACCAGGCAAATATGATGGACATTTCTTTTGAAGTGACCACAAGGGTCAAGCATTAGAAGTGACCCTGAGCGCGTCAAGGGTGTTCGGTGTCAGAGTTTAAGAATACGTTGTAACATTTTCAACGTCTAGTTAGCTTTCGTAGTATGTAAATATATTTTTTTCAACTTAGATTATTGGAATAAATACTGAAACAAACAACGAAGTACACATTTATTGAAATTCTACCCATAAGAAAAAATACTATAAAAGTGTATCTAAAATTTGAGTGTATTTAAAAAAAATCTTTTGAACTATTTCAGTAAATCATGCTTTGTTCACCTATTTGATGGATGACAGATGCTCTCCGAGGTGATTTTGTATGTACAACATTTGTGATTTATACCAATCTGAAAAACACATCAAAATATTCACGAGAAAACTGTTGAGATGTATAGCGTCGGTATCAGTTTCAGTGCCTATTCCAAACATGAAAACACTTACGTAGAACAGGTCAAGCTGACATTTACGCTATCGATCTAAAATGTTTTTAAGATATATATAATTTTTTTATATTTGGTCGATCCGAGCCTCAACTAAAAATAATTGATGGAAAATGTCCCAGCGAGATTCTTGATAAAAGTGATGAATAAAAGAACAGAGCCAATCTTAATCATTTACAAGTTTCGAGGCGAGATGAAAAATGATTACTTTATTTTCGTCCCTATGTCATCTCCACGTCAGTCTGACTTGCTACGTTGTGTGTCTATATATAAAGCTAACAGTGTTATTATATCACGGCCTGGTATCAAGTTTCGCTCTCCAGAGTGAACCGGAGGATGATAAGTAGAAGTGTGGTCCTATGTAAGGTGTCGATCATAAATTCCCTTCTAACAGCGATATGTAAGCGGAAATGACGTAACATAGCACCTATATGCAGATGGGGCTCACAACAGGGTATTTTTCTGTCGTACGTACATACATACATACATCATCAACATCATCATTATCATCACCACAACCATCATCATCATCATCATCATCATCATCATCATTATCATCGTCGCCACTAGCATCATCATCATCATCATCATCATCATCATCATCATCATCATCATCATCGCCCCTGGTTTCATTTGCTGTAAGAGAACCTCCGTCTTCCACTGTTATTTAAATCGGTACTGTTACGAAACTTCTATACTCCCATAGAAAATAAGATGTCGATTTTTTTTTAAAATCAGAAACAGATTTCTCTCAGCTGGATACCCCGCAAACAAACAAGAATGAATGGTGTTCACTTCAAACAACTTTAAACAACATGACTTCTTAATTAAAACAAAGTGTTCGAAATTGTGAAGATAACTTTCCGATTCATAGGAAATGATTTTAAAGGCCGTATAATGAATTAAGAATGTATATCGCTGATAAGAAAATCTATCATTTAAGGGGCCCTTAAAGGGAGTCATATCACACAGAGTAAATGTATTCTCACACTCTAGACTGTTAAAATACATGGTTAAAGTTTTCTGTTTAAAACTACAATTGTATCACAAATTTGTTTAGAAGAGAGAAAAACTGAGAGAAAACTCCAACTAATTGATGTTGAGATCTGGAATGTCCGGTCCAAATTTTGATACAAAACATTTTTAAGATAAATATTATATGTACAATGTTTGTCAGACCCTGAGATAATCTTAGTGACTATCAGTCTCTAATTTGCATATTCATTAACTATGTCCCGTAAACATGTGATCTTATATGAGTTTCTTAACGACTCTTAAGCCAGCCTTTGGCGTTAAATGAAGAATTTGTGACGAATTTTATAAATCATATATCAAACGGAAACGAGTGTAAAATTCTTTTCTTCATATGATTGATTTTTCAGGCAAATATGGTAGAAAACAGGCATTTCTACGTCAAGTTATTGATCACTCTATTTCCATGATCTCCATTGTTATGTCACAACGCCATCTGATAATGCACGACGCCATTTGATTATCTAAAGTGAGGGCAAAAGTGTAATAAACATTTGAACATTTAAGTCCTCGACTGTACCTAGTTTTCATGTCCCTGTGGATCAAACGATAAGTCCTCGACTGTACCTAGTTTTCATGTCCCTGTGGATCAAACGATAAGTCCTCGACTGTACCTAGTTTTCATGTCCCTGTGGATCAAACGATAAGTCCTCGACTGTACCTAGTTTTCATGTCCCTGTGGATCAAACGATAAGTCTTCGACTGTACCTAGTTTTCATGTCCCTGTGAGTCAAACGATAAGTTCTCGACTGTACCTAGTTTTCATGTCCCTGTGAGTCAAACGATAAGTTCTCGACTGTACCTAGTTTTCATGTCCCTGTGGATCAAACGATAAGTCCTCGACTGTACCTAGTTTTCAGGTTCCATGTATATAACAGCTACCGTCATTCTTTCCCATGATGAATTTTTATTCGTGAAATTTATCGGAACTAAAACCGTTGTGCTTTAGTAAAAAAGTGTCAATGTTTTTGTTTCTTACAGAAAGTTCCCGTTAGTGGCCCCTTGACCAGAGGACAGTACGGGATCTTTATAGCTCCACGTGGTGTCGTTGGGTCATTATCTGCGAGGTCATCAGGAACATAAATCATAGTGGTCAGTCAGTGTCCAGCATCTTGAGAGAAACGCTGTGGTCAGCGAAATAGTTCGACTGTAACAACAGCAGGACACGAGCTCTCGCTTGTAAACAAATATACTGATGGAAAAAAGTGCGGGGAAATAAAAAAGGTTCAAATACTCGCAGTGATATTTTTCAAAAATCTGCTGACGTTGATATGTCGTCATAAGAACGCTTTTGAGGAAAAGGAAAGTCAGAAGTCACTGTACTAATCATATTAATTATAATAACAATTAAACGGCGATTTAACGAAAAAAAGTATGCATCAGATGTCAGTTTGAGTTCATGAGCTAACGAAATACAAGTATAACTGATCGATATCTCCCAAGGTAATTATGTTGTGGACCTAATAGTCGCTGGTGGCTACCTCAATGACAACATACGGAAGGCCCGTCGCATGCAGTCTACATCGATTGGGGTAAATTGTCCTACTCGGGAGCACCTGTACAATCGACACAGGAGGGTTATCATTACTTTTTTAAAACCAATAAGCATGAAATTTGTTTTCCCATCCCAGATGTGATGTATGAGTAGATAATGATGTTGAATTATTGTATAAAATATTACCTGCCACGGGATCGAATCACACAACCTCGGATCTGTAGAAGGAACTTTGTGTTTTTATTATATATTTTTAAAAATTTTTACTGATGCGAATTTTCTTATCAACATGATCAGATAGCCAGTCACTTTTTTTCTTCAACAAAATATTCGTGTTTTCTACAGGAAATTGCTTTCCGAAAGCGACCTTCCTTATCCCGTACTTCCCCGCAGTTTATTGCCATTTTAAGTATTTCGGTTTCCCGGAAACGACTCTGCGAAAACCGATATAAATTCACTTTTTCGTTTAAACAAAAATCGAGTTATACATACTAAATGTCATGATTTATCCCGTTGTAAGTAACCTAGAACAAGAATTCAACGTTTACGCTATCTACTCGAATTCAAGGAATTTGAAATAGTTATATATTTATATTGGTAAACCGATTCATATTTGTAGAAGTGCTCACGAGTTATCTCCCCTTAGCACTGTTGGCGGACACTGTTGGTGGACACTGTTGCTGTGTGTTTGTGTGAATACGTATGTATAAACTAACTTTACCGTGCAATGTTTAATTAGACAGACCGATATCTCTTTATTGTTAAATTGTATTTTCTGCATACAGTTTTGTTTGTGTTCATGTGTTCTCAATGGGGGTCTTTTGTGTTTGTAGAAAAAGACTTTTCAACGAGGGTAATTGATAAAGTACATACACATCTATTATCCGTAATGTTTGAATCCAGCAATGCTTTAGTGAAAAGTTTAAAGTAAATAAGATGATGTCTATATATCTATGAGGATACAACGAAATAAGGTAAATTTTGGTACAATGAGCATGATAACATCACTCACAGAAATAAGGTAACACAACAACAGTAACCATAGATACATCACAATATAGTTACCATGGATACATCATCAAAACAATTATCATCAAAACTCACAACAGTTACAGTGGAAAATCAACAAGTTACCACGAATACATCACAACAATTGAACACACAACACCAACAATTGTCTTCACCTGATTTACACAAACCACCATGTGTAGACAGGGTCATACCACACCTCAGATCTTCACCTGATATACACAAACTACCATGTGTAGACACGGACAAACCACACCACATATCTTCACCTGATTTACGCAAACCACCATGTGTAGACAGGGTCATACCACACCTCTGATCTTCACCTGATATACACAAACTACCATGTGTAGACACGGACAAACCACACCTCATATCTTCAGCTGATTTACACAAACCAACATGTGTAGACAGGGTCATACCACACCACATATCTTCACCTGATTTACACAAACCAACATGTGTAGACAGGGTCATACCACACCTCAGATCTTCACCTGATTTACACAAACTACCATGTGTAGACACGGACAAACCACACCACATATCTTCACCTGATTTACACAAACCAACATGTGTAGACAGGGTCATACCACACCTCAGATCTTCACCTGATTTACACAAACCACCATGTGTAGACAGGGTCATACCACACCTCAGATCTTCACCTGATATACACAAACTACCATGTGTAGACAGGGTCATACCACACCTCAGATCTTCAGCTGATTTACACAAACCAACATGTGTAGACAGGGTCATACCACACCTCAGATCTGCACCTGATATACACAAACTACCATGTGTAGACACGGACAAACCACACCTCATATCTTCACCTGATTAATAAAAACTATTGGATGTCCATCTGCATCCTTGATGCTCCACGGATGGTGATCATTTTCACACTTTGGACCCCTGGAACATGTCGTAGCAAAGTTGAAGGCCCATGTGTAGTAATTTGATTGGTTCCAGTGATAAACCTGACCAATCACAGGCTGCTTTTGATGATTACAAAGGAGCAACACCAAACTAAAAAGCCATTACGATATAATATTACCTGACCTTGCGATTCATTGAAGTACATCAAAGTATCAAACTAGTCTTTTCATCTCGTCCAAAAGGTGATGAACATGGAACCTTCATGACACGTTCTAAGAGTGCAAAGAGTGAAAGTGATTGTAGCCCCTAGAGTATTGAGGATGGTCCATCTGAGGTTGCATATATCACCGCTTCATCAACCGACTACGACTGCCCTTTCAAGATATAAAAGATAAAAAAAAACCATTCAAAAAGGCATTTGATTTTATTTTTCAGATCAACAATATTTCTTACACTAAATAATTATTTTTACTGTTTGGAGAAAACTCTGTAAAATAAATTACGATGAATTTTTTACGAATAGCAACAGAACAAGTCCTAATTATCGTGACTTTCTAACATCTTGTATGATTTGTTTAAAGACTTGATTTATCCTACAATAATTATAAAATATTATCAGCCTAAAAATATCACTAATGTTGGCCGAAATTTGTGTGTGAGAATCGGAGAACATGGGAAATCCCACATGGTCGGGCAGGTGATCCCCACCTTTTTCATGTCTGAACAGGGAATCAAACCTCGGTCATAATAAGTGAGTGCCTTTTGACCACTGTGTCACCCAACAACCCAGGTTATTGTTATTAGGTACGTGGGTCATTGGGAAATTTAACTAGGGTTGATGGGTATACTACAGAAATTTTTTAAAAACTTTTTAATGTTAATAAATAATTTGTGATGAAATGAAACAAGTGATGTAAATATTCATGGCAAAGTTCTAATCATTGTGATAAGTTTACAGAAAATAGTGTTTGTATAAACATGTATTCATACTGGCATGAACAGGGATAAAAACAAGCTGTCCAATACTCTGTATGAAAGTCACTAACTGTTATAATTCACAATTGGGTATATTTTTCCATAAATTTATGTGTGGCAATAATGAACATTTGAAGATGGTATTAGGATTAAAACAAAGGGTGTTATTCAGATAAAACATGATAAATGTATAATATACCGCCACCCCACACACACGCACACACAAACTCAGATGTGCATGCACACACATATATGTGATATATTTTACTATTTTGGAGGACATTTGACCTCAAAATATATCATAATCTTGACATTTATATCAAAGTGAAAAGCAAATGACATTCTTAAGTTTCAATCTTTGACCGTTAAGCCTTAACTGATAAAATAACTTAACCTTTTGACCTTGAACATGTCTCCCATTTAGTTTAGTATGTAAAATAATTGTCATCAATATAGATGTTCAATCTAAACTGTAATGATGCATTATTGATCTATGTGAGATTGCATGATTACATTTGTGACAATTTGCCTAAATATTCATTATAAATGATTAAGAAGCCTTTTGGGGAAGCAGTAAGCACAAAGTGATTGCACAAAGATTTAAAGTAAAAAAATATCCTTCATCAAAAGGTTTTATACTAAGATGAATGACCAGTAATATCATAAAGTCTTCGATAATTTTTACAAGAAATTCACCAAAATACGTTTTTCATTGATTTTTATCAGAATTATACCAAAATATGTTTTTTTTTAAGTTCCTTTGTACTAAAAATATATGAAAATAAGTCTTTAGTAATTTTCTCTTGAAATTAAAGAAACCGACAAAAATACCTTAATAATACATTATAATTTCACATCAAATTCCTTTATATGATAAAACTATACAAAAAGACAATTCTTAGGACACAATTTGATCAGAGCAATTTTGATTGCTGTCAATAATATTTCAAATTTGTAAACATGGATCTTAAAAAGTTTCCCATCTAAGTATTTACATGTGTATACAGTGAACTAAGATACAAAGTTTTAAATATATATATGGTTTATCTAGGTCCATATTAACATAATGAGCTATAAGTCTGGTTTTCTTTCCTCTATGCCTTCCTGATGTACAAGACCTACTTCCCTTCCTTTCACTCTATCAGTATGGTACAGTGATGAACTTGACAGCTGTAGGGGATGAGAATGCATTCATACCAGCATGAATGTCAACAAATTGTGTTTAAACAACATCTTTATTATACAGCCGACTCTTCAGTTCTACCTGGGAGTCATTTTAAAAGCAGGATTTTTATTTTCTCTAAAATTGGGTTAAAAAAATAAAAAAATAAATAAATAAATAAAGACATCATTGTATGTAATTTAGTTTACATCAATGTCTGTTGATTTGACAATAATTTTTCTTCACATTCTAAAATAAAATTAAATGGTTACTTTACTTGTGTAAGTGGTGAAGCAAAATTCCATGAGTCATTTTTACCAAAGGTAACTCTAACATAAACAACATGTAAAAGGTGTTCAACAGGAAGCACAACTAAGGGAGATAATTCTAAGCCAAATAACACATAAAATGTGTTTGACAGCATACATCATTAAGGGAGATAACTCTAAGTTCAACAACATGTAAAAACTGTAAGACAACAAAAACCTTAAGGGAGATAACTCTAACTAAAACAACATTTATAAAGTGTTAGACAGCATATATCTGTAAGGGAGATAACAAACATAAAAAAGACATATGAAGTGTTTGAAGGCATATATTCTTAACCGAGATAATATAAACAGGTTTGATGTATCCTGTATAGCCTAAGGGGAGAAAACTCTGTTAACGCCCAGTGAGAGATAACTAAATCCTAAGGGGAGATAACTCTTTTAATTCCCAATGGGAGGTGATTAAAGCCTAACGTGAGATAACCCTTTTGAAGCCTCAGGGAGATAACCTTTTTAAATCTTAATAGGAGATAGCACTGTTAAAGTCTATGGGGAGATAACTCAGATAAACCCTAAGGAGAGATCACTCTGTTAAAAATGTGCACAATAACTTATATCACAAAATTTTCTGTTGTTTACAGATGCCAAACACTGAAAATTTAGATACTTGTATGATATGTTTATTTGTGATATGAACATCATCACAATTAAGATTGATAAGTAACCATGGAAACAGCTGAAGCATCACATATAACAAACACTATGCAACAAAAATCAATGGTAAAAAACAAACAGGCCAAACAGACCTGAAACATTAACCTTTTACTTTTTAACACTTACATCTGGTACAATTCCATCAATCATTTCTTAAATTATATTTTTTCACAAGATACAAAATTCATTTGACATTTAATTTAAATAAAAAGGAATATTTAATTCCAGCTGTTTTCACACCAGATCTGACATTAAGCTTCATATAGTTATTTCAATGAACACAGAAAGGGGATGAGATTGATTATTTGAATAGATAGAATCATGGCACTTTGACATCAGGACGATAAAATCTTACTGGACTATACTATCTGACAGTATATGGTACAGTATTACTTATTAAATAGATTGATATTACTGGTGAATTCTGGGTAGAATGATCTTTTTGATTGAAATTTTAGAAAATATCCTGACCAATTAATGTAGAGTTCCTTGGCCATCTAAGCCTTGGAACACCCACTAACCCTAAAAATAGCAATAACTGTTTCAGTAATATTATGATTTTACATAATGATATAAATTCAATTGTTGAATCTAAAGAAAATAGCACAAAAATAAAGTAGAAATAAATAAAAAAAAACAGTAAGGAAAACAATGAAACGAAAATAAAAATTAAGTTCGGTTAAAATTGCATTCACTATTAATGAAAAGTAGATTTTTTCAATAAATCAGAAATGCTGGACTATCAAGTACAATAATGTATTTGATGATTTTTGTCAGTATAAAACAAACAAAGAAAACATTTAAATACTTTCAGATCCACAATATTTTCAAAACTCCGTATGATCATTATGAACACTTTTCTGTCGCGATTCTGATTCCGTTGATTTTCTGCGAGATTGTATCTGAGACAGGGTATCATATGCTTTTTGGATTTCTATGAACTTTTCTTGAGCTAACATTTTCATGTCCGGGTCTTTGACTTTATCTGGATGCCATTCCTTCGCGAGCTCTCTGTATCGTTTCGTTACTTCTTTCTGACAGGCTGTATCATTTAAACCCAGCACCTGCAAATGAAAACAATGTACATATGGATAATGTTTCAGCAGATTTGAAGACAGAAAAGAGGAAGGACAAAGCATTTTAAATATTACTGTGAAAATAGCAGGTGGGACAGACAATTAGGTGGCCAGAGTGTGTGTGTGTGAAGAGGGCCAATGGGCCTGAATTGCTCATCTCTTCTGCAGCTTAAATCAGGACTTTTTCATTCCTTATAGTATTGCAAAGTTGAAATCCTATTACCCTCAAATGTTGCAATACAAACACTGTTAAGCCCAGCTAATGGGTAATTGAAAAGAAGAAGCCTAAAGCATGTTTGGCCCTGAAGTAAGTGGTAAGTTTCACATAGGTGCGAACTAAGTAGCCCTACATCCTAGCATGAAACTTATACCATGACCCTGGACCTTTCTGTTATTGAAAAGTTGTTAACATGTTAAATCAAATTTGACTCCTGTGACCATGAAAGTATTTCAAGATAATTTGTGGTATACCTAAATCCCAGTATGCTTCAAGTCCAATAACAGTACATCTGGCGATTTGATTATTGCAAAGAAGACCTTTAAACATTTTTGATATATGTTACCACTGTTTCCTTGAAATTTGGTCAAGGTCAATCATTTAAACAAACTTGGTGTCCCTTCATTCCAGCATTCTACATGAACAGTATCAGTACATCTGGCCATTTGGTTATTGTGAAACAGACCTTTGAAAGTTTTAATACATTTGACCCCCATGACCTTGAAATTTAATCAAGGTCAATGATTTAAATACATCCATAACCTGTTCCTTTCAGTTGTTCTAAAGTAATTCAAAGAAAAGCTGATGCTAGAGCCAGAGGGATAAAGCCATGCGTCCTGGGGACAAGTGAGCTAAAAATGTTCAAGAATACCAAACAAAACCACATCAATGTGTTTTCAAACCTCAAAAATATAAAAAGATTTTCTGATATCTAATGTTTTCTGAGTTACTCTCAAGTCAGCCAATCAGCTGTGGTATCACACACATATGACTATTCTAAATTCAGATTTTATTACACACTCTGCCCCCTGAGTGTTTCTCTGCCCCTCTGGGTGTTTCTCTGCACCCATGAGGGTTTCTCTATGCCCCTTGAGGGTTCAACTGCTCCATGAGGGTTTCCCTGCCTCCTGAGGGTTTCTCTCTGCTCTCTGAGTCTTTCTCTCTGCCCCCTGTGTTTTTCTCCGCCTACTAAGGCTTTCTCTCTGCCCTTCTGCCGGTTTCTCCGCCTACTTAGACGTTCTCCCTTCCCCCTGCACGTTTCTTTGCCTACTAAGGGTTTCTCCGCCTATTTAGGGTTTCTCTCTGCCACCCCCTTGCAGGTTTCTCTGCCTACTTAGGCTTTCTCTCTGCCCGCTAGGTGTTTCTCTGCCTACTAAGGCTTTCTCTCTGCCCGCTAGGTGTTTCTCTGCCTGCTTTGGCTTTCTCTCTGCCCGCTAGGTGTTTCTCTGCCTACTTAGGCTTTCTCTCTGCCCGCTAGGTGTTTCTCTGCTCATTTACAAGGTATATTTCTATAGAAATGTAAATATTAATGATGTACCTACTAGCTACAATGCTAAGTAATAACATATATTCCCATTTCCATGATTTGAATGTGAGAAATTGTGTCAACAAGTGTTCATTAACGGACAAACTTGTAACAAAGGGCTTCAATAGATGCATGTTAATGAAAATGACGGGGAAGTTTTACAGTCGTCGTAGTGATTTCATTGAAAAATATTCTACTTCTTCATGCAATATAAAGCTGGATGTTTTTGATGCTCATTAATTTGCTTGTTGGTTCCATTGTTGTATACTTTATTCTCATTTGAAAATGTGACATTACATAGTTGGATTGACCAAGGTTTACATGGCGGGTATTGTCAATGAAGCAGAAGACACTTACTCTTTCAGAACACCTGGTCTTAATCTTTTTAAGGAGTCTGTGTGTAAATATTTCCTTTGTCCAAACTTTACCCTTTACCTAGTTTTATTCAATTAGAGTTTGGATTATGATTATGCTGACATGTTGGTGATTTACTTGGGCAAGTCCTGAAGTCAGAAAAAAATGAGAAAGACCCAGGTTATCAGTGGGTGTACATACTTTATATGCATTTGCTTCTCCTGTAGGATCCATAGCCTCAACAATCTGCTGCCGAAGTTTCTCCCATCCGTAAAGCTTGTAATACTCATAAAGTCTCTTCATAGTTTCCTTCATATTTTCCCAGGCAGGGGATTTAAAAAAGTTTGGAATCGCCTCTCGTAAAGGTATGGTTTCGCCATGTTCATTTGTGACAGAACAATTCAAATAAATTCCAGAGGTCCACATAGATATGTAGATCATTCCGCAAAATGTCAATACAAGTGCTCTTTTACAAATATGCCCTCCGTTTCTCCTCTCAGCTTCCCACTGAACTCCAAATTTGTTGACGAAAATTGCAGCTATAAGTACTCCAGGCATAATATTATCAGTTCTATACAGTATCCATGGCAACCCCAGTAAGGCACCAATCAGAGGTGAAGACATTGTAGACTTTTGTCGTCCAATGTTGGCAACCAGATGTACTCCTGTGAAAAAATTAAAACACTTTGAACAAATGAAATTTTACATGCTAGCTAATTCAATGTATACTAAGATACACAGGCCCCTGTATCATCTTCAGTGTTTATATACTGAGATACACAGGACCCTGTATCATCTTCAGTGTTATATACTGAGATACACAGGCCCCTGTATCATCTTCAGTGTTATATACTAAGATACACAGGCCCCTGTATCATCTTCAGTGTTTATATACTGAGATACACAGGCCCCTGTATCATCTTCAGTGTTTATATACTGAGATACACAGGACCCTGTATCATATACTGAGATACATAGGACCCTGTATCATCTTCAGTGTTATATACTGAGATACACAAGACCCTGTATCATCTTCAGTGTTTAAATACTGAGATACACAGGCCCCTGTATCATCTTCAATGTTTATATACTGAGATACACAGGCCCCTGTATCATCTTCAGTGTTTATATACTGAGATACACAGGACCCTGTATCATCTTCAGTGTTATATACTGAGATACACAGGCCCCTGTATCATCTTCAGTGTTATATACTAAGATACATAGGCCCCTGTATCATCTTCAGTGTTATATACTGAGATACACAGGACCCTGTATCATCTTCAGTGTTTATATACTGAGATACACAGGACCCTGTATCATCTTCAGTGTTTATATACTGAGATACACAGGACCCTGTATCATATACTGAGATACATAGGACCCTGTATCATCTTCAGTGTTATATACTGAGATACACAAGACCCTGTATCATCTTCAGTGTTTAAATACTGAGATACACAGGCCCCTGTATCATCTTCAATGTTTATATACTGAGATACACAGAACCCTGTATCATCTTCAGTGTTATATACTAAGATACATAGGCCCCTGTATCATCTTCAGTGTTATATACTGAGATACACAGGACCCTGTATCATCTTCAGTGTTATATACTGAGATACACAGGACCCTGTATCATCTTCAGTGTTTATATACTGAGATACACAGGACCCTGTATCATATACTGAGATACATAGGACCCTGTATCATCTTCAGTGTTATATACTGAGATACACAGGACCCTGTATCATCTTCAGTGTTATATACTGAGATACACAGGACCCTGTATCATATACTGAGATACACAGGACCCTGTATCATCTTCAGTGTTTATATACTGAGATACACAGGCCCCTGTATCATCTTCAGTGTTTATATACTGAGATACACAGGCCCCTGTATCATCTTCAGTGTTTATATACTGAGATACACAGGACCCTGTATCATCTTCAGTGTTTATATACTGAGATACACAGGCCCCTGTATCATCTTCAATGTTTATATACTGAGATACACAGAACCCTGTATCATATACTGAGATACATAGGACCCTGTATCATCTTCAGTGTTATATACTGAGATACACAAGACCCTGTATCATCTTCAGTGTTTATATACTGAGATACACAGGTCCCTGTATCATCTTCAGTGTTTATATACTGAGATACACAGGACCCTGTATCATCTTCAGTGTTTATATACTGAGATACACAGGCCCCTGTATCATCTTCAGTGTTTATATACTGAGATACACAGGACCCTGTATCATCTTCAGTGTTTATATACTGAGATACACAGGACCGTGTATCATCTTAAGTGTTATATACTGAGATACACAGGACCCTGTATCATCTTCAGTGTTTATATACTGAGATATACAGGACCCTGTATCATCTTCAGTGTTTATATACCAGGGACCCTGTATCATCTTCAGTGTTATATACTGAGATACACAGGACCCTGTATCATCTTCAGTGTTATATACTGAGATACACAGGACCCTGTATCATCTTCAGTGTTATATACCAGATACACAGGCCCCTGTATCATCTTCAGTGTTATATACCAGATACACAGGACCCTGAATCATATTCAGTGTTATATACTGAGATACACAGGACCCTGTATCATCTTCAGTGTTATATACCAGATACACAGGACCCTGTATCATCTTCAGTGTTATATACCAGATACACAGGCCCCTGTATCATCTTCAGTGTTATATACTGAGATACACAGGCCCCTGTATCATCTTCAGTGTTTATATACTGAGATACACAGGACCCTGTATCATCTTCAGTGTTTATATACTGAGATACACAGGCCCCTGTATCATCTTCAGTGTTTATATACTGAGAAACACAGGCCCCTGTATCATCTTCAGTGTTATATACTGAGATACACAGGCCCCTGTATCATCTTCAGTGTTATATACTGAGATACACAGGCCCCTGTATCATCTTCAGTGTTATATACTGAGATACACAGGCCCCTGTATCATCTTCAGTGTTATATACTGAGATACACAGGCCCCTGTATCATCTTAAGTGTTTATATACTGAGATATACAGGACCCTGTATCATCTTCAGTGTTTATATACTGAGATACACAGGCCCCTGTATCATCTTCAGTGTTATATACTGAGATACACAGGCCCCTGTATCATCTTCAGTGTTATATACTGAGATACACAGGCCCCTGTATCATCTTCAGTGTTATATACTGAGATACACAGGCCCCTGTATCATCTTCAGTGTTATATACTGAGATGCACAGGCCCCTGTATCATCTTCAGTGTTATATACCAGATACACAGGCCCCTGTATCATCTTCAGTGTTATATACTGAGATACACAGGACCCTGTATCATCTTCAGTGTTTATATACTGAGATATACAGGACCCTGTATCATCTTCAGTGTTTATATACCGAGATACACAGGACCCTGTATCATCTTCAGTGTTTATATACTGAGATATACTGGACCCTGTATCATCTTCAGTGTTTATATACTGAGATACACAGGACCCTGTATCATCTTCAGTGTTATATACCAGATACAAAGGACCCTGTATCATCTTCAGTGTTATATACTGAGATACACAGGACCCTGTATCATCTTCAGTGTTTATATACTGAGATATACAGGACCCTGTATCATCTTCAGTGTTATATACCAGATACACAGGACCCTGTATCATCTTCAGTGTTATATACTGAGATACACAGGACCCTGTATCATCTTCAGTGTTATATACTGAGATACACAGGACCCTGTATCACCTTCATTGTTATATATTCACTAGTTTGAACACCAGTAGTGACAATGTTTTTTTTTCATTATGCTGTATGACTACAGTTTTGTGCCGTTGACCACTCAAAGTGTAGAAGCTATTGGAGATTGAGATGCTTCCTTGAAGATACTAGTCCTGGGTTGTTATTGTCTTTGGGGTTGATGAATTTGTGAAGGAGGGGGAAGTGTAGAAGTTGAGAGTACTTGTTGTCGTACTAGCATCAGTTTTAGTCCGTGGTTGAGTGTCAGCTAGAGTTTGAAGGGTCGTTTGAACGCCATTGGTGACATGGTACCAGTTCCAGCCAAACTTTGTTACTCACCGACGGCGACTCCATAGGGAGGTAGAATCACTGCCAACACCCAGCCTACACCTTCTGTCGTGTACTCCTCAGGGATCACCAGCCTAAGCAAAATACCAAATAAATATCCAACCACAAGTTCTCCGGTAAATCGTGCAACATTGAACGGTGGGCGAGGGAACACCACAAGGCGATATCTCAGTTCGTTTAAATACCGTTCATCATTGTTTGCTTCATAAACATATTCAGGTAACCTCCACAAGTCCCGAAACCATCCTAGACCTAAACAACCTCCCCATGTTGCCCACCAAACGAATGCTTGTTTGTCTCGTCCAAGATAGAAGTGATGAAGTCCTAGCCAGCCTCCAGTCAGCCACAAGATATAAGCAACCACAATGTTAGCCATTTGTATTCATTCCGCAACCTATCGGAAAAAGCACAGTAAATCGTCAGAATCCGCGTGGGGAATTCTACATTTGTCGACGTGTATTCTAAAAATAGCTATACCACACGTGTTAGTAAGATATCAATGTAGATTTAATTTCAAAACATGATCCCATTTTTGTTGAAATGAAAAATGGAGTTTGAAATTGTACATATAAACGCATTTTTTTCTCATTGAAATGTTAATTATAATTTTAAAAACGAAAGTAAATAAACAGGAATCCCAATCCCACAATGCATTTCAAACTTGTTTACGTAGTGAAGGAAACCACAAGATGGCGGCTTCCTTATGATGTGAACTACTCGCACCTGTTCATCCGGTGATTCGGCATCTTTAATTTAGAATGGACAGAAAACCCGGTTACCTCACAAAAAATCCACAAGACGCAGTTAAAGATCTCAAGTGGATCAAGGTAGTGTATAGTTTTAAGGACATCAGGCTGTCAGAAATTCAGATGTGTAAGTTTGCCTATACGTTTTACCGTACGGGCTTACCGTGACCTTGTTTAGCTGTTTGTTTTACTGTTATCTAGTAGATTGACTGTAATAAAAATATATTAACTTACGAGCCTCTGACTATTATTTTATATACTGAAGGTGAAAACATCTTTAGTACCGGAATGGCGAAGAAAACAATTCTAGATTCTGTTATGATAAAAGGGAGATAACCAGGGAATTGTCGGTTGAATTTTCTCGCTGTCGGAGGAACGTAATCACGATAGTGACTGGTAGAACGCGAATCAACCCCTTTTGCGAAAGAACATGGGAGACACATTTCTTCCAAGCACCTTACAGGAATCAAGCAGTACCCGACCGCAATAAAATATGGCTGTACCAACATAGTTCAAGAAGCTGTATTTTTTGACAGCTGAGTGATGGTAACCGTACAAGTGTGACATGGACCAGCTGAATGACAAAGGCAGTATTTAACGCTATAAGCTATATCGACTCATCACCTCAGTGACAGAGATGGTATTTTACTCATTTTAAGATATAATTCTCTTTTTTATTGATAGGTTGTCGGTATTGGAAATGCCAATGTTGGGAAAACTTGCCTGATTAAACACTTTTGTGAGAGTAAGGTGAGTTATGTATAACAATGAGTAGATACAAAGTATATACAACATGTATCTGTGTACCTTTTTATCCAGTAGTAAGCCACCCATATCTATTGTAGATATAGAAACTAAGGTTATTTCATTCCATTGTGCTGCAAAACGCCAACCACCAGACATTCATCTAGAACTAGTAAGTTCCAAACAACCTGATGTTGAGCCAGAATTTGTGAATTCGAAGTTCCCAGATACTGAGCTTGAATTTGTAAGATCCAAACACCTTCATATTGAGCTAGAATCTGAAAATTCCAAGGTCCCAGACATTGAGCCAGAAAAGGTAACTTCTGTGCCTTTTCATTAAAAGATAATTTAAAAATTGATACCATTTGATCAGTTGTCATGAAAGTAAGCAATTGATTATTCTGGGACATTGAATTATCTCCCTTGATTTATTTTTGGTTTGGAATTTATTTCTCAATATTTGTTTTTTATTGACAGCATGCACAGTAGAATAGACAAAGCTTGTTATATAAATAAATAAACATAAACGAAGACATTTTTTATTTCTGTAAGACTTTTTACTCTGACATGTTTCCTAAATGGAAATTATGATTTTTTAAAAAAATTTATTTTTGTTTGTTTCGTTGTTTCTTTGTTTCTTTCTTTTTTCTGTGTATGTGAGGGGGAGAGAGGGGGAGTTACTTGTGAAACGCTTGTGTACAAAGATATATAAAACATATATACAGTCTTTGATTGGTTTTCATAATTTGAGCTTCTTTTCCAACATTTGATGTTCTAGTTTTGTGGTGGATACCAGCCAACAGTTGGTGTTGATTATGGATTCAAGATCCAACATGTGGACGGAGTTGATTGTAAGTACCATCTTTTTATGTCATTTATTTTGATACAGCCTCTGCGCTGTTTCATTTTCTAAAACAGCTCATAATGATTCCACTTCAACATACGTCAGTGTTAGCTAGATATCTGTCTTTATTTTGTGTCTCTGACTTTTTTTTGGAACAACAGATCCTAGAGGGACTCATGAACTTTCAACTTGTCTTTATCAATTGGATTTCTCTTCTTTTCTTATCTTTCCATTATGTCCCAAAACAAAAGTTTTTAGACCATGGGGAACATACAAAAAAAAAAAAAAAAAAACTGATAAAGATCAATCCAGTGCTTCTCAAGAAATACTGATAACAAACTTTTACTTTCAAAATCAAAGATGGCCACCTCATTTTGTTTTTATTTTGATCAATCCAAAGACCAAGAGGAATCTATAAATTTTACTTTCCTCTTTACAAACCTTTGTGTTTGTTCAATAATTATGATGCTCCCATATTTGTAGAAAGTTAGTGGATAATGATAACATATTCCAGTTATATACATATCCATATTTTTACAAAATGTGATGTATTTTGACAGTACGTGTTCACCTGTGGGATCTCTCAGGCAGCCCAGAGTATATTGATGTTAGAAATGAACTCTACCTCCAGACTGATGCTATCTTTATGGTGTATGATGTCACGAATCAAGCCTCATTTGAAGCATTGGATGTCTGGATGAAGGAAGTCAACAAATACAGTACATCTGGTCCTGAAATACGATTGGTCGGAAATAAGGTATGGTAATATTACAGAGAAGAATTCAGAAATATGATTGGTGGAAAAAAGTTTTAGGATAATATTACAGAGCAGAGTTTGAAATATCATTAACCAGAAATAGGGTTTGGTAATTTTACAGAGAAAAGACAGAATATGATTTGTTGTAAAAAAACCTTGAACTCAATAAACTACACAACTTATGACAATATTATTTGGGATATAATCTGTTTAGGAGATAAAAATACTTGTGGTCGTTTCATCACATGCTTTGTTTAGGGAATCAAATTAGATATTTAATATTTATAATTATCTTATTTTTTCAACCCTGAGACATGCATTTGTGAGGGATATTAAATTGTGTGTTCTTCAGTGCAAGGACATTTTTTGGACCAGGGCTCTGAAAGTATTCCAAGATAATTACTCAAAGCTTGGTACAGTTATCAAGCCAGTATTCCAGTGGTGCCTTTTACAATGGAAACGTGCTTGATTTAAGTTCTTTCTTTTTTGTTACCATGGAAACAGTTCAAATTACAAATTTAAGATTTTCTGGACCATAGTTTTGAAACTGTTCAAGACAACTGGTACCTTTAGTGATGGAGGAGCATTCTCTTATTTTCTTGTTACCACAGAAAAAGATTTTGAAACAGATTGGCAAAATTACAAATTTCAGTTTCCAGAGCATGGCAACAAGATGGTTGAAGAACTAACTGAGATTTTGTACACATTTTACAAGTGAGCAGTCATGGTGCATTCTGCCATAGCAGATGACCCTTGTATATATAAATACAAGTATATATAAGCATTTGATGTTTTTGCATATGATTTGACACCATTCACAACTTAATTATATATAAATTCTATATAAATTTACAAATAAGTTGTAAATTGTGTCAAACCATACTCTAAAACATCAACTGAAATATTAATATATATAAATAAGTTCTGAATGGTGTCAAACCATACATCAAAATATAAAGGTGAAATGGAGTTAATACCCCTATCATAATATTAACATGTGTATAATTATAATGATTGTATGTCTAAATCAGCAGGGCACAGGGTATAACGCTATGCTATACATTATTTTCTTCCTTTTTTGAAAGATTGATATTAAGAACAAGCGTCAAGTTGAAAAGGATGAAGCAAAAAAATGGGCAACACAGAATAAAATGGTGTAAGTATAATGCTAGATTATTATCATAGATAAAGTATCATGCTACACAGAGTACAAATCTAGATAAAATGTTATATTATACAGAGTACAATACTACATAAAGTATTACACTACACAGAGTACAAATCTAGATAAAATGTTATATTATACAGAGTACAATACTACATAAAGTATTACACTACACAGAGTACAAATCTAGATAAAATGTTATGTTATACAGAGTACAATACTACATAAAGTATTACACTACACAGAGTACAAATCTAGATAAAATGTTATATTATACAGAGTACAATACTACATAAAGTATTACACTACACAGAGTACAAATCTAGATAAAATGTTATATTATACAGAGTACAATACTACATAAAGTATTACACTACACAGAGTACAAATCTAGATAAAATGTTATATTATACAGAGTACAATACTACATAAAGTATTACACTACACAGAGTACAAATCTAGATAAAATGTTATGTTATACAGAGTACAATACTACATAAAGTATTACACTACACAGAGTACAAATCTAGATAAAATGTTATATTATACAGAGTACAATACTACATAAAGTATTGCACTACACAGAGTACAAATCTAGATAAAATGTTATATTATACAGAGTACAATACTACATAAAGTATTACACTACACAGAGTACAAATCTAGATAAAATGTTATATTATACAGAGTACAATACTACATAAAGTATTGCACTACACAGAGTACAAATCTAGATAAAATGTTATATTATACAGAGTACAATACTACATAAAGTATTACACTACACAGAGTACAAATCTAGATAAAATGTTATATTATACAGAGTACAATACTACATAAAGTATTACACTACACAGATTAAAAATCTAGATAAAATGTTATATTATACAGAGTACAATACTACATAAAGTATTACACTACACAGAGTACAAATCTAGATAAAATGTTATATTATACAGAGTACAATACTACATAAAGTATTATATTACAGAGTACAAAACTAGATAAAGTATTACACTACACAAAGTACAAAACTATATAAAGTATTATATTACACAGAGTACAAAACTAGATAAAGTATTATACTACACAGAGTACAAAACTAGATAAAGTATTATACTACACAGAGTACAAAACTAGATCAAGTATTATATTACACAGAGTATGATACTAGATAAAGTATTATATCACACAGAGTACAAAACTAGATAAAATATTATATTACAGAGTACAAAACTAGATTTACAGAGTACAAAACTAGATAAAATATTATATTACAGAGTACAAAACTAGATTTACAGAGTACAAAACTAGATAAAATATTATATTACAGAGTACAAAACTAGATTTACAGAGTACAAAACTAGATAAAGTATTATATTACACAAAGTACAAAACTATATAAAGTATTATATTACACAGAGTACAAAACTAGATAAAATATTATATTACAGAGTACAAAACTAGATTTACAGAGTACAAAACTAGATAAAATATTATATTACAGAGTACAAAACTAGATTTACAGAGTACAAAACTAGATAAAATATTATATTACAGAGTACACAGAGTACAAAACTAGATAAAGTATTATACTACACAGAGTACAAAACTAGATAAAATATTATATTACACAGAGTATGATACTAGATAAAGTATTATATCACACAGAGTACAAAACTAGATAAAATATTATATTACAGAGTACAAAACTAGATTTACAGAGTACAAAACTAGATAAAATATTATATTACAGAGTACAAAACTAGATTTACAGAGTACAAAACTAGATAAAATATTATATTACAGAGTACAAAACTAGATTTACAGAGTACAAAACTAGATAAAGTATTATATTACAGAGTACAAAACTAGGTAAAGTATTATATTACACAGAGAACAATACTAGATAAAGTATTATATTACACAGAGTACAAAATAAGGTACACAGCCATATATATATCTTCTCTATAAAGTGAAGCTTGGTAAGGTCATTTCGAAAAATATGAAAGTGGCTCACTCTGTTGAACAATAGATGAACAATGCAGTCCCAATGGGCATCTTGTTATGTGATAATTACGCTGACAAAAATATTTTTGGATGTTGGCAGGCTTGCAATAGATCATTGCTTATTCGGCATAATAATATTCAATAAGATTGGATGAAATTAATTTTTTCTAGGGATGTTACTATAAGCATCTTTTTGGCTGATACATCCTTATTAGCTCCCCTAACCCTTACCTGACCCAAAGGGCCAAGTGAGTTATATGGATACCGTGGTGTTCATTGTCCGTCCAGCGTCCGGCATCTGGCATCTGTCAACTTTAACTATATACTGAAGCTATTCATGAACGACCGAGAGGATTTTAATCAAATTTTGTCTGAAGCCAGGGTTCGAAATTAACTGTATACAACTAGCAAAATTCCAGCTAAAATCTGGTAATTTCTAGCTGGAAAATAATGAACTAGCAAAATTATGCGAGTGGAAATGAACTATACCTAATCACTATTTTTGACGAAACATCTGCCACAAAATGCCTTTCTCCATCTGCCTTTAAATGAGTAAATAGGTTACAAACGCTAAAGTGACATAGATTATCAATACATTCAGAATTCCTCCAGTTTTTCCCTTGATAATTATGTGTAAACTGAATAAAAAGTTGTCTTGGAAAACTCTACGATTTCTGTCTGCTCATCATGTGAAACGCGACATATCAGCTATAAAGACGAACTTTTTCAAAAAGGAAAGCATCTGACAGTGCTTGCGATGACCAAGACAATAGTCAACAGCCACAGCCTGGCCCTTCTGAAAAAAAAAATTGTCGAACTCGGAGCGCGTTTCTCCTGACGCTTCTGATATAAAATCACCGCCACAACCACTTGCATATACGGCAGCTGTCAATAGGTGGTGGGTTGAGGGACAAAGAAAGAAACGACCCACCTTCTGCCAGTAGTGTATTTGACTTGGAATGGAGTGGAATGATCTTTGGTGAAATTAAAAGAACTGAATTGCATGACATCGGTAAATAAAATACAACAAAGTCCAGAACTCTGTTAAACAGTTGTCTTCATAATGATTTAAAAGTCCAGAACTCTGTTAAACAGTTGTCTTCATAAGAATTTATTGAAATGATCGTTAATGTGAACAATTTGTTACATAATATAAATTTGGGTACAGTTACATTAATAAATGGATCTGATCATATGACAGTCAGATTAGATGTAGCTCATACATGAAAAAAAGAAAACTGATAAATTCAAAGTTTATATAGATTTAAAATATTGATAAAGGTAGCAATCAGCCATTCTTATCCAATGTCTTGGATATCTTTTCCACTATCACTCAGTTCCTGAAAAACTCAATATTACAGTAAATAAAAGTCAAACTTATTCACGAAAAATTGCCAGTTTGTTCATCATTTTTGCTAGTGGAAATTTTAGGCACTAGCAATGGTTTGCTAGTGACTAAAAAAGTTAATTTCGACCCCTGGAAGCATCCTTGGGGAAAGTAGAACCAATTTTGTGTAATTTTTAGTGGGTCTGGGAAAGGGAAATCAGTTTTGTATAAACAGTTGGTCTAGGCCTCCTAGGGTAAGATTAGCAGCGCCCAATAAGGAAAATCTATCATTTTCTTTATGATCTACATTGTTCTTCAGGAATTGCAGAATATTGTCCAGATTTAGTCTGAACAATGCTTGGGTGAAGGGAAATCAATTTCTCTAAAACTCAAGTCTTGGACTCTTGGTGTAAGAGAGGTGGGGCCCAATAGAGAGAATCTATCAATTTCTTTAAAATCTACTATCTTGTTCTTTGGGAATAGTAAGATATTGACCAAAATTGGTCTGAAGCATGCTTGGTTGAAGGGAAATCAGTTTTGTATGAAGTGCGGGTCTTTGCCCCCTGGGGCCAGATGGGCAGTACCCTACAGGGAAAATCTTAACCCCCAAATAGATTTATTAAATTTTCATATCATTGCTTTGCACCATCAATAATTCATTTGGATCTTTGGTTCTTTGAAACAGCTGTGATCCCCACTGAATAACTAAAGCATTGATGAGCATCAGGAGATAAACATGATCATAACTGATAATTTGTCTTGGGGTCTGGTCCCACCCCAGAACAGATTACATCTTTGGAGCCAGTGAGATTTCCATCCCATAACTTAATAGAATTTCTGGACATCAAGAGATTAACTAGTGTTCTCTGTCCCCACCCCAAGGGAATTTAAAGCTTTATCTGTTGGGGTGGAGCTCAATAAGGAAAATGTTTTCCCTCTAAAGAAATGTTAAGTTTTGCATTATTGACTTAAATAGCTAGATGAGCGATACTGGCCCTCTGGGCCTCTTGTACCAAGGTTAACATTTTTGCTTATAAAAGAAGTTAAGTAGAGTTTCTAAGCCACAGGAGAGTTACCTCCCCTTATTTATAAATTTGTGAAGAAGAAGTTACATGAAAACTTAAGATAAAATACATAATCCTAAAAATGTTTGTTTTTCAGTGGTTATTATGAGACATCTGCCTCCACTGGTGAAGGGATTGATTCATTATTCCACGATATGCTGTGCTCCATAATTGAGAGAAAGAAACTTTATAAAAAGTCAGTGTCGCTATGACAACATCATGCCATAATGAACGATTACCAGATATTAATATTTTGAAAACCAGTGTCTGTGATTTTTGTTTTGAGATTATTGTAGTTAATACCAGCTGATGCCACGTTGTTAATTAATATTTATATTATCATCAATGTCAAAGGTCATCAGTATCAAAGGTTATGATATATTCCTATAGTACAGGAATGTCCTAGATTTATAATAGACTCCTATAGTACAGGAATGTCCCAGATTTATAATAGACACCTATAGTACAGGAATGTCCCAGATTTATAATAGATTCCTACAGTACAGGAATGTCCCAGATTTGTAATAGATTCCTACAGTACAGGAATGTCCCAGATTTATAATAGACACCTATAGTACATGAATGTCACATATTTATAATAGACTCCTACAGTACAGGAATGTCACAGATTTATAATAGATCCCTACAGTACAGGAATGTCCCAGATTTATAATAGATCCCTACAGTACAGGAATGTCCCAGATTTATAATAGATCCCTACAGTACAGGAATGTCACAGATTTATAATAGATCCCTACAGTACAAGAATGTCCCTGATTTATAATAGACTCCTACAGTACAGGAATGTCCCAGATTTATAATAGATCCCTACAGTACAGGAATGTCCCAGATTTATAATAGACTCCTACAGTACAGGAATGTCCCAGATTTATAATAGACTCCTACAGTACAGGAATGTCCCAGATTTATAATAGACTCCTATAGTACATGAATGTCCCAGATTTATAATAGATCCCTACAGTACAGGAATGTCCCAGATTTATAATAGATCCCTACAGTACAAGAATGTCACAGATTTATAATAGATCCCTACAGTACAAGAATGTCCCTGATTTATAATAGACTCCTACAGTACAGGAATGTCCCTGATTTATAATAGACTCCTACAGTACAGGAATGTCCCAGATTTATAATACACTCCTACAGTACAGGAATGTCCCAGATTTATAATAGACTCCTACAGTACAGGAATGTCCCAGATTTATAATAGACTCCTACAGTACAGGAATGTCCCTGATTTATAATAGATCCCTACAGTATAGGAATGTCCCTGATTTATAATAGACTCCTACAGTACAGGAATGTCCCAGATTTATAATAGACTCCTACAGTACAGGAATGTCCCAGATTTATGATAGATTCCTACAGTACAGGAATGTCCTGATTTATAATAGATCCCTACAGTACAGGAATGTCCCAGATTTATGATAGATTCCTACAGTACAGGAATGTCCTGATTCATAATAGACTCCTATAGCACAGGAATGTCCCAGATTTATAATAGACTCCTACAGTACAGGAATGTCCTGATTTATAATAGATCCCTACAGTACAGGAATGTCCCAGATTTATAATAGACTCCTACAGTACAGGAATGTCCCAGATTTATAATAGACTCCTACAGTACAGGAATGTCCCAGATTTATAATAGACTCCTACAGTACAAGAATGTCCCTGATTTATAATAGACTCCTATAGTACAGGAATGTCCCTGATTTATAATAGACTCCTATAGTACAGGAATGTCCCAGATTTATAATAGACTCCTACAGTACAGGAATGTCCCAGATTTATAATAGATCCCTACAGTACAGGAATGTCCCAGATTTATGATAGATTCCTACAGTACAGGAATGTCCTGATTTATAATAGACTCCTACAGTACAGGAATGTCCCAGATTTATGATAGATTCCTACAGTACAGGAATGTCCCAGATTTATAATAGATTCCCATAGTACAGGAATGTCCCAGATTTATAATAGATCCCTACAGTACAGGAATGTCCCAGATCTATAATAGACTCCTACAGTACAGGAATGTCCCAGATTTATAATAGACTCCTACAGTACAGGAATGTCCCAGATTTATAATAGACTCCTACAGTACAGGAATGTCCCAGATTTATAATAGACTCCTATAGTACAGGAATGTCCCTGATTTATAATAGACTCCTACAGTACAGGAATGTCCCAGATTTATAATAGACTCCTACAGTACAGGAATGTCCCAGATTTATGATAGATTCCTACAGTACAGGAATGTCCTGATTTATGATAGATTCCTACAGTACAGGAATGTCCTGATTTATGATAGATCCCTACAGTACAGGAATGTCCCAGATTTATAATAGACTCCTATAGTACAGGAATGTCCCAGATTTATAATAGATTCCCATAGTACAGGAATGTCCCAGATTTATAATAGATCCCTACAGTACAGGAATGTCCCAGATCTATAATAGACTCCTATAGTACAGGAATGTCTCAGATTTATAATAGACTCCTATAGTACAGGAATGTCCCAGATTTATAATAGACACCTATAGTACAGGAATGTCCCGGATTTATAATAGACACCTATAGTACATGAATGTCCCAGATTTATAATAGACTCCTACAGTACAGGAATGTCACAGATTTATAATAGATCCCTATAGTACAGGAATGTCCCTGATTTATAATAGACTCCTATAGTACAGGAATGTCCCAGATTTATAATAGACACCTATAGTACATGAATGTCCCAGATTTATAATAGACTCCTACAGTACAGGAATGTCCCAGATATAGACTGTAAGAATTATGTGACAATCACACAATAGTGTTTATATGTACTTAATATATACGCAAGGTTTTATGAAATAAAATCTTAAAATATTCATATAATAGGATTTAATTGGTCCATTTATTTGTGAAACCTTTTTTTTCTAAAAGGTTGGAACTTATAGCAAAGAATGATAGATATTTTGGACCAAATATTCAATTTTCTGTTAGATCATTAACCATATGTATTTTAGGACTTGGGATTTTACATCACTGTCAACATTATTATTTTTCATGAGCCAAACCTTCACCATCTTAATGAAGTTTCAGCTGATTGTTTGTTGTAGTACATATTGTATACAATAAAATACTTAATTTTGTACTGATTATGTAGCAAATTATATGTATCAACTTTATCAGTCTGTGTTTCCTCTGACCCCCACACCAGGTGTCAGAGTGGAACAAGGGTACACACTCCTGACCTCAACACCAGGTGTCAGAGTGGAGCAAGGATACACACTCCTGACCTCAACACAAGGTTTCAGAGTGAAACAAGGGTACACACTCCTGACCTCAACACCAGGTGTCAGAATGGAGCAAGGGTATACACACTCCTGACACCAACATCAGGTGTCAAAGTGGAGCAAGGGTACACACTCCTGACCTTAACACCAGGTGTCAGAATGGAGCAAGGGTATACACACTCCTGACACCAACATCAGGTGTCAAAGTGGAGCAAGGGTACACACTCCTGACCTTAACACCAGGTGTCAGAGTGGAACAAAGGTACACGTTCCTGACACCAACACCAGGTGTCAGAATGGAACAAAGGTACACACTCCTGACACCAACACCAGGTGTCAGATTGGAACAAGGGTACACGCTCCTGACAGCAACATCAGGTGTCAGAGTGGAACAAGGGTACACACTCCTGACCTCAACACCAGGTGTCAGAGTGGAACAAGGGTACACACTCCTGACCTCAACACCAGGTGTCAGAGTGGAGCAAGGGTACACACTCCTGACCTCAACACCAGGTGTCAGAGTGGAGCAAGGATACACACTCCTGACCTCAACACAAGGTTTCAGAGTGAAACAAGGGTACACACTCCTGACCTCAACACTAGGTGTCAGAGTGGAGCAAGGGTACACACTCCTGACCTCAACACCAGGTGTCAGAATGGAGCAAGGGTATACACACTCCTGACACCAACATCAGGTGTCAAAGTGGAGCAAGGGTACACACTCCTGACCTTAACACCAGGTGTCAGAGTGGAACAAAGGTACACGTTCCTGACACCAACACCAGGTGTCAGAATGGAACAAAGGTACACACTCCTGACACCAACACCAGGTGTCAGATTGGAACAAGGGTACACGCTCCTGACAGCAACACCAGGTGTCAGAATGGAGCAAGGGTACACACTCCTGACCTCAACACCAGGTGTCATAGTGCAACAAGGGTACACACTCCTGACACCAACACCAGGTTTCAGAGTGGAACAATGGTACACACTCCTGACCTCAACACCAGGTGTCTGAGTGGAATAAGGATACATACTCCTGACCTCAACACCAGGTATCAGAGTGAAACAAGGGAACACGATCCTGACCTCAACACCAGGTATCAGAGTGAAACAAGGGAACACACTCCTTTCACCAACACCAGGTGTTAGAATGGAACAAAGGTACACACTCCTGACACCACCACCAGGTGTCAGATTGGAACAAGGGTACACGCTCCTGACAGCAACACCAGGTGTCAGAATGGAGCAAGGGTACACACTCCTGATACCAACACCAAGTGTCATAGTGCAACAAGGGTACACACTCCTGACACCAACACCAGGTGTCATAGTGCAACAAGGGTACACACTCCTGACCTCAACACCAGGTGTCTGAGTGGAATAAGGATACACACTCCTGACCTCAACACCAGGTATCAGAGTGAAACAAGGGAACACGATCCTGACCTCAACACCAGGTATCAGAGTGAAACAAGGGAACACACTCCCGACACCAACACCAGGTGTTTGAAGGGAACAAGGGTACACACTCCTGACCTCAACACCAGGTGTCAGAGTGAAACAAGGGTACACACTCCTGACCTCAACACCAGGTTTCAGAGTGAAACAAGGGTACACGCTCCTGACCTCAACACCAGGTATCAGAGTGAAACAAGGGATCACAATCCTGACACCAACATCAGGTGTCAGAGTGGAGCAAGCGTACACACTCCTGACCTCAACACCAGGTGTTAGAATGGAGCAAGGGTACTTATTCCTGACCTCAACACCAGGTGTCAGAGTGAAACAAGGGTACACACTCCTGACCTCAACACCAGGTGTCAGAGTTGAACAAAGGTACACACTCCTGACACCAACACCAGGTGTCAGATTGGAACAAGGGTACACGCTCCTGACAGCAACACCAGGTGTCTTAGTGGAATAAGGATACATACTCCTGACCTCAACACCAGGTATCAGAGTGAAACGAGGGAACACGATCCTGACCTCAACACCAGGTATCAGAGTGAAACAAGGGAACACACTCCTTACACCAACACCAGGTGTCTGAAGCGAGCAAGAGTACACACTCCTGACACCAACATCAGGTGTCAGTGTGGAGCAAGGGTACACACTCCTGACCTCAACACCAGGTGTTAGAATGGAGCAAGGGTACTTACTCCTGACCTGAACACCAGGTGTTAGAGTGGAACAAAGGTACACACTCCTGACACCAACACCAGGTGTCGGAATGGAGCAAGGGTACACACTCCTGATACCAACACCAGGTGTCATAGTGCAACAAGGGTACACACTCCTGACACCAACACCAGGTTTCAGAGTGGAACAATGGTACACACTCCTGACCTCAACACCAGGTATCAGAGTGAAACAAGGGAACACGATCCTGACCTCAACACCAGGTATCAGAGTGAAACAAGGGAACACACTCCCGACACCAACATCAGGTGTCTGAAGGGAACAAGGGTACAACTCCTGACCTCAACACCAGGTATCAGAGTGAAACAAGGGAACACACTCCTGACACCAACATCAGGTGTCTGAAGGGAACAAGGGTACACACTCCTGACCTCAACACCAGGTGTCAGATTGGAACAAGGGTACACGCTCCTGACAACAACACTAGGTGTCAGAGTGGAACAAGGGTACACACTCCTGACCTCAACACCAGGTATCAGAGTGAAACAAGGGAACACGATCCTAACCTCAACACCAGGTATCAGAGTGAAACAAGGGAACACACTCCTGACACCAACATCAGGTGTCTGAAGGGAACAAGGGTACACACTCCTGACCTCAACACCAGGTGTCAGATTGGAACAAGGGTACACGCTCCTGACAACAACACTAGGTGTCAGAGTGGAACAAATGTACACACTCCTGACACCAACACCAGTTGTCAGAGTGAAACAAGGGTACAAACGTGATCACACATATTCTGTAATAATCATTCAGCAATTTTTATATACTGTGTTTTAATCTCTCATGTTTGCCTTAAAGGCATTAGTCATAGTATTGAAGGAAAGAAAACACATGTGATTTGGCCAAGATTCTGAACAGCAGAATACCTGGTACACACTCCATAAAACGACATGTTACCACTTAGTCCCTGATCATTGATACTAGTGTTATAAACAAATATTTTATATCAGTACAACCCATAACCACGCTGTTGATAACAACATAGGTGTCAGAGTGGAACAAATGTACACATTCTGTTGATATAGTACACACATCGGTACCATTTCTAGACTATTCTGTTGATATAGTGATAGTCAGGTCACACATCAGTACCAGTTCTAGACTATTCTGTTGATATAATGATAGTCAGGTCACACATCAGTACCAGTTCTAGACTAATCTGTTGATATAGTGATAGTCAGGTCACACATCGTGACCACAGACTATTCTGTTGATATAATCATCACAATTTTTATATACTGTGTTATAATAATCTCACACATCAGTACCAGTTCTAGGGTATTCTGTTGATATAATGATAGTCAGGTCACACATCAGTACCAGTTCTAGACTATTCTGTTGATATAGTGATAGTCAGGTCACACATCAGTACCAGTTCTAGACTATTCTGTTGATATAATGATCAGGTCACACATCAGTACCAGTTCTAGACTATTCTGTTGATATAATGATCAGGTCACACATCAGTACCAGTTCTAGACTATTCTGTTGATATAGTGATAGTCAGGTCACACATCAGTACCAGTTCTAGACTATTCTGTTGATATAATGATAGTCAGGTCACACATCAGTACCAGTTCTAGACTATTCTGTTGATATAATGATCAGGTCACACATCAGTACCAGTTCTAGACTATTCTGTTGATATAGTGATAGTCAGGTCACACATCAGTACCAGTTCTAGACTATTCTGTTGATATAGTGATAGTCAGGTCACACATCAGTACCAGTTCTAGACTATTCTGTTGATATAATGATCAGGTCACACATCAGTACCAGTTCTAGACTATTCTGTTGATATAGTGATAGTCAGGTCACACATCGGTACCATTTCTAGACTATTCTGTTGATATAATGATAGTCAGGTCACACATCAGTACCAGTTCTAGACTATTCTGTTGATATAATGATCAGGTCACACATCAGTACCAGTTCTAGACTATTCTGTTGATATAGTGATAGTCAGGTCACACATCAGTACCAGTTCTAGACTATTCTGTTGATATAGTGATAGTCAGGTCACACATCAGTACCAGTCAGACTATTCTGTTGATATAATGATAGTCACACACATCAGTACCAGTTCTAGACTATTCTGTTGATATAATGATAGTCAGGTCACACATCAGTCACACATCTGTTGATATAATGATAGTCAGTACACATCAGTTCTAGACTATTCTGTTGATATAGTGATAGTCAGGTCACACATCAGTACCAGTTCTAGACTATTCTGTTGATATAGTGATAGTCAGGTCACACATCGACCAGTTCTAGACTATTCTGTTGATATAGTGATAGTCAGGTCACACATCAGTACCAGTTCTAGACTATTCTGTTGATATAATGATAGTCAGGTCACACATCAGTACCAGTTCTAGACTATTCTGTTGATATAATGATAGTCAGGTCACACATCAGTACCAGTTCTAGACTATTCTGTTGATATAGTGATAGTCAGGTCACACATCGGTACCATTTCTAGACTATTCTGTTGATATAGTGATAGTCAGGTCACACATCAGTACCATTTCTAGACTATTCTGTTGATATAGTGATAGTCAGGTCACACATCAGTACCATTTCTAGACTATTCTGTTGATATAGTGATAGTCAGGTCACACATCAGTACCAGTTCTAGACTATTCTGTTGATATAGTGATAGTCAGGTCACACATCAGTACCAGTTCTAGACTATTCTGTTGATATAGTGATAGTCAGGTCACACATCAGTACCAGTTCTAGACTATTCTGTTGATATAATGATAGTCAGGTCACACATCAGTACCAGTTCTAGACTATTCTGTTGATATAGTGATAGTCAGGTCACACATCAGTACCAGTTCTAGACTATTCTGTTGATATAGTGATAGTCAGGTCACACATCAGTACCAGTTCTAGACTATTCTGTTGATATAGTGATAGTCAGGTCACACATCAGTACCAGTTCTAGACTATTCTGTTGATATAGTGATAGTCAGGTCACACATCAGTACCAGTTCTAGACTATTCTGTTGATATAGTGATAGTCAGGTCACACATCAGTACCAGTTCTAGACTATTCTGTTGATATAGTGATAGTCAGGTCACACATCGGTACCAGTTCTAGACTATTCTGTTGATATAGTGATAGTCAGGTCACACATCAGTACCAGTTCTAGACTATTCTGTTGATATAGTGATAGTCAGGTCACACATCAGTACCAGTTCTAGACTATTCTGTTGATATAGTGATAGTCAGGTCACACATCGGTACCAGTTCTAGACTATTCTGTTGATATAGTGATAGTCAGGTCACACCTTAAAACTTACATCAGTGTTTTTGTATGGAACAAACATACAACTCTGTTTTTGTAGGAATTATTCTTTATCTGTCATTTGTTCTTAAAGCCAAATAAACCACATACAGTGTACAGTACTTACTTGGCTGGCTTTCTTTCTCAATCCGTTCATACATTCTACTTTTCCTGGACATAAAACCCATTATTTCAGTTGATTTCACACCTTTAACAATGTTATATACATCTAATACACTGTCAAAAGTAACCTATGCTAAAATTAGAATTCTGTGATTTTTCATCCTGACCTTTGACCTCAGAACCTGGAGCTAGAAGTCCCAGAAGGACCATGGCACCAACTACTGGGATGATCTTTTTAAGATTTGATGATTTCATACTTTTCCCTTCTGTCCTTTTAATATGTTGTAGTGACAGATGAATTCATCATAAGGTACATTTTTCCTTGTAAAATTTATAAACATGTCAGCCATTTTTCTGGTCAGTGCTAAAATATACAAATAACTTCATCCAGATCTACATGCAAAATATTTGAGAACAAACTGTCCTGTCTGATCCTGGAGTAACGAACATCAGTCAACCATTTTGTTTTTCGGATCAGTCCCAAAATACAAAAAGCACACTTCTTTGGATCAGGTGAAACCTACATATTTGATATTGGAATTTTTTAATCCCTTCATTCCATCTCTGGAAATAGTAATGGCAATTTTCTTTACAAACCTTTAGTTTATCTGACCAGTTCTAACATAGACAGAACATCCGTCAGCCCTTTAGTTTATCTGACCAGTTCCAACATAGACAGAACATCCGTCAGCCATTTAGTTTATCTGACCAGTTCCAACATAGACAGAACATCCGTCAGCCCTTTAGTTTATCTGACCAGTTCCAACATAGACAGAACATCCGTCAGCCCTTTAGTTTATCTGACCAGTTCCAACATAGACAGAACATCCGTCAGCCCTTTAGTTTATCTGACCAGTTCCAACATAGACAGAACATCCGTCAGCCCTTTAGTTTATCTGACCAGTTCCAACATAGACAGAACATCCGTCAGCCCTTTAGTTTATCTGACCAGTTCCAACATAGACAGAACATCCGTCAGCCCTTTAGTTTATCTGACCAGTTCCAACATAGACAGAACATCCGTCAGCCCTTTAGTTTATCTGACCAGTTCCAACATAGACAGAACATCCGTCAGCCCTTTAGTTTATCTGACCAGTTCCAACATAGACAGAACATCCGTCAGCCCTTTAGTTTATCTGACCAGTTCCAACATAGACAGAACATCCGTCAGCCCTTTAGTTTATCTGACCAGTTCCAACATAGACAGAACATCCGTCAGCCCTTTAGTTTATCTGACCAGTTCCAACATAGACAGAACATCCGTCAGCCCTTTAGTTTCTCTGACCAGTTCTAACATAGACAGAACATCCGTCAGCCCTTTAGTTTATCTGACCAGTTCCAACATAGACAGAACATCCGTCAGCCCTTTAGTTTATCTGACCAGTTCCAACATAGACAGAACATCCGTCAGCCCTTTAGTTTATCTGACCAGTTCTAACATAGACAGAACATCCGTCAGCCCTTTAGTTTCTCTGACCAGTTCCAACATAGACAGAACATCCGTCCTACCGTCATTCAACAGCTGTAGGTAGCTCAGGATATGTCTCACACAAATATTTACATATCTCAATGTGTCCATTCGCACAACTCACGTGTAACACTGTCCTACCGTCATTAGCAACAGCTGTAGTTAGCTCAGGATATGTCTCACACAAATATTTACATATCTCAATGTGTCCATTCGCACAACTCACTTGTAGTATTGTTATCCCCTTTTCATTCACTGACTGAGATATGTACGGAGCAAACACCCAACTCTTGTGTACCTTCATATCATCTACTGTCTCAATCTTGTGTTCGTTGGGGTCAACCTGACACAAGGAGGTAAGGTCCAAGCTCTCCACTCTGCGTAATAATCCATAGTTTCCTGTCTTTACCACTCCAAAGAGCGTAATATCATCAGGCTTCACACCGACCTCAGACACTAAGGACACACATTCTTCTGCACCAGACTAACATGTCCCATTCAACAATTGCTGATTAATATGGAGACATTTTTAATCGACATTCTGACGATTCAACCAAATGATAAATGCCTCTAGAAACTTCTTATCTGTCCATAAATCTAATGTAGCTAGGAAGTCAATGGAGAATTTTTTTTATTTAAAATCTCTGACTGAACGTTTATACATGCAAATATTATGACTAGATGTTATAACTATTCTGTTGTGAGTAGATTTTGATATTGTAATGTAACAGAGAAACTTGGACCTGGACAATTTTCTATGAATCCAGTTTTTTGTGTCATTGCCATACAAAAGGGCAACTGTGTCCTGGATATAATCATGAGAAAACTTGTAAAATAAATCATTATCATCATCCGTTTTGATAACGAAAGTTTTGTTCATTTCACCTAAACTTTTCCGTAATGATCTGACTCTGGCTGTACAATCAAGTTCAGTTTCAGGAAAAGCTATATCTACCTTTTTCTTGTCAACACTTTCACCGTTAGGATCTAAACCTTCCCGTAATTTAAGAAGAGAAACAGAAGAGCTTTAAAGTGCTCTTTTGGTAATTTCTTCAGTGTTTCTTTTAAGTGATCAATTGGTTTCTTGATGCGGAAATCCTATATTAGGCGCATGTTTGACTATTTCAGATACCCTTCCACCAGCTAATGTTTTAATGTCTGGGACATACTTTTCTAACATCAATTCTTTTTCCTTGCTCGTCATGCAATGTTTACCTCGCAAGTCTATGGTATCTTCTGCACTGAATAATATACAGGAAGACTTTGAGATACTTTCATTTCGGCCATTTAAAATCAAATTATTTGATTTTCTTTTTAGTTAACCACAAAATGCAGATTGTATCTAGTCTTCTCTTTTCTTCATTTCTTCAAAAAATTCTCCACTAACATCATCAACAAATACAGATAACCGTGCATTTGGCTCAACCATGCTATCCCATTTGTTCATGCTGTAAAGCTGTAAAGGATCTTTTGAATGTCCAGTATCATCGTCCATCAGCCACCTCAACAGTTGGTAGCACATTGATGTCTTCTCGTCCCCTGTGGCGCCATTAATGATGACAATACCCTTCCTTCGAATGGATTCTTTGGCCTTTTCTAGAGCTTTTTTTATCTCTGGTCTAGTTTGATTATTGACTAATGGTTTTGTTGTATCTGCAATTAGAGGGAGGTTCGTTTTCTTAAGTAATAAAAGTAAATAACAAAGGGCCGGTTTCCAAAACGGCCCCTTCTCTTATTCAAATTTCCTGTTGGTAGTGCATTGCCCATGCCGTTGTGGTCACAAATCTATAAAGTATAAAGATTTGATTCACTCTGTTTGTTTTTTATGGCTCCTCAAAGTTGTACCTTTCAGAAGCTGTCTAAGTGTTGATAAAATGTGCATGTTATGTAAAATATTAATGAAAATCTAATCAAATGATAGTCACCGTAAAGAATACATTCATGGCATGATTGTGACAAAAAATCATGTTTCCATCGCCCCATTTGGCTGTTTTATGGAAGAAACAATCTCAAAAATGCCATTTTCGATGATAACATTTTAGACACAAAAACTGTGTTTTTTAGAGAATACACCCTTTTATGGGCGTTGGATGCAAACCAATTTTTATCCTATTAAATAGTACGTAATATGCTATTGATGAGAGGAAAAATCATCAAAATAGAAGTGGTGGAACATTTTCAAATGTTGGGTTGAATTAGCCTATGGTTGAATTGCCGATTTTCGACTTTCTTTAGATAATTAACAAAAACACGAGAGTATTTGCTCGGTATGTTGAGAATATGTACACAGATATGAACAAAAGTGAGAGAAACACTTTTTCATAAAAAAAATCCAAGATGGCTACTTCGCAAGTCCCAGTGGTTGAAGACATTGGCTGACAAATAGACAGAACAACAAAAAAACGTGTTCCTTATGCTTTTTTGGTTGGTTTTCGCATTTACGGGAGTGTTCAAAGCTACGAGCGATTGTATAATACCTACATTTATAAGTTTGGTTAGACACATGGTAACGGGGATCTTTCATATCGAGCCCCAAACATACTTTCGACATATGCACTCTGTTGCCGCATCGAAAACTATTTCAAGTTTTGTCGGAATTTCTTTACCTGTGGTTGTAATGGTCGAGGGTTTTCCAGCGGTCCTGTAATACCCAAGGTAGTACAAGATATGAGATGTGCGCACACATTCCCATCGTTCTCTCTCCAACTGGGCACTGGCAGTAGTAGTCCTTTATTGGGGCCTCAGCATCGGGTGAAACGGTGAACAGTATCCAAACGTTATATTTCGTTTGGCTTTTGTGTCGAGAATGTATCTGACATCTGAGAAGGTCTGGGGAGTGCTGGTAAAGCCACACCTCATAGTCGCCGTCATCACTTAAATGTTCGGCGATGTAACCAGGAGCCAGAGATATCTGATACGTTCCACACGTAATGGTTCTCAAGTAATCAAGATCGAGACGGGGAAACAGTACTTTTTTTTTTAATTTTTACACATCATAAAACTGTCATGAAAATATCCGCTCTGATATTCAATATAAAAGTTTGTATATAATAAGCTATATAATAGGGTTTCAGACAAGGTTGTTACTCATTTCCCATTTTCTTTCAATTTACAACCACATTCAGGCGGCGATATGAGAACGTTCCACCACATGGTATTAGCTGATGTTTGGTACACATATGAAACAAGTAAAGCTCTATCCGATTTTCTGATGGAAATTTGCATCCAAAACTATATAACGGGAGAAAATTGCAAATTTATGGCATTTTTCTTCATAATTGTGTCTCTGCAAGTGCATTTTCATCCGAGAATTTTTTTTTTATGTTTTATGAATAAACACGATGTTTTGGAAATATTTATCAAAAGAAATTTATACTATGTTGCTAATTACAATTTCGAGATAACCTTCTTTTATTTACGAACTTATGTCTTTGATGCTGAAATTGACAACTTTATAAAAATACATTTTCACTGAAATTATGAAATCTGGGTGTTGGAAAGGTGTAAAATTATTTTTCGGAAAAAAAACAGTAGTTTATACGGGGAAATTATACGGGGGCAGGCTCCTATGGAGAATTAACATTACTGGAAACAGGCCCTTTCCACTTTTTACCGTGCCCCTCACGCCCAAGACCCACCATTTATACAAATTGATTCTTCTTCACCCAAGGATGCTTCGGACTAAAGAGTATACAAAAGACAGACAAGTGAAAAGCACATTTTTTTTCCAAATATAGTTTAGAGTTAGATACTGTAGAGGTAAACAATGAAGATAACTGTATCATGCAGCTGTTTCGTCCTTCTAAGACTCGAAAGTGATTAAAAGGGACGAAATATAAAAGCCGAGGAGGCGACTAAGAAAACGCGAAAGTGATCAATGGAAAAGTCTAAATTAAGACTGGGTGATGATGCAGCCCATAATTGAATAATTTCATAATTTTCATTGATCCGGTGATTTTAGAACATGGTCAAGAGCATGTGTATTTCTGAACTGTGCCGCTTTTCGAATGAATGACAAGCAAGTTAAGGCAAACCTCGGGGATCAGGAGTGTCTACCTCCTGTTATTTTAAAGATTGTTCAGCGAAACACAATAATTCAGTAACGTAACAACGTAATAACGTAACTCAGAGTAAACCAAAAGCATCGCGAAAATCCCAACATGGCAACATAATCATAATTCAAATTCAAATTTCATAAAACTAAAGCAAAATATGAACAAAAGAAGGATTTACACGGAGACTCTTGAAAAAGTACAAGGAGAATAAGACCAGGTGTTCCGGAAGAGCAAGCGTCTTTCTGCTTTATCGACGACACCCGCCATGTAAAGTTGTAAGCCTTGGTCAATCCAAGTAACTGATGTCGTGTTATCTAAAGATAAAAAGGTATACAAAAACGGAACCAACAGACAAACAAATGAGCATCATATACATATACGTCCAGATTCATACCGCACAAATTTAATATTTCTCAATGAGATCACTATGGCGACCATAAAACTTCCCGATAATATTCATCAACCTGCATCCTTTGATGAACCCTTGTGTTACTAGTCACGCGATACCTTCTTGCATGAAATTCGTGATTATGGAAACAGGTCAGGGAACAGAAGAAGGATTTTCAAGAATTTGCTCGAACTCTCCTATTGTATCCCTCCCCACCCAATCCAACCAATCTATCATAATACAGACAACATCACAATACACAGATCAGACAACATCCTAATACACAGGTCAGACAACATCCTAATACACAGGTCAAGACAACATCCTAATACACAGGTCAGACAACATCCTAATACACAGGTCAGACAACATCCTAATACACAGGTCAGACAACATCTTAATACACAGGTCAGACAACATCCTAATACACAGGTCAGACAACATCCTAATACACAGGTCAGACAACATCCTAATACACAGGTCAGACAACATCCTAATACACAGGTCAGACAATATTCTAATACACAGGTCAGACAACATCCTAATACACAGGTTAAGACAACATCCTAATACACAGGTCAGACAACATCCTAATACACAGGTCAGACAACATCCTAATACACAGGTCAGACAACATCCTAATACACAGGTCAAGACAACATCATAATACACAGGTCAGACAACATCCTAATACACAGGTCAGACAATATTCTAATACACAGGTCAGAAAACATCCTAATAAACAGGTCAGACAACATCATAATACACAGGTCAGACAACATCCTAATACACAGGTCAGACAATATTCTAATACACAGGTCAGACAATATCCTAATACACAGGTCAGACAACATCCTAATACACAGGTCAGAAAACATCCTAATACACAGGTCAGGCAACATCCTAATATACAGGTCAAACACCATCCTAATATACAGGCCAGACAACATCCTAATACACAGGTCAGACAACATCCTAATACATGTCAGGATATAAATTCATACACAGGTCGGCCATTACACGTATACGCAGGTCAGTAAAATCATGAAACATAGATAATTCTTTATTTTCATACACATGTCAATCAATATTCTCAAACACAAGTTAAACAATATTCTTATACACAGGTTAGTAAATATCCTTATACACAGGTCAGTAAATATCCTTATACACAGGTCAGTAAATATCCTTATACACAGGTCAGTAAATATCCTTATACATAGGTCAGTAAATATCCTTATACTCAGGTCAGTAAATATCCTTATACACAGGTCAGTAAATATCCTTATACACAGGTCAGTAAATATCCTTATACACAGGTCAGTAAATATCCTTATACACAGGTCAGTAAATATCCTTATACACAGGTCAGTAAATATCCTTATACACAGGTCATCTATTTCCTGATACACAAGAAAATCAATATCCTAATCGATATTGTAAAAATAAAACATATGAAAGCTTTCTATCATAACTCTGTTTGGTAATAAAAAAAGGTCTTTCAAAGCAGTGGGATCCCTCACAACAGTGACATCACACCTCATGGCACCAACATCACCCCTCACAACAGAGACATCACCCCTCACAACAGTGACATCACCCCTTATGGCACCAACATCATCTCTCAAATCACTGTAGATACATGTTACAATGTTTGAAGAAGATCCAATGTTATGTCAAAATTCTAAACAGTTTTGATAAAAACCGGTTTTTAGTACAGCCATAAGAACCCTGATGTAGGATGGACAGCTGACAAATGACGGAAGTCCTATCTTTATCTAATAAGTGCAGAGTAGAACATTTCACAAACGTTAGCAGAAAAATGTCTTTTGTTCATGTTTGCACTACTTTTTAAATCTTAAATAATTTAATGTTTGATGAAAAAGTATCCCAGTTATACATTCCACCTATACGTTTATCTTTTATGTTTTCAAGAGCTGTAACATATCTCTCATCTGTAATGGGGTCCATCGTCAATGTCTTTAAACTATCCACTGCAGCTACAAACGACCCTGACCTGAGCTCATTTGTCTCTATATCTTCAACACATTTGTGTATAACTGCCCATCTATTGTGGAAGTCTCTATCAGAATCCTGGAAACATCCAACTAAAGGATATAACATTTTCTCCTGTGGCTTATTCAACAGGGGAAGTATTTTATAGTGTCATCACGGATAGTTACTACACAATTGTGTCACCACTGATGGTTACTACAAAATAGTGTCACCACTGATGGTTACTACAAAACAGTGTCACCAATGATAGTTACTACACAATAGTGTCACCACTGATGGTTACTACACAATAGTGTCACCACTGAACGTTATTACATAAAAATGTCAGCACTGACGGTTACTACACAATAACGTCAGATGGTTACTACACAATAGTGTCACCACTGATGGTTACTACACAATGGTGTCAACACAGATATTAACTACACAATAGTGTCACCACTGATGGTTACTAAACAATAGTGTCAACACTGATGTTTACTACACAATAGTGTCACCACTGATGATACCTACACAATAGTGTCACCTATGATGCTTACTAAACAATAGTGTCACCACTGATGGTTACTACACAATAGTGTCACCACTGATGGTAACTACACAATAGTGTCACCACTGATGGTTACTACACAATAGCGTCACCACAGAGCGTAACTACACAATAGTGTCACCACTGATGGTTACTACACAATAGTGTCACCACTGATGGTTACTACAATAGTGTCACCACTGATGGTTACTACACAATAATGTCACCACTGACGGTTACTACACAAAAGTGTCACCACTGAGGGTTACTACACAATAGTGTCACCACTGATGGTTACTACACAATAGTGTCACCACTGATGGTTACTACACAATAGTGTCACCACTGATAGTTACTGTACAATAGTGTCACCACGGATGGTTACTACACAATAGTGTCACCACTGATAGTTACTACACAATAGCGTCACCACAGAGCGTAACTACACAATAGTGTCACCACTGATGGTTTCTACAAAATGGTGTCACCACTGACGGTTACTACATAATAGTGTCACCACTGATAGTTACCACACAATAGTGTCACCACTGATGGTTACTACACAATAGTGTCACCACTGATGGTTACTACACAATAGTGTCACCACTGATGGTTACTAAACAATAGTGTCACCACTGATGGTTACTACACAATAGTGTCACCACTGATGGTTACTACACAATAGTGTCACCACCGATGGTTACTACACAATAGTGTCACCACTGATGGTTACTACACAATAGTGTCACCACTGATGGTTACTACACAATAGTGTCACCACTGATGGTTACTACACAATAGTGTCACCACTGATGGTTACTACACAATAGTGTCACCACTGATGGTTACTACACAATAGTGTCACCACTGATGGTTACTACACAATAGTGTCACCACTGATGGTTACTACACAATAGTGTCACCACTGA